>NW_016107575.1:519586-565369 GCF_001604975.1 Cebus imitator | reverse complement strand
TGAGGTTTCTCCATGTTGGCCAGGTTGATCTCGAACTCCCAATCTCAAGTGATCTGCCCACTTCGGCCTCCCAAAGTGCTGGGATTCAGGTGTGAGTCACTGTACCCAGCCAACAATTCTTGCATATGAAATTTTCATGGCGACTTTCCATTACATAGTAGTTTCTGTTATTTGAGGGTCTTGCTTTTTTTTAAAGAACGGGGTCTCACTATATTGCCCAGGCAGGTCTTGAACTCCTGGGCTCAAGCTATCCTCCTGCCTCTGCCTCCCTAAGAGCTGGGATGACAGGCCTGAGCCACAGTGCCCGAGGGTCTTGCTTTTAATCAAGTTAACCCCAGTAATCACATCCTGTGCCATGGAGACTCCAGCACATGATAATACTCAGTATATTATGAAACTCACAACAGGCAAGCTGGACCTGCTGGATGTAAGGAGAGAGTGAGTCCTTATCACTGCCACTTGTCAGCTTCCTGCATGACTTCTTTCTGTCCTGCGTGAAACTGGGGGTGGTTTACACAGCCTTTCCAGGAAAAAGCAGGACAATCTTCCTCTTTGGTTTTTTAAAAAAGTCCAGATGGTATAACATGAAAATTCCAACGTTCCAATGAAACGTCTCCCCATTACTGGTGAAGGTTGCCCCGGCCTGGAAGTGGGCCAAGAGCGCCAGGGGATGTGGCCAACCTGCTTCGCTGACTTCCTTCTACACTCCCACACAACCTTGTGCTGAAGGAGCTAAGGTATGAACAAAAAGCAATTTTGCTGTCTCAGGAGTGCCCCTACAAATCAGTTGTAATGATACGTTCTTTCCTAGGCCTGGATGACATGGTTTTTCCAATCTCTTTTGGGTAACAAAGAGGTTAAAGAGTTTTTTTGTCTCTCACTTAAAAAATAGTCTTGGCCAGGAGTAGTGGCTATACCTATAATCCCAGCACTTTGGGAGGCCGAGGCAGGTGGATCACCTCAGTTTAGGAGTTCGAGACCAGCCTGGCCAACATGGTGAAACTTATCTCTACTAAAAATACACAAATTACCTGGGTGTGGTGGCACATATCTGTAGTTCCAGCTACTTGGGAGGCTAAGGCATGAGAATCACTTGAACCTAGAAGGCAGAGGTTGCAGTGAGCCGAGATTGAGTCACTGCACACCAGCCTGGGCGACACGAGACTCTGTCTCAAAAATAAAAAGTTTCTTTTTCTAGGTATTAGCTAGTCTTATCCAGTGTCATCTCAAACCTTCAAATGTCATTGACTTGAAAGCCTGTCTCATCCTCCAGCCTGGAGTCTGTGGGGTCATGGTCAGTGTCATTTCTCTTTCTCATACTGCCTGCTGTCCCAGGCCTGTTTTTTTTTTTTTTTTTTTTTTTTGAGATGGAGTCTTGCTCTGTCGCTCAGGCTGGAGTGCAGTGGTTCGATCTTGGCACACTGCAACCTCCACCTTCCTGGTTCAAGCAATTCCCGCGTCTCAGCCTCCAGAGTAACTGGGATTACAGGCACACACCACCACGCCCAGTCAAGGCTTTTGTATTTTTAGTAGAGACGGAGCTTCACCATGTTGACCAGACTGGTCTCGAACTCTTCTCAGGTGATCCGACCGCCTCAGCCTCCCAAAGTGCTGGGGTTACGGGCATGAGCCACCACGTCCAGCAGGAAGGTCAGGTTTCATTCCATGAGTTGAGCCTGGGAGTGGCAGACTCCAAATGGTGTTTCTTTTCTCCTCGGTTCTGGAGAGTCTCCAACCCCAGGGTAGCTGCTGTCCCCGGGAGGCCACACCTTCTCCAGCTGGACACCAGGATGCCTGCCCAGCTCCTCAGGCTCCAGAAATCCAGGTTATCCCATCCCTCCAGTGTTCCCTTTGGCTGGAACAAGGCTGCCTCCCTTTCTAGAGAATCACAGCAGGCCTACAGGAACTCTGAGAGTGCAAACCAGGCCAAAGGCAGCCATCTCCAGGGGCTAGCCACCGACAGGGAGTCAAATCCCAGTCCCTGTGTCCCTCAAACTCCAGAAGACACGTCATGCTCTCTAAACGGTCCTCTTGAAGTGTTCTCTCCTTTGGCATAAGCCGAAGATGAAGCACCCCATCCCCTCCTGCCTCGGGAGAAGAGCAATGTCCAGCACACAGACAACTGTTTCCAAAGGAATCCTCTCACATTCCTGTACGGCCTGGACATGGATGCCGAGCTAATCGTTTCCAATGTGGAGCTAATGGTTCTACAATCTCTTAGCATGAGCTGCAGAGGTGCTCCAGCTCCTCCTGACTTTAGAATGTGGAAGGATTTGGCACCTACTGTTTTGTTCTCAGCCTTTGGCATCTCTGGTGAAACTAACACAGAAAGTCCCATTTTAGTAACAGAGGGTATCATTGTAAAAAGTAACCCATTGCTCATGCATAGCTAAGGAAAAAAAAAGGTAACCCCTTCCTCATGCCAGGATACCTGATGCACTGCAGGGGTCTCATGACAGCCTGACTTAGGAAGCCGGCTGTGTGAAGGTATAGCTAACACATAATTATTACATATTTATATATTATATCCTTATATTAATGTGATTTTTTGTACAAAATATAATATATATAGAATTCTTTTTTTTTTTTTTTTTTTTTACCCAGTCTGGAGTGCAGTGTTGTGACCTAGGCTCACTGCAACCTCTGCCTCCAGGTTCAAGTGATTCTCCTGCCTCAGCCTCCCAAGTAGCTGGGATTACAGGGGTGTGCCACCACGCCCGGCTAATTTTTGTATTTTTAGTAGAGATGAGGTTTTACCATGTTGACCAGGCTGGTCTCAAACTTCTGACTTCAGGCGATCTGCCCGCTTTGGCCTCCCAAACTACCGGGATTCTAGGCGAGAGCCACCGTGACCAGACAGAATTTTTGTTTTTGACATTATAGATAATTAGATGTGCAGAGAAATCTCTGTCAATACAGACTACCTTGAAGTGTTGAGTGAACTTTTAATAAATACAGAAAAAATAATTTTTTCTTTTCTTTTTTTTTTTTTGAGATGGAATCTAGCTCTGTCACCCAGGCTGGAGTGCAGTGGTATGATCTCAGGTCACTGCAACCTCTGCCTCCTGGGTTCAAGTGATTCTCCTATTTCCACCTTCTGAGCAGCTGGGATTACAGGGGTGTGCCACCACGCCTGGCTAATTTTTGTATTTTTAGTAGAGATGAGGTTTTACCATGTTGGCCAGGCTGGTCTCAAACTCCTGACCTCAGGTGATCTGCCCACTCTCAGCCTCCCAAAGTGCTGGGATTACAGGCGTGAGCCACCATGCCTGGCCCAGAAAAAATACTTTTTTAAAGCATGGCTGAGCTGACAGGAAAATAAAGGAGGCCAGAATAGGTGGAGGTCAGAAGGAGGAGGACCCATCACTGGGCACGGGGGCTCACACCGGTAATCCCAGCACTTTGTGAGGCTGAGGTGGGTGGATCACGAGGTCAGGAGCTCAAGATCAGCCTGACCAACATGGTGAAACCCCATCTCTACTAAAAATAGCCGAGTGTGGTGGTGCATGCCTGTAATCCCAACTAAGGAGGCTGAGGGAGGAGAATCACTTGAATCCAAGAGGTGGAGGTTGCGGTGAGCCGAGATCACACCACTGCACTCTACCCGGGACGACAGAGTGAGACTCTGTCTCAGAAAAAAGGAGGAGGACGACCCAGAAAGAGAGCAAGACCAGTGAGTGGCATTTGCCCTGAGGGCCTAAGCTAATCCCAGGTGGTCTAGAGCCGGGAATTTTTATTATTTTTATTTTTTAGAGAAGGAGTCTCTGCTTTGTTGCCCAGGCTGGACTTGAACTCCTGGGCTCAAGCAATCCTCTTGCCTCAGCCTCCCAAATAGCTGGGACTGCAGGTGAGCAGCTGCACACCTGGCTTTAGAGTCTGGATTTTTAATTTGCCTCAGGCAGCCTAAAGGAAAGAAGGAAAGAAGGCCCCAGACTAGCATGGTGGAAGGGCAGATCAAGACTAGCGGTGGCCTGGAATCCCGGCACTTTGGGAGGTCAAGGCGGGCAGATTGCTGGAGGTCAGGAGTTCAAGATCAGCCTAGCCAACATGGCGAAACCGCATCTATACTACAAATACAAAAATTAGCCAGGTATGTGGTGCCCGCCTATAATCCCAGCTACTCGGGAGGCTGAGGCAGGAGAATCGCTTGAAGCCGGGAGTTACAGTGAGCCAAGATCACACCTCTGCACTCCAGCCTGGGGGACGGAGCAACACTCTGACTCAAAAAAATAAAAAATAAAAAAAGACTCTTGCATAATGCTGGGGGCCCAAAGAGGGGGAACTGCCGAGAATGAAGAAAAGCAACCCTGACTTTGCTGAGAAGAGGCTTTTGTGTCTTGACTGCAGCATTGGGCAGGATGCAGCGTGGAGAATCTCCTACAGGAGTCCTTAACCACCAGCACTTACCACTCGCATGAACTGATGGCTGAAATCCATCCTATCTTTGCGGCCCAGAAATCCTAAGCTGAAAATTTAAGTTTGAAGGGGTCAGTCTTGGGTCGGTAATACCCCTAGGAACCTGGAAGAAGCAAACTCGAATCTTCTCTAGAAGAACACACTTTAAATCCAGGCCTCAAATTAAAAAAAAAATTAGCTGGGTATGGTGGCACGCACCTGTAGTCCCAGCTATCTGGGACACTGAGGTGGGAGGATCACTTGAGCCAAGGAGGTCAGGGATGCAGCAGGGAATGATCATGTCACCGCACTTCAGCCTGGGCCAAAGAGTGAAACCGTCTTAACAAACAAACAACAAGGATGGGTGATGTGGCACATGCCTGTAATCCCAACACTCTGGGAGGCCAAGGCTGGTGGATCACCTGAGGTCAGGAGTTCAAGCCCAGCCTAACACAGTGAAACCCTGTCTCTACTAAACACAAAAAAATTAGCCCGGTGTGGTGGCACATGCCTGTAATCTGAGCTATTCGGGAGGCTGAGACAGGAGAATCACTTGTACCTGGGAGATGAAGGTTGCAGTGAGTGGAGATCGTGCCACTGCACTCTAGCCCAGGCAACAAGAGCGAAGCTCCATCTCAAAAAAACAAAAACAACAAACAACAACAACAACAAAGATGCCTCAAAGAATGTCCATAAAGTTCTGAAGTGCAGGGATCTATCATACAAAAATCACTAAACACAAAGAAAAGTAAGCCACCATGAGCAAGTCAGCAGAAAACAGTAAGCTGCAGAATCAGCCCCACAGCTTGAGTTCAGGTCTGACTCAGGAGCCTGGAACTTTGCTCTGGGAAAGGCTGCTGGTGCTCCCAGCCCACTTGCTAAAGCCCAGGCTGGGGCCTTGCCCTTGTCCCTGACTGTATGTCACCAGCTAAGGAAGCTGATAAGCTCAGGGACAAACAAGCTCACAGGTTAAAATAAACAGATATTTTAAGAGTACGAGCACATCAAAGGAGACAAACTGTCCTACATAAACCAGAATGGAACAAGACCGATCAGGACTCTAGGCACAGCGAAGACCCTCATGGAGATAAGAGGATGATTAACGAGGAACAAGCAGTGACATAGACTCCAGTGGAAACGCTGATACAAAGTTGGTAACAGACTCAGAAGAGCGGGGGAAAAAAAAGAATAGTTGAGCTGGGCGCGGTGGCTCACACCTATAATCCCAGCGCTTTGGGAGGCTGAGGTGGGTGGATCGCCTGAGGTGAGGAGTTCAAGACCAGCCTGGCCAAAATCATGAGACCCCATCTCTACTAAAAATGCAAAAATTAGCTGGGCATGATGGTGGGTACCTGTAATCCCAGCTACTGAGGAGGCTGGGGCAGGAGAATCCCTTGAACCCGGAGGTGGAGGTTGCAGTGAGCTGAGATTGCACCATTCACTCCAGCCTGGGCAACAGAGCGAGACTCTGTCTCAAACAAACAAACAAAAACAAAACAAAACAAAATGAAAAACAAACAAGAATAGCTGTAAAATGAACGATGATATAAATCAATTGAAGACATTTTCCTAGCTGGTACTGAAAAGTAATAAGGAGATGGAAAATACCAAAGAACATTTAAGAGATATGGAAAATATCAGTGTCAGTAACTGCCTAATATGAGTTCCAGAAAAAGAGAAAACGGATGTAAGAAAGAGACTATATTTAAAAATTGTGTGAATGTTTCCTGCCAGGAACCAAAAAAAAAAAAAAAAAAAAAAAAAATAAAAAAAAAAAAAAAAAAAAAAAAGAACCTTAAGTGTGAAGTTTTAAAGATTAATCTAAAGACCAGCCTGGGCAATGTACTGAGATCCTGTCTCTAAAAAAAATTAAAAATCAGCTGGGCGTGGTGGTGTGCACCATATAGTTCTAACTATTTTGGAGGCTCAGGTGGGAGGATCATTTGAGCCTGGGAGGCTGAGGCTGCAGTGAGCCAGGCACTCCAGCTTGGGAAGCAGAGCAAGACTCTATCTCAAATAATAATAATGATTAATGATAAAATGACTTCAATGCAAAGGTCTTGTGGGACATCAAACAATAGATAGGGAAAAACCTAAACTTTGACATACAGTAATGAAATTTAGGAAAATCAAAGACCATAAAAAAAAATTCAAAAAGCTTACAGAAAGAAGGAATATAGTTCACAAAAGAATCAAAACTGGATTAGCATTGGTTTTCCTAACAGAAAAATTGGAGACAAAAAGCAATGAAATTATATATATAATTTATATATGTAATTATATATATATAATCTTTTTTTTTGAGACAAGAGTTTCACTCTTGTCACCCAGGCTGGAGTACAGTGGTGCGATCTCTGCTCACTGCAACCTCTGCCTCCTGGGTTCAAGCGATTCTCTAGCCTCAGCTGCCTGAGTAGCTGGGATGACAGGCCCCTGACACCACGCCCTGCTAATTTTTGTATTTGTAGTAGAGATGGGTTTCCAATATGTTGGCCAGGCTGCTCTCAAACTCCTGACCTTAGGTGATCTGCCTGCCTCGGCCTCCCAAAGTACTGGGATTACAAGTGTGAGCCACCGTGCGCAGCCATGAAATTACATTTCTAAGTGATGATGAAAAAGAACCTAGAAAATTACATCCCACTAAACTATTATTTATATGTGAAGAAGCAAAGATGATACTTTCAGACATACAAGGTTTTAACAAGTTTAAAACCAGCACAAAGGCCTCTTTGAAAACTCTCCTGGAATGTGCTTTTATACTTAATACAAGTACCTTGTACTTAATATACTGAGAACTTACTAAACACAGGAAAAGATGTTCAACACCATTAGTTATTACGAAAAGTCAAATCCAAAGAACAAGATACCTTTATACCCCCAGGAGATGATAGCCATAATTTAAAAAAATGAAAACTGACAAACGCTGATGAGAACATAGAGGAACGGGAACTCTTACACCTTGACGGTGGGAATGTGAAATCGTTCCGCTACTGCGAAAAGAGTTTGGTAGTTCCTCAAAGGAAACATAGTTACCATAAAATCCAGCAATTCCACTGCCAGGTCCATACCCAAGAGGACTGAAAATATATATCCACACAAAAACTTGTGCACAAAGGCGCATTATTCATAATAGCCAAAAAGTGAAAACAGCCCAAGTGTCTATCAGCTGATGAATGGGTAAACTGTGACATATTCATACAATGAGATATTATTTGGAGTATAGATATCTGGATACTAAATTGAATACTAGACAGGGAAAACATCACAAAGAAAAATGAGGGGCATCATATTGGTAAAAGAACATTGTATCAGTGCTCCCTTTGGCAGCACATATACTAAAACTGGAACAAAACAGAGATTAGCATGGCCCTGTACAAGGATGATATGCAAATTCATGAAGCATTTCGTATTTTTTAAAAAATAACATTATATCAAAAAGATATAACCATAATGAACATATATGCATCCAAAAACATTCATGGTTATTTGAAAAGTTATTAAAAAGGAAGAATAACAAGAATGATTAAGATGATGCATCTAAACAAAGCACAGCATGAAAATGGAAACAAACATACAGGAGATTACCATAAATTAAAAATCGGCTGGGTGCAGTGGCTCATGTCTGTAATTCCAGCACTTTGGGAGGTCAAGGTGGGCAGATCGCCTGAAGTCAGGAGTTCGAGACCAGCCTGGCCAACATGGTGAAAACCCGTCCCTACTAAAAATACAAAAATTAGCCAGGTGTGGTGGCTCACACCTGTAATCCCAGCGCAGCACTTTGGGAGGCTGAGGCTGGCAGATCAGGAGTTCGAGACCAGCCTGACCAACATGGTGAAATCCATCTCTACTAAAAATTAGCCGAGTGTGGTGGCACATGCCTCAGTAATCCCAGCTACTTGGGAGGCTGGGGCAGGAGAATCGCTTGAACATGGGAGGCGGAGGTTGCAATGAGCAGAGATCACGCCACTGCACTCCAGCCTGGGCAACAAGAGTGAAACTCTGCCTCAAAAAAAAAAGAAAAAGAATTTCTGTCAGTGTTGATTGTATATAGGTATTATGGGAAAAGCACTTGATCGAATTCAATTCATGTATATAATCAACCTTCCCAGAAAATTAGGAATAGAACTTCCTTAACTTCATAAAAACTGTACACCAAAAATCTAGAATAATGCCATACTTAATGGAGAAGGCTTAGATAAATAAGGAAAAAGACTGTAATGTTCCCCATTACTGTTTAGCATAACATCCAAGGACCAATCTAATGCTCTAAGACAAGCTGTAAAAAGTGAAATTGAAAGAGGAGATAAAACTGTCATTATTTGTAGATTATATGATCATTTATATTGAAAAGCTAATAAAGTAATCAGATGAGTTATTAGAATAACAGTTTAGCAAAATTGCTGGATATAAAAATCAACTTTAAAGGATCAATAACATTCTTTAATACCAATAACAAACCAGAAAACAAAGAACAAGATACAATTCATGGAAGCAGCAGCCATAAAGTATCTAGAAATCAATATATAAATAAGACCTTCATAGAGAAGTTTTAAAAGCTTTATCGGAAGACACACACACAAAAAGATCTGTAACTCAAAGTTTCTATTATTCTTCTTAAACCACTCTACAGGCCTCAAAGAATGTGAATTTAATGCAAATTCAATCCGAATCAATATTTCAACTTGATTTTAAATGGAACTGGAAAATTTTATTCTAAAATGTATATAGAATAAAAATCCATAATTAGTTGGGCCAACATAGAGTAACAGAGATGGGACTCTCTTTACTAGATATTAAGGGATATTATAAGTCTATGGTAATAGAAAACAGTAAGATATTGGTGTGGAAATAAAAAGAATGGAACAGAACAGAGCTCAAAAATAGATCCTTCCATATATGAGAACTGGACATATGATAAAAATGGTACCACGAATTAATGGGTGAAGTATTGATTTGCTGGATGGTGTTGGGAAAATTGCTTCACTAAATATGGAAAATACAGCTGGATCCCTACATTACACAATAAACAAAGGTGGATGGCAGATGGATTGTAAACGCAAATGTGAAGGCAAAACTATAAAGTTCATAGGAGAAAATGCTGGAGTATATCTTTGTGGTGTAGGGCTAGGGAAACATTTCATCAGTAAACTACCCAAAAAAACATAAGACAAAAAGTAGATTAATTAAAAGGCAAGGATTTCTGTTCAATAAAGGATGCCACAGACAAATTTAAAAGACGCGAAACAGACAAAAGTAACTGACACATCTAAAACTGATAAGAGATTAATATTCACAACAAGAAACCAAAATGCAATTGCACAATCAGCAAAGATCAACATGCAATTGACAGAAGGGAAGACTATCACCTAGTTCTTGGTAAAAAGGAATAGAAGATAACCTAGTTATCCACTGTGAGGGGAACAGGTATGTATAATATGGTGGCTGCACTCTAGGGAACCTGTGCAGCAGTAAGAAGCAACATGCAAAATGCACATATAGCAACATGGATACATGTAAGTGAGAAAAGCAGAAAATAGTAAAAATGAATACCACAGTACCATTTGTATTGATTAAAATTGTATACACGCAACACAATACTACTTACTTCAAAGAATGCCTGCATAACACGGGGTATGCACCAAACAATTAAGAGTGGTGCCTTTGGGACAGAGCAGAGTGAGGACTAAGGAAGAGGATAAACTGAACGGATAATGAAGGGAATGAGTTCTCGAACTGACTGATGATGACAATGTGCTATGAATCAAGACATATGATTGATGCGTTACTTTGCATTTCAGTACAAAGTAAAAAGAAATTATCCACAGCACATACTCACATATAGTTTGAAACTACAGCAGGTGTTTGGCTGCAGAAAGAGAGGTTGCAGCTGTGAGGGACTGCCTGCAGAGCCACACCCTTGGAATGGCAGTGCAGAGACAGCTGGATCGTGGTGACATGGAATCACTCTATGACACTTCATCTAAACCAAGTACCTGTAAGACCACTCAGATGAACCAGAAGATTCCCTTGACCTTTTAAGCCGGGGGTTTCTGATACCTGTGATGAAAGAATTTTAACTGTTATCTATCTTTGCCTGTACTTTAGGTGATAACTACCCCGGATTTTAAACAACACTATGGCTTCACTTCTATACCTCTGGGAAATCAGGGGAGCAAGAGGAAGCACACATTTAAGAAGTAAAAAGAGAAGAGAGAATAATAGTAGCCACCATGTATAAGCTCTTATTATGTGCTAGGCACTGTGCTAGGTGCTTTCCATACCTTGTCTCTAAACAATATAACTGCCTGGGGTCTCATCCCTGTGCAGATGAGGAAATGGCCTTGAAAGGGCAAGTGTCTTGTCTAGAGTAATGCAGCTTCATAGTGGAGTCTTATGAACCCGCCTTTCTGCTGTCAATCTGTTCTTCACACCATGCCACCTTACTAGGAAAGATGATGGGGAAATGAAGAAGGAACAAACACAGAGATACAGAAGAGGCTAATTTACCGAGGCAGAAAAAACAAACTGCACCTAGGCACATATGGAAGCACGATGATTTCTGAGCTAAGAACACCCATGACACGTCAGAGTATGCCTGCCTGAGAGGAGATTGTCATTGTCCTTTGGAAAAGGACATATTCCTTTGGAAAAAAAAAAAAACAAAACACACAGGGTCTTGTTCTGTGTCCAGGATGGAATACAGTGACATGATCATAGATAACTGCAACCTCAACCTCCTGGTTTCAAGTGATCCTCCCACCTCAGCCTCCCAAAGCAAAACAAATCTTTATTTTAAATAAAGCAGTTTAATGTGTTTCCCCTCCAAGCCAAATCTGATGTTAGGATATACTAAGGTCTGAGTGAAAGAAAGAAATTCCTTTCTTTCAGGCTGGACGTGGTGGCTCACGCCTGTAATCCAAGCACTTTGGAGGCCAAGGCGGGCGGATCATCTGAGGTTGGGAGTTCAAGACCAGCCTGACCAACATGGTGAAACCCCATCTTAAAAAAAAAAAAAAATAGAAAAAGAAATTCCTTTCCCTTTCTTCCAGTGATGAGACAGGGAGAGGCCCCTTCCCATTTCTTTCTCCCTCTCTTCAACCAAAAACTCACCTATCTGTTTGTTACACAAAACAATTAACTCATGTTATTCACGTTCACTGAAAATAAACTTAGGTAAAAGGAAAAATAAGAAAAAGTACTGATACCACCACTCTGCTTTTTTGGGTGCATGTTCTTTTGTATATTTTCTAATGCATTTATGTACATACACATATATTTACACTTACAATCACCTAGGATGGAGTGCAGTGGCATGATCTCTGCTCACTGCAAGCTCTGCCTCCCGGGTTCAAGCGATTCTTGTGTCTCCCGAATAGCTGGCATGCACCACCACACCCAGCTAATTTTTATATTTTCCATAGAGATGGGGGTTCACCATGATGGCCAGGCTGGTTGTGAACCCCTGCCCTCAGGTGATCCACCTGCCTTGGCCATCTTTTAAAATTTAATATTAGTTGGAATTACATGAAAAAAGTGTCCCATCCTGCCAAATACTCTTGGTAGAAATATCAGTTTTTAAAAACCATGTTTAACGACGACACCTTTATATGGTAACATACATTTACAAGATGGTGAAAACGTGGTAAGGTATAGTTGAATTACGTTACCACAGGGTTTTTTGGTTTTGTCAAAAAGCATCTTGAAGGTACGTACTGCTGACAAGAACACACTTTTGCAAAACTGCCCTGATGTGTTAGCTAAAGGCACTTACAGTCCCCCTCATCCCCTAATGCATGAGGTCCGTGCCTTTTTGCATTTTAGTTCATCTTCATTACAACACACTGAAAATACTTAAAAGGAAAAAATAAAAAGCACTCACATCACTCTATATTTTGCAGTGTATGTCCTTTTTGATATTTTTTTCTACACCCCCATTTCATCGATAACCTTTTTGATATTTTCTATGCAGATCGCACATACACTTATAAATGACTGTTCACTTTCTCTGACAAGTTGCTTTCTCTTCATCCTTCCCCCACCCCTTACCTACTTTTTTTTTCTTTTCTTTGAGACAGTCTTGCTCTGTCTCACTGCAACCTCCGACTCCCTGGTTCAAGCAATTCTCCTGCCTCAGCCTCCCAAGTAGCTGGGATTATGGGCACGTACTACCACAACCAGGTAATTTTTCTATTTTTAGAAGAGATGGGGTTTCACCATGTTGGCCAGGATGGTCTCCATCTCCTGACCTTGTGATCTACCCAAAGGCACTCTCGGCCTCCAAAAGTGCTAGAATTACAGGTGTGAGGCACCGCGCCTGGCCTCTTACCTGAATTTCTAAGGTTGAATTATTTTTATATGATTCCCACATCTACATTTCAAGTCCTGACCATAGTAGCATCACGACATACACACATACCCTATTACCCGGAAAACCTAGAGTGAGTCACATTCAAGGACTCCCACACTCTGCCCTCCTCTACTCGTCCAAACATGCCCCTCACAGCAGATGATCTACCTTCCTGACTTGGTCAAATTCCAGCAATTCTTGGAGGCCCACCTCAAACGCCATTCATTTCACTGAGTCTTCCCAGATTACCCCTTCACAGTCCTGTTTCTCCCCGACTGTGAACTCAAATGTCAGGTGGCAATGGGCCACACCTTTGTGACAAATTTTGAACCATTATCTTTTATCATGTGCCTGCAAATTGTGAGTATATTGGGAGGCAGGAGACTGTGTCCTTTACTTCTCGTACTCCATAACCTAGCACAGTGTGATATGAACAGCAGATACTCCCCAGGGCTGAAAGAGTGTGATGTTAAAACCCAAGGTCCTCAATAACACAACAGACACGGGGATAGTATGTACATTCCTCTTTATTTAATACAACAAGAAACACGTAACATATACAAAAAGAAAAAACACTCATGTAAAAGGCCCTGTCACAAAGGATAGACAGGAAACATCTACACTGAATCAAATAAGGCTCTTGCTTCAAAAAGAGGGGTTTTCTAGCTACACCTGGAATATGAGCAAGGCTGTTGCAAAAAAAAAAAAAAAAAAAAGAAAAAGAAATAAAAATAAACCACAAAAATCCCTGCACTGAAGAAGTATATTCATGGGAGTAATTTACTAAATTCACAGGTCCATATTTAGGAATGTTTATGCCCTCTCACATATCCAAAATTCAGGGTTTTATGAAATGTGTAATTTTTTGGTTAAAAAAATTTACCTGCCCTTCTTTTTTCTTAGGAAGGAGTGATAAGAGCTTTCTAAAAACTAGAGACAAGCAAACCACCCAAAGTTTGAAATGTTTTACCATTAAAGTTCAAAGGGCAAGGAGAACTGAGAATGCAAAGGCAAAATGGCAGTGGGAAGAAGTAACTTCTACGTCATTTCCTGGTAGCTAGTGTTTAATTAACCAAATGGAAAATGACAAAATGGAAATACCTCGGCTCAGTGCAGGGTTCAGTAGCAGCAGTTTGTCCATATTCCTGCTCCGATTTGAGCTGGAAATTAAACAAGCACCAGTTCATCTCAAAAGAGCCTTATACAAACACACACACACACACATACCCACACCCATTCACGTCATCACCACCCCCTTTTATTTAAATTTATTATTTTTTTTTTTACTAAAATAATACAAAAAAGGGAGACAGGTATATTTACAAAAATCCATGGCTGGTACAGTACATAATTTTTAAGACACGCTAAATGCTACAATCTTTCAGGTCCTGAGATTATTACAAATATCAACTCAAAGCTTGTGTTCAGGTCCAGTTTTTAAAGGAGGAAAAAAAATCCCAAAATATTAAGTCACACACTTATTTGAAATACAGTATATCCCTTCAAGTTAGCAAAAAACACACCTCCCTGTAAGCAAATGCAATACAGTAATTCGTGCCTTTCACCTAGAGGACCATCAACTCTTGAGGCTCCTTCGAGATTGGTTTGGAAACACGCTGGCATCAATGTCAAGTGTGGAGGTGGCTAATGTATGAGAAGATGTAACTGGAGGGACGTTCCTCTGCAGAGTGAACATTCACTGTATAAATACATCCTGTTTTTCCTTGGGCTACCAAACGAGTCTTTCCCTTATCAAAATTCATGCCATAAGGGTTGGAAGTATGTGCTTACCCAGACTAAAAATCAGAATCATTATTTCCAATCAGTTATAGCAAATAGGTCTGCAGTTCCATAATTATGTTTACAAATGCAAATAAACTTTCTTGCTTGTAGTAAAAGAGAGAAAATACCTAACACTTAGCTACTTTGATTAATATATTATTTGGGGCTACCCAACACTTGGCAGGCTTCAATTAATATATTATTTGGGGCACAAAATTTTCACCAGCCGGAGATTTATTTTCTTCTTTTAAGTTTGAGGGTGTTTAGCAAGTAAAATGCAAGGGCAAGCCCCAGACTTACATATTCTCTGAAAGAACAATTTGGTATTTTTCATACTTTCTAAAATAAAGTAAGTTTTCAATGATAACCAAAAAAAAAAAAAAGAGCAGTGCAAAGTTTGACTCTTTTCTCTGGAGGCTTGTCATGGATCACAGGAAATTATTTGTAGGCTGGGCACCTACCTCTAATGGGGCAGGGCTCATTGATTATCTGAAGGTCTCAGAAGGTATATGTAATTAATTACAAAGGCATAGCCAAGACTCAAAAATAGGTGACCAGAGTTGGCCAACTTTCCAATTAACTATGTAAAACAGCAATACTTTTGTCAATTGAGAGTAAGTTCTTTCTCTTTTAATTCCTCTAGCCAATACTGGGGTAACCCTTGGTATAGTTTTTCAGGTATAGTAAAGAAAACTCAATTTTCTGACAGAGGGCACACCAACCCTATAAACAGCAGAGATAAGCAAAAAAGGAAGAAAGCTTATGGCTGCAAGCACAGCAAACACAAGGTAGCTAACATCTGACAATTTAAGGGGAGGTTGTCACACAGAAAAACATGTCAACTGGGTGGTCTTGGATGATATTGACTCCTAAATGTGCTTTGAGGGCGGATGGTATTGTTAACTTCGAAAACAGAAGTATTTCTAAGTTATCTCGGGTAATAGTCATCTTGTTTGTATTTATTGTTTCCATTAGTGCTCTATTATAAAATATTTAAAACACAGATTTACAATAAAGTCATTATATTATTATTAGCAAAATGGGAACAAATAATGTATAGAAAATTTTGTGAGAAACAAACATAAAATCTGATTCATATGGCCTGTTTGCAAAAGTAGGCTTATTTCAGGGGGAGTATGAAAATAAGCAAGGCAGACTATTATGAGAAATAGCCCCTAATAAAGGTCTGCATCTCTTTTGAATAACCTCGAAAAAGTATCAGGAGGAAGTCATGAAATGTAGCTAATGCCGCATTACACAGTAGCAAAATCTGTTTTTTAATACAAAGGAGAAGAGGAAAAAAAAAAACCTCTAGTCCCAGTGATGACCACTAATGACTCTAAGTCCTAGATACATAGACCCTAATAATACTACTGCGATTCTGAAAAGCATTCCTGACTTGTTTGAGTAGCAGTTTGGAAAAGTGTCCCAAGTTTAAGTACTAACCCACTATGAAATGGATATACACAGGAAAGACTGAGAAATAAAATTATTACAATATAAGGAAATTAAATATCACAAGTAGCTACTTGAGAAAAATAAAATTTAATATCACATTATTCAAAGGCTGTCTAATTAAAATCCTAAGAGAGTCCTTGCCCAAGTCCTCTGCTGGGATGTAAACAGTCTTCTAAAGTAGGCCTGCACAGGGCTTTACTTTTCAGTTCTATGGGGTCACAGGATAGATTGCCAGAGTGAGTGAGAAGAGGACGTAAAAGATAATTTAACCTTTCCTCCTCAGACTCCTAATACACAACTCATATTCTAGTGTAGCAATATGATTAAGAGCTCGGAATAAAGAATGAAGACTAAACGAAATCAAAAAAGAAGAATTCAACATTAATATTCAAAGCTATTTTTAATTAAGAGTTTGACCACTCGTTCAGCTCTATAAACCTGAACATTTTGTCATATAATTTAAAACTCTCAGAATTGAACACCGGGATGATTTTACCACTAACAACCCAAAGACATTCCATGATACTAACCACAGCTTTGCACCAGTGAAAGGATCACGTAGATAGTTTTTGAATACACAGTTCACATTTTAGGATAGATGAACACACAAAGTATCTCTATTTTATGCTTCTGTTGCATTTTCCCTAGAGGAACAAACACACATTCAATAAAACCCTTATGCCTTATTTCTTTGGGTCTTAACATTTGTTATTTGAGAATGGAAAAGATAGGGAAATGTGAAAAATAAGGAGTATGTTTATCTGCATAGTTGATATTTAGAGGCTACTAACTAAGGCCTTATCTGGAAAAAGCAACAAAAATCCAAAAAGTGACTTAAAAACGCACACACACGCATCCTATCATTAGAGATTCAGTGGATCTTAGCCAATTCTGGAAATTAACCAGATGCTTTGTCTGCCTCTGGACCTGGTGCTTTCTACTAACTCACTTGAGCCGGATAAAACTGGTTCCTCCCTCACATTCTCCTTTCCTGACCCTGAATATGTGCTACAATTTAAATTTACACACACACTCCAACAATCACTGCTCAGCATTTAGCCCTAACTAAAACTGCAGCATCCATTTTTTTCCTGTTATTATTTTAACAATCATGGGAAAATTCTACGTTAATAGTACTACTTAATATGCAGGGATGGAAATGGCGATAAAATGGTCTTCATCTCCTCCGGGGAGCTGGGGAAAAACATGTTTCCTTCTACCCTGACCTTCCCCACCCCCAACCCGGTTAGAAAGTGAATCCTGCCTTCTGTCTCCCATTTTCTTACAACCTGAGCAGCTGATGGCTCCACCTCTTTCATGGGTTGAAGAAGCATGAATTACAAAGGTACAATGGCTACAAGAGCATCCAGCTGCCTCTGTGTAGTGCTCACCCCCTTCAGTGCAGAGCTGGATATACCTACAGTTAATGAAATTAGTACACAATCTCTTGATCTGCAAGAATAAGGAGACATACCACTCATTCTTAGAAAGTTAAAAAGCTTAGCTACCCGTCCCCAAACAAGTAATAAAAGGAAATTAGACTGAGAAGATGGAAAAGTGAGGCAGTTAAAATTCCAGGGTCATTTGTCAACTCCAATAACCAAGCATTAAAACTTTATCTAACTTGAGCTCCACAACCTTGACAAAAATCACAGTAACACCGTAAAAGCCTAAAAATAACTACTTAAACTTAGTGTTATCTCTCTCCCTTGTTAACCTGAAACTAAACATTTTATCCCACTTCAAAGATAATGTTTAAATAACAAATATGTATCTAAATTAGAATTCCAGTGATTTTTAAAAAAAATCATAGGGTGCTTTTTATACGCATTATAAGGAAAACATTTTTTAGCCTCTGCAGGAAGATGATAATAGTATTTTTAATTATATAGGACATTTTACAAAAACTCAAAATATTTTTGAAATAGTAAAGTCTCTGATATCCCTGGGAGGTAGGTGAATATGATTATACCCAATTGTCTAATGGGTAATCTGAGGCACGAAGGTTAAACGATATTCCACCTAGACATAGTCATTCAAGAGTAACACCTGTGAATTCTAGCTGCCTGGCAAGTTCTGCTATCAGATAACACTACCAGGAGCTTCTGCTTTCTCCTTTTAAGCCACTAGTCTGTTCTTCCCAATTAGAATTTATTGAAAAGGGGGCACCTACTAGGTATATTTGTACTGGGTTTTGAAGGATGGTTCAACTTGGTCTCCCTTAACATGTCACATCTATTTGTTTTCAACAAGAAATTGATGAATCTTAGATACTGAAAGTTATGTTGTTTTGCTCAAGGGAGAAATCTAAATAACCATAAAATCAGATTAAGCCAAATGTAATTATATGGCAAATAAAAAGCAAATGGAAAATCTCTCAAGGATGCTATAGATTATATGATGTTTTCCTCAGCATCTGAAGTCTTTCTACTTCTGAGTTTATTAACCTTTTAACAGATATGCAGCTATATGATTCCTTCAAAAATCATGTTCCAGAAGAAACTATGATACATATTTAACATTGACAGTTGCTAACTTCCTTCTAAACTCATTCAGATACCATACCATGGTTCTAATGCTAGCCTTCCCACGCTTAGTCTAGCAAACCTTATCAACATGACCTGCAAGGTACTCTTGTTATTCCAATGCTTTCTCCTATATTACTTATGCCAAGTTTAAAGAGCACAGAAAAGTGGGTTATATCCAAGAATAGTCAATGATTTACTAAGTTTATTTTACTTGTAATAACTGACGTACGTGTGTGTGTGTGTGTGTGTGTGTGTGTGTGTTGCTAACTTCTACAAACAGATATTTAAAGGGCAAAGATGGCCTGTTGTGAAAAGATACTTTTCTAATCCACCCACTTTAATCAACTAAAAGCAATGGAATAAACAAGGCAGAAGTTTTGCCAACAGTGAAAGGGGAGTGTTTGGAAAGGGTGCAATGGTACAGCAGCTCCTAGTTTTATATATATGTAATGTTTGTATCTTACATATATATCCGTATACACATAAAGAAAACGAAGAGGGTTACAGCATGACATGATGTTGGCAAGTGTGAGATTGTTCCTCCTGAATCCCCTGACTTATCAGTCTGTACTTTAAGATAATCTGACAAAGGTTTCAAAAGAGGGGAAAAAAGAAAGAAAAAAGGCACTTAACAAAGACAAAGGCCTGAATTGAGCATGTTTTAGAGGAGTAATATAAGCATTTTACCAGAGCTAAGAAATGATTTACAAAGAGTTAAACTTTTCCCCTTAAAACTTTATAAAATAAAATTGCATAACATGTTTGTGATCAGTCATTTATCTACTACTGCACTTTTCTTCTGCTTCATTATTACAAACACAAAACCCCCCCAAAGCAAAAAACGACAATCATACATGCACAATAGAAAGTAAAAGTGCCTCTTTTGAGAACATTAGGTCAGCAGAATTACAGTGCTGAAGCACAGGGAAAGTTCTCAAGTTGGGCCTGATTATAGATTTTTCTCATTCTTCTATTTCCAAATTAAAACAAAAACAAAACAAAAAAAAGCAAACAGAAATTCCAAACCTAAATGATAAAAACAACATAGGGACCAGTGTGCTTTTATGGTACACTCCTAAAATAAAGTATCCTAATTCTATACATGAGTCAAATTAGAGGACAAAACATCCTAGAAATAAAGAACTGTAAATTAGATTAAAGTCAACCAATACAGGCAAAGTTCATTTTACAAATGTAGCAGCAAATATGAGATAGATCACTGGAGTTCTAAGAGATGATCCCAAAGGACACAGAGTTCTCATAACCAATGGCAGTTTGAACAACAGTAGAATTTTCATTTCAGAAAATGTCTTGAACCAAGTATAGGTGGAAAGGGGTATGGGAGAGGGCAACCAGAGGAGAAAGACTAGATTAGAGGTGCCTGTCCTTTCCAACCCGGGGAGTAAACAATTTGGATCTGCTTTGGGAAAAAAATATCCTGGGTTAAAAATCATGTCCAGTAAGTTTTCAACCAGGTGTCAAACCCACAGTATTCAAACACATATGTGCCCGGTTCTTCCCCTTACCTTTGTGATTCAATAAACCCTATTCAATGTTCATGATATGAAAATGTAATTTGGGCTAACAACATCCATCAGAGGGGTGGTGGGTGTGAAAGAATGTTCTATCACCATCTTCTAATTTCCGTGAAATATCAGAATTTTTTGACTACGGATTAGCCTCATTTCCTTTCCTAAAACCTTTTTCTTCAGGCTGTTTTAAAATCATGATTTCATTTACCCTCTAACCTCAAAAGCATACAAGACTTACAACCAACTTATAATGGAAATTATTGCTTGCATTTATTCTGGAGGCTCTGAATGAGCTTGACACTTGGCTCCCAGTCTCCATCAGCACAGCTATCTCCGAGGACAACTCTGCTGACTGTTATTGCTTGTGAATACTGAGGATTAACTTGTATGTACAGTAACAGCTTATATATCAGTGAAGGCAATTTAAAATATAAAACAGTTCAAAACAAACAGCTTAATCTTCCTGAATCAAGAATCCCGAGGAGTGGGATATAATCATGTGTGCTGATTATTTTTGCATTTGGATGTTGCTAATGCTCTTCAGAAATACACGTTGCTCTATAGATATCCTTTCCAATGACTCACCATTTTAAAAAATAACATAATTTGATTTTTAAGTGCAAAAATACAGTATGAGTCACAAGTCTCTGTGCTAAAAAATAACCAATTTATATGTCTGTTTTTAGTAATAAAAACGGTAAAGACAGGTGACCATGGAGTATGGACACCTTTTTCAATGTTATGATCTAGAAAAGAAATAGATTTGTATTTACATGTAGAAACTCTCTGATCATACTTTATCTATACAGAAATACAAGGATGATTCATACAACATAAAAGAGGGGTACTGACTAAAATGAATATAAGTCGTCAGTGCAGTTGAGGGTTTAAGGTGGGAATCTGACAGCAGTCCTCAAGGAATCAAGCAAGACTAAAGAGAACACAGCAGAATATCTGTATTATATTCTTGGAGCCATGGGCCTTCAGATATTTTTACTGGTTAGCATAAAATGCTACAGGAAAAAGTACTCATTATCCTGTTCTTTTCTAATGATGAGAGTCACCAGGGATTTTCACATGGCATGATTCAGAATTGATGGGTTTTAAGAAATTCAAATGATTTTTTTGACTCAAACTAATCATTTATGTGAATATATGTGTGTATGTATATATACAGACAGACATATATATAATTATCCAGGAAGAGAGATTAATATGCACTTTGACTTCTCTTGTGGTATGAGAAGTAAAACAAAGGCTACCTTCCCAAAGGAAAATCCCATCACTTACCCTAGTATTAAGCAAAGACCTTTTTATTCAAATTTCATAAAAGCAAGAGGTCGACTACATTTGAAAACATCAAAAAACTGGGTAAGCATCCCTATTTGAAACCAAGCAAACCTTCATCAAACATATTGAATTCAAGTCAAACCTCTCTGCAACATCCTCCCAGTATCCTTCCAAAATATCCACTGCGGTTCACACTACATCTATATTTGTTCTATTGGTAAACTAAATTCTTAAGAGTCAAGAAATTGTATCAGTGATTCCTTTGAAATAATCCTTTCCCTTTACTGTAACAAGTTCTTGGAACTAAAGTTTTCAGTTATTTATTAACTTTTTCGCTATGAAGCAAGCCAATGTGACTTTGAAGTCAAAATACAGGCATACAGATCTGAACAGATCTGTGGTTATTTATTCACAGTCCTGTAGGATATCTGGAACTTTTGTGTATAAAAGAAAAAAGGGCCTGGTTAATACTCTTATTTGAATAAATTTAATAGTATAGTGTAATGTATAATAAGCACATATGCAAGAAATCTTGCTAGTACCAGTCTATTGTTTTTTTAGGTTAGTGTGTCATTAGAAATGGATCAAGCTTATACCATTTAGAGTTTACACCATTCTCCAATATAGTCTGAAAATATTCAGAAGCTTAAAAAACTAGAATAATGAGGCCAAAAGAAAACAAGTCCAAATCAAATCAAATGTAGCCAAGGAGAACCATAAATTTTTACCTTAACATCCTTTGCTGAATATGCTATTTGCATAAGGAAGCTACAATAACTAAGGAGTCTTATTATCTGCAGATTTACTCACATATCAATACACTGAGTAAATATCAGTAAAGCTTTAGGATCTCAAATGCTCCAAACAATTTCAGTACACTGGATACAGGGAGTAGAAATACATTGTGATTGTGATCCTAATGTAATTCCTCCCTTTAAAATACCATCTTAAAAATCCAGAAACTATATTTATGCCATTTGAATGACCAATGAAGAAACACAGTTTATACTTCTACCTGTTTATATATCAATAGCTAATAATTACCTAAAGTACCACGAGCTAAAAGAACAGAAGGAGAAGTTGTGAAGTTAGATGAATTGGGGGAAACTTAGAGTTTATGTTGCTGTAAGGGTTAAAAGCAGCAAAGCAGTAACCCTGTAAAGATCCCCATTTCTCAAGAGAAAAATGTGAACACAGTCACATTTTAACATCAAGAATGCAAATAAGAATTAACCAGGCAATACCAGATGCACAAATCATCTGAAGAAAAGAGTTAAGTACCTGCTTCTGAACGGAAGATGAAATTGACCCTTTTACAAAAAGGGGATATCTAAGTTTCATCTCTTAAGAGCAACAGGCTCAACTTCCTGATTTTAAAAAATCTAGATATATATCACTGTGCTAAAATAACTTTCCTGAAGGATCTTTAGTCCACTGATTTACATGGGGAGTTGCTACGCACTGGAGAAGATTCAAGTTTGTTCAGGATTTTTGAGGGTATGGTATTTCTTCAGCTACTGCCTATCGGAGAATCATTATATATATATTTTTGTGGCAAATTTGCTACGCAGTCCACTCAAAGACATGATCATTATTCCTGACAAACTGGCCTAATTCCAGTTTTTAATGCCTTTTATTATGCAATTATGTCATTAAGTGTTCAGATCCAACCCCCAGGATGGATGGAGTTTACCCAAATTCTCTTGCCTTCCTTCTTCCTCCCCCGGGAAAAATCAAATTTGTATTTCTGTGGGTTTGACAACTGAGTGTCTTTCAAGTCTGTTAATATGGTAACTTTGTCTTTCTTTAGAAGAGACCAAAGGTCACTAACTTTGCACAAAAGCATTTCTTCCTCCTGCACCTGGCTTTGCTCAAGTAATGTTTTCTTTTCTTTTTCCTCCTCACCACAGTGCTTGGGACGAGAGAATGTAAACATCGACAGAAACAGCAGCCCTATGACCACATAAGTACTTTCCCATCAGGTAGATTCCATCAGTCAACTAAACATTTCGTCTCCTTTGCTTGCTGGGTAGTCACTGAGATTTCCGTGGTAATTTAGTGTCCCCTTTACTTTGGCCTCCATCTGAGAAAAAGAGATGTTAAATTGGTATGGGTCCATGTTACAAAAACCAGGTAAGAAAAACAAAGCAAAAGGAACAATTAACTTTTATCTATTGTGGATGACATCTCTGAAAAGGTAACTTTTAGTATCTTGCATGCTATATAGGATTATAGAGGTTGATAAAACATCACGGAGATAAAAACGCAACAACAATGATCCTCTTTTCTCAAATGACTGTATTTTTCAGTGTTCTATAAATATTATTTCAACAAGTATTTATCATTTACTTCCCAGATGATTGTGTCAAATGCTGTGAGAGGGTTATAAAGGAACCAGAAGACACAATTTCCACCTCTGAGGGACCCACTACCTCTTTCAATTCCTTTAAAAGAACAAGGTCAATTTATTTTTTTATAAGTGGAGTAAAATTTCTTGCCAGGACACAGCTTTTCGTAATTCCTGATTATTTGTGTAGCACACTTTTCACCTGTAGTAAAAACATCCAGCTGAGTCTGTGTGCTCATTCTTTTTTTTTTTTTTTTGAGACGGAGTTTCGCTCTTGTTGCCCAGGCTGGAGTGCAATGGCGCGATCTCGGCTCACCGCAACCTCCGCCTCCTGGGTTCAGACAATTCTCCTGCCTCAGCCTCCTGAGTAGCCGGGATTACAGGCATGCGCCACCATGCTCAGCTGATTTTTTGTATTTTTAGTAGAGACGGGGTTTCACTATGTTGACCAGGATGGTCTCGATCTCTTGACCTCATGATCCACCCGCCTCGGCCTCCCAAAGTGCTGGGATTACAGGCGTGAGCCACCGCGCCCGGCCTGTGTGCTCATTCTAATCTAGCTTTAAGTGACAGGAAAGTCTGCTACTGGGACAATGCTCTTTCTTTTTTTAAGAGGTGGAGACTTGCTGTGTTTTCCTAGAGCCTCAAATTCCTGGGGACAAGCAACCCACCCGCCTCAGTCTTCTAAATAGTAGGACTACAAGTGTGTGCCAACACACCAGATGAAAAAAATTTCTATTTTTACATACTGCTGTTTAAATGCTTGCGGAGAAAAATGCTGATCACTCCATTTAAGCCTGAAATAAATTGGAGGCTGGAGAGAGGAGAGGAAAGGGGGATACCAGAACAAGGGTAGGGCCCAGTGGCCTGGAGAGCCAACAGGTACATGGCCTTAGCAAGAAAAATGAGGCCCTAAAGACAATCCAGGTCTGACAGCAAAGGACTGGGGAAGGAAACATTTTACTCTGAGGATGAGAGGCATGAATGGCAGAAATACACAGATGAAAAGAACCAATTTGACCAGGGTTTGGCAAACTACAGTCCATAGGCCAAATCTGGTTCCCGGCCTGCTTTTGTAAATAAAGTTTTATTTACAGCCACACTAATTTGTTTAAATATTGTCTATGGCTGTTTTTCACTACAATGGTCAGTTGAGTAGTGGCAACAGAGACCATATAGCCTGCAAAGCCTAAGATATTTACTATTTGGCCCTTTATGGAAAAATTTTACTGACTTTTGTTTTAGACTAGATAAAATTAAAATAATCAACATTAATTGAGTTCTTACTATGCATCAGGTACCAGGCTAGAAGCTTTAAATCAATTAATTTTTATTAAATTCTCCTATCAAGTCAATAAAAACATTTGTTGTCCCCATTTTACAAGAGAAAGTGATGGTCAAACAAGTTAAGCCTACTTAAACTGGCAGTTCTGGAATTCAAAAATCCAAGTCTGATACTCAAGTTCAGTGACTCATACTTTAAAATGTTTCTTAAAAAAAAAAATTTTTAAGCTTACTATTTTTTTTTTGAGACAGATTCTCACTCTGTCACTCAGGCTGGAGTGCAGTGGCGCAATCACAGCTCACTGCAGCCTCAACCTGCCAGACGCAGGTGATCCTCCCACCTCAGCCTCCCAGGTAGCTGGGACTACAGGTACATGTCATCATGCCCAGAAATCTTTTTGTATTTTTTGTAGAGACAGCATTTTACCATGTTGACCAGGGTGGCCTTGAACTCCTGGACTCAAGCATCCACGTGCCTTGGCCTCCCAAAATGCTGGGATTACAGGCATGAGCTACCATTCCTTTCTCCCTCCTGAATAGCAGTGCTGCATAGATGAGACAGTTCATGTAACAGCAAACACTGGGGGGGGTCTTTTTGAGCCAAGAGAATCCTGCTTGTTTAATTGCAGGTGGCTACATTCATGCCAATCTGCCCAGGAGTACAATATTCTCAGCTGGATTCATTATACCAAGCAGTTGTCTACACCCAGGGAGGAACTGCTTTAGTCACAGGGCAATTCTCTTTAAATACTGAAACTAGTCAGAGTTCAGGAAGGTGAGGATTGCTGACTTTGTGCCAGGAATCTGTTACCCATTTTACACAACTGTGATTTTATGCTCACTCTCGAGGCTGAGACTGGGACAGCTCACCACTTAGTTCTTTTGAAGGATTAATGGCAATCTGTTGCCTCAAGATTGCTCCTCAGTCCCCATCTCTGCACTGTGGTCAATGGTAAACTGGTTCAAAGATTGTTTTTTTCCCTGAGACAGAGCCTTGCTCTGTCGCCCACGCTAGAGTGCAGTGGCACGATTTCAGCTCACTGCAACCTCCACCTCCAGGTTTAGCCTCAGCCTCCTGAGTAGCTAGGATTAGAAGTGTGTACCACCATGCCCGGCTAATTTTTGTATTTTTAGTAGAGACAGGGTTTCACCATGTTGGCTAGGTTGGTCTCGAACTCCTGACCTCATGATCCAGCCACTTCGGCCTCTCGAAGTGTTGGTATTACAGGTGTGAGCCACTGCACCTGGCTCAAAGATCATTTTTAATGCAGTGGCCAAAAAAAAAAGAAAAAAGAAAAAAAAAAAGGCCTAGTCAACTTTCAAAGTTAAGAGGCCAGCTGTACAGTTATTTCTGCTCAAAAGATCCTGAAAATTGGCTTCAGAATAATATCAACATCTGTGGAGGTCAACTGCTGGGGAAAACGAGAAGCTGGAGGCCAGTGCGTTATGCATGGTACCCACTAATGTCAGATTTCAGAGCAATATGGCTGCCTGCAAGGACATAATACATACAGCTTGGATCATAGGAATTTTTCTTTCTTTTTTTTGCGGGAGGGGGAGTTTATTGCATTTTAGGTTTTGGGTTACATGTGAAGAACATGCAAGATTGTTGCACAGGTACACACATGGCAGTGTGATTTGCTGCCTTCCTCCCCTTCACTTATATCTGGCATTTCTCCCCATGCTATCTCTCCCCAACTCCCCACCCCCCACTGTCCCTCCCCTATTTCCCCCCAAGCAATTTTTCTTTTTTGAGATGGAGTCTTGCTCTTTTGCCCTGGCTTGAGTGTAGTGGCATGATCTCGGCTCACCGCAACCTGTGCCTCCTGGGTTCAAGCAATTCTCTTGCCTCAGCCTCCCGAGTAGCTGGGACTATAGGCATGCGCCATGCCCAGCTAATTTTTGCATTTTTAGTAGAGATGGCGTTTCACCATATTGGCCAGGCTGGTCTCCAACTCCCAACCTCAGGTGATATGCCCTCCTTTGCTTCTCAAAGTGCTGGGATTACAGGAGTGAGCCACTGGGCCTGACAGGATCATATTAATTTCATCACCGCTAAAATGACAAAGACATTTATTTAATGGCTAAGAATACAGGTCATGGAGTTAAGACTTCCTGGGCTAGTACCTCAGATCAAACATTTATTAGTATATTATCTTGGGCAAGCTGCTTAGCTCTCTGATTCGGCTTCGTGAGCTGTAAAATGGAAATCGTCGTCTATCATTCATGGACTTGCTGTAAGGATTAAGTTATCGAATCCATGTAAGCTGTCACAAGACTATGTGGCATTTAGTAAGCTTTCAATACATGTAAACTACTATCGTTACTGTATGTAATTTTTGTTAGCTATCTTATGGATACTCTCCTTAGTCGTCATTTCCACGTAATAAACACCTTCAAAAAGGCTCTTTTTATGTTACAGAAGATCTCATTTACCTGTTTCCTTCCTCTTAAACAGAAATTTGTGGCTGGGTACGGTGGCTCACGTCTTTAGTCCCAGCACTCTGGGAGGTGGAGGTGGGTGAATTATAAGGTCAGGAGTTTGAGACCGGCCTGGCCAACATGGCGAAACCCTGCCTACTAAAAATACAAAAATTAGCCAGGGGTGGTGGTGGGCACCTACTGTAATCCTAGCTACTCCAGAGGTTGAAGCAGGAGAATCCCTTGAACCGGGGAGGCAGAAGTTGCAGTGAGCCAAGACCATGCTATTGTACTCCTGCCTGGGTGACAGAGTGAGACTCCAACTCAAAAAGAAAAAAGAGGGAAGAGCATTCAGTCATATGAAAGTCTGCATTTTCCAACCTTTGGCCATTCCATTCACATTGTTTTCGGAAAATAAAAGTATAATCCATATCTATAAGCCTATACAAATATAAAAGAGATGAAGTAGGTGGTGTTCTCACCGTGAAATGCTTGCTGTAAGTGTGCAGGCAGAGGTGAGTGGGAAAGCGTCGCTGCATGCTGAGCTCCTGGCTGTAAACCCTTTAGTAAATCTGAGAGGAAAACAGACTTGTCAGTCATCTTTAAACCCAGACTGGAGCCCTTTTAGTTAAAAAATGAAAACTGGTTTATGTATTGCAGGCACAGCACCTGACTTCAAAGGCCTTCTAAAACTAGAGCACATTTTAAAAAATTTACTTAATGTATGTGTATGCACATAACCCAACACATTTGACTTCCTCTTAACAATTTCATTAAGATGGAAATGTGGTACAGACAGCTTAAAAACTGTATACAGAATCCCAGAGTCTGATAATTTGACTTACTATTTAAAGTGCATTTCTTAAAAATAAAAAAAAACCATAATCTTTATTAACTCCAACTGGCTACTCTTAATTAGAATAAATTCGTGAGGTTTCCTGTTTCATCAAACTAGACAGCCAACTAAATAGAAGAGCCCCACTTACTCTGAGTTAGGCTATGGTGGAAAGCGGCTGAGGTAGATCCCGACGTGGTTGTCACTCCAGCTGTGTCCGTTCCAAAGCCAAATATCTCCAAGGGAAACTGGAAGGGCATGGTCACTGGAACAAGGCCACCCAGCATCCCAAAAGGAGTCACATTTTGATTTGACACAGACAAAGGTGATGTCATGAGAGTCAGAGGTGAGGCATTAGCCAATAATGATGCTCCTGCTGTGGACTGTGCAGAAACCAGGGGTCAAAATACATAAGAAATAGAGTAACCCAAATTGATTTTACAAAAAATCCTCACAGATGCAAGACTGTGCCTTACATCTGCTCTAAAAGAAATTTTGTGAGACAGGTTCTTCATTACCACTGTAGTTTCCGTAGACACCGTCAGTTTATTTGCACTTACATTAACACCCATGCACTCTCAATCTACTAATTCCTAACCTTTGACTCCCACTTCTCCACTTTTGCTCTTAGTCCAAAGACCTGAGCTATGAGTAAGTAAGTGTGTGCAATTTCAGCTGGGTCTCTGAAAATGCCCACTTTACTATTTGTCTCCTTATTTTTCCTGCAGCTGCTGCTCCAAGACTGCTGCTTTCAGGGCCCTCTACTTGGTACCCTTTGCTGTCATCACATCGGTTTAGAGAGACGAGGCCAACGCGTTCTTCCTGGTCATAAGCCTCACCTACCCTTCTCCAAAGCTAACCATCTGACTTACACCGTGAATTCCCACCATGTAGAACTTTTTTGTACAAGTATCCAGTACTGCACCTTTTCCATGTTTCCTCTGCCTTCTCAGATAAATTATTTCTTTTTACAACCACACTGTTATTCTAGCCCTTCCCCAACTCATAGCAACTATTTTGTCTTCCTTTTATTATCAAACAGAATGAGAGCCTTCAGTTTCCTTAGTTCTAGTCTCTCTCTAACTCTTGAAAGCTGGTTTTCCCTTATTACTTTTCTGAAATTACACTCCTTAAGGTAAAAGATAAATTGGAGAGTTTTCTCACACTCCCCTACCTGGACTATGATGCCATGTTTACAAATAAAAACACTGAAATAAGAAATATGCTAACATATTTAGACTACAGGGAGGACTTTAGAAAAATAAAAGAAATAAGAAATATACTAACATGGATGGGCTTTCACAGGGAACTTACTTAAATATATTCCCCCTGCCCAACTTCCCCCCTTTTTTGACAGGGTCTCCTGTTGCCCACGCTGGAGTGCCGTGGTGCAATCACAGCTCATTGCTGCCTCAACCTCCTGGAGGCACAAGAGATCCTCTCACCTCAGCCTCCTGAGTAGCTAAGACTACAGGCACATGCCACCACACCCAGCTAACATTTTTTGTATTTTCTGCAGAGACAGGGTTTCACCATGTTGCCCAGGCTGGGCTCAGACTCCTGGGCTAAAGCAATCTCCCCACTGCCCTGGCCTCCCAAAATGCTAGAATTATAGCGTGAGCTAGAAGACCTGGCAAATATACTCCTATAGCTAGTTTAATTCTTTGAACAATTTTTTTTTTTGAGACAGAGGACTGATTATTTAAAAAAATTTTGTCCTTTTGCTTCTGGTGGAATAACGATTTCTTAAGTTAATGTATAAGAAAAATGCAGACAATGGTTCCATACATACATGCCACATGACATTACATACATTTACACACTTAAGAGTCTACGCCACTGCTGAACAAAAAATGAATATCCTCAAGCAGCCTTCTATTCTGGTTCTTTAACTGCCTCCCTTCCCCTTATCTCCTTTGTTACCACTGAAATTTATATCCGTAGTTCTGGCCTCTCATCTCAATTTCCATCCTGTATATCTGAGAGTTAAGTGAATAATTCCACTTGAATATCTAGCACCAACTTGACATATCCAAAGCTGAAATCATCTTCTCCAATTGGTTCCTCCATCTTCTGCCAACTGCTTTCATCAAGGAATTCCATTCTTTCCAGTCACTTAGGCTTAAAACCTTAGTTTTTAGGCATCATAAAATGATGACATCATAGCCAACAAACCCCTACATTTTACCAAAATTTCCTCTTACACTTAAGCACAACTCTTCACCACTCCATGTTTGAACTTGACGGTTTTTATTTGCCAGTCTTTCCCATACTGTGCCAACCACGATATACAAAGTGGTGCATTTAGAAAAAATTACCAAGTTAGAAATAATATCTTAAAGCAACTAGGACAGAAAGGATCAACTTAAAAATTACCCAGTGTCGGCTGGGCGCTGTGGCTGACGCTTGCAATCCCAGTACTTTAGGAGGCTGAGATGGGTGGATCATAAGGTTAGGAGTTCAAGACCAGCTTGACCAACATGGTAGTCTCTACTAACCCCATCTCTACTAAAAATACAAAATTACAATAATTAATTAATACAATACAAAAATTAGCCAGGTATGGTGGCGTGTGTCTGTAATCCCAGCTACTCGAGAGGCTGCAGCAGAAAAATCCTTCCAGCTTGAACCTGGTAGGCAGAGGTGGCAGTGAGCTGAGATCGCACCACTGCACTATAGCCTGGGCAACAGAGCAAGACTCTGTCTCAGAAAAAAAAAAAAAATTAACCAGAGTTGCTTCTTCTTTTAATCATAATTCTATTGTAGTCTTGGGATGATAAAGAATCTCCAAGGCTGTGTGCCCCAACTGAAGTTCCCTAGTGAGTAACATTAAACACTGTTAATAAGGGGAATCTTTTATTTTATTTATTTTTTTTGAGACGGAGTCTTATTGTCACCCAGGCTGGAGTGCAGTGGCGCGATTTCAGCTCACCGTAACCTCCGCCTCCTGAGTTCAAGCGATTCTCCCGCCTCAGCCTCCCAAGTTGCTGGGATTACAGGCACCTACCACCAAACCCAGCTAATTTTTTTTTACTTTTAGTAGAGACAAGGTTTCATCATGTTGGCCAGGATGGTCTTGATCTCTTGAACTCGTGATCCACTGTGCCCGGCCTATAAGGGGAATCTTTTAAAGCTTTTAGTGTGTAATTGAAGCATTAAAATATATACAAAATGAGTGCCATGCACCATGGCTCACTCCTGTAATCCCAGCACTTTGGGAGGCCAAGGCAGGTGGATCACCCAAGGCCAGGAGTTTAAGACCAGTCTTGCCAACATGGTGAAACACCGTCTCTACTAAAAATACAAAAATTAGCTGGGCATGGTGACACTCGCCTATATTCCCAGGTACTCCAGAGGCTGAGGCAAGAGACCTGCTTGAACCATGGAGGAGGTGGTTGCAGTGAGCCAAGATTGTGCCACTGTACTCCAGCCTGGGCAACAGAGTGAGACCTTGTCTCAAAAAAAAAAAAAAAAAAAAATTGCAAAAGGCAAATTAGGACAATTTCCAAAATTAAATAACTAGAGTATAGCAATAAAAAAGTGATACTACGCCATAACTGTCTAATATTTTACACTTTCAAGTAACTTCTATAGCTAATTTAATTTGTTTAGAAATCTAAATAGAAGCATCAGATAATCTAAATGTGACATGAGTATTTGTGACATGAGTATTTGTAAATCTCTCTATCCTAAAAGATGGAGACCGTTCAGCAGTGGGGTACTCCAACATTGGTATAATCTGGGAGCATGCATAAGAAATCAGCATGAAACAGGTAAATAGTTCAGGATTATGCCCTGTAATCAAAAGTACTTTCCATGACTTCTACATTTTATTCCCAGGGAAAAACGCTGAAGGGAAACCTCGCTCTTCCCGTAGTGGGGATTACATTTTTTTTTTTTTTTTTGAGACAGAGTTTTGCTCTTGTTACCCAGGCTGGAGTGCAATGGCGCAATCTCGGCTCACCGCAACCTCCGCCTCCTGGGTTCAGGCAATTCTCCTGCCTCAGCCTCCTGAGTAGCTGGGATTATAGGCATGCGCCACCATGCCCAGCTAATTTTTTGTATTTTTTTAGTAGAGACGGGGTTTCACCATGTTGACCAGGATGGTCTTGATCTCTTGACCTCGTGATCCACCCGCCTCAGCCTCCCAAAGTGCTGGGATTATAGGCGTGAGCCACCGCGCCCGGCCAGGATTACATTTTTTTTAAACCACATGCTCTACTTTAGTGAGTGCACTGGTCCCCCATTCCCCATAATATCGAGAGTAACCTTTTGAAATGCAAATCAGACCATACCAGTCCCCTGTTTAAGAACCCCCTGTAGCTTCCCACTGCACAGATAATAAAATCCAAAGTCTTTATTGTGGCCCACAAGATCCTCCATGACATGGTTCTGGCTTCTCATCTCATTACCTACCACTATCCCCCCAGGGTCCAGCCGTCAGGCTTTTGCTTCAGGCTCTATTCCATCTCAGTGTCTTCACACAACTGTTTCCTCTGGCCTGAACTATTTTTCCTTCTTTTCTCCACATGGCTGGCTTCTGCTCATTCAATTCTCGATCAAATGTTACCTCCTCAAAGAGGCCTTCTTCAACTTCTTTATCTATGTTAGCAGCAATCACTATCATACTATCCTACAATTTTTTTCATCGTATTTACCACATAAAAAAACCTGTGTTTTTCCATGTCTTCCTACCTAGAACAGAGATGTTGAGTATGCTGTTCAACCCTACTTCCCCAGCACCTAGAAGAGTGCCTGGCACATAGTAAACACTCAATAAACATTTGCTTAATGAATTAATGATGTTTAGAATTATAAAGTGGCAAAGACAGGATTTACAGACAATCAGTAAGTTGAAGGATAAGAAAGAGGAGGAAACCCCTGTGTAGAAAGTTATTAAATAGAAAGCAAGCAGAGCTAACAGCATAAACACAGAAGGAGCTTAACTTTTGCCATTTGTTAAAGGAACTGTCATTTTCACTCTACAAATGAGTAGACACCCGCAGATGCCTTTCAGACAGAAGGTGAATGCTTTACAGACATAGATAGGAAATCTGTTTTTAGTGTTGGAGAGCTATAGACAGGTTCTAGAGGCCACAAGATAGCTGGTAAGACTTCATTGAGATGCTATGTTAAAACAAAAAGAACCTTAGTTTTGCAAAAGGGTAGAAATGACCTTATTCAATTAATAACCTTTTCTTCAGTCAAAACAGTAAGACAGAAAAAAAAAAAAAGGATCCGATATGAAAGCAGGAACACTTCAGTCTCCAAATCATAAAGCCACTTGGGAGAGGAAGAAAACCCAGGAGTAGTTTTCAGAAAGGCATATTTTGCCAAGTAACCTCCATGCTGACAAACCAATCATTCATTAGACAGTATATGGGTTCTTTTGTGATAAATGATCAAATACAGGAAGATCTTTGGGAACAAAATAGAACTGACAGATTATAGAGATGACAAAGGATGAACAAAGATTTAATCTTAAAGGAAAACGAAGCAAATAAAAAGGGAATTTTTAATTCCCAAAAAAACTCCCCAAATTTTTATAGTAAAATTGGTAAAATTAAGAGTTTTCCATTTATTATTCTTATTTAAAAACACAAAGAAGAAAATGCCTAGAGAGTTAAAAATAGTTAACCCTAGGAGGAGGAGACAACCATTTAGGTAGGGAACTACCATTTACGCTATCTTTTCACTTATTCCTTTGATCAAATTAAGGATAAATTTTAAGAAGAGCAAACTTTTCAATAAAGATAATATAAACAGTAATGCAGGCTAACTCCAACCTTGCATATACTTTTCTTTTTTAATATGTGAAGGCCTTTTTAAATCCATCTTGATACTCACTTTAACATAAAATCCCTAATATCAATTTGTTATTATTTTATTTCTAATGAAAGTAAATTTATATACATAAAACATCAGTTAATCCTAGATTTCAATTAGTGAATTACCAGTTACCTGAATTTGTTCTACATTAGAATTCTGGCATCAAGTCATTCCTATGCCTACATTAGTGGCAGAATGGCGATTTCAGTATACAATGTATATTGAATGTATACAATGTATATGAATATCAACCTTTAGACTGTATTGAACAACAGGAAATCTTGACATATAGCAAGGGGAAAATCTTTTCATTAGATGTTCCTGTTCCACATAAATAGGAGGCAGTACAAAGAGCACTTCCTTAGACAACACAATTCCATAAATCAATAAAAGTTATGTCTTCAAATAATATTTAATCATCTAAGAACATGCATATCATAAAACGGTATTTTTTTTTGCCGGTTATAAAACGAAGTATTATATAAAACACGTTTGTTTAAAAAAAGTCTTAAAACATACCTACAAAGCATAAACAGTGTTGGGATAATAGGTGATTTTTATTTTCTTTTTTCTAAACTTGCCTTCAGTGAGCACATATTACTTTCAGGGGAAAAATGTTAAACTAAATCATTAACATAAAGGACAAATCTGAGAGTGTCAGAATACAAAGAAGTGGCAGAGAGATGAAAACAATAACAGAAGATGACATGGAAGACAGATGAAATACAGGTTGGGTGCAGTGGCTCACAGCTGTGCTCCCAGCACTTTGGAAGGCCAAGGCAGGCAGATCACTTCAGGTCAGGAGTTTGAAACCAGCCCAGTCAACATGGTGAAACCCCATCACTACAAAAAAATTTTAAAATTAGGCCAGGTGCAGTGGCTCAAGCCTGTAATCCCTGCACTTTGGGAGGCTGAGGCAGGCAGATTACCTGAAGTCAGGCATTCAAGACCAGCCTGGCCAACATGGCGAAACACCGTCTCTATGAAAAATATAAAAATTAGCCAGGCATGGTGCCATGCACCTGTAATACCAGCTACTTGGGAGGCTGAGGCAGGAGAATTGGGAGGTGGAGGTTGCAGTGAGCCAAGATCACGGCATTGCACTCCAGTCTGGGCGACAAAGGAAACTCTATCAAAATAATAAACAAATAAACATACAAAAATTAGCCAGGAGTGGTGGCAGGCACCTGTAATCCCAGTTACTTGGGAGGCTGAGGCAGGAGAATCTCTTGAATCCAAGAGGTGGAGGTTTCAGTGAGCCAAGATTGTGCCACTGCACTCCAGCCTGGACGAAAGAGCAAGACTCCGTCTTGCCTACTGAAACTAATTTACAGAGAAAATTATATATAACTATAAAATTAATGCAAAATAAAAATTTTGAGAAGAGATGTTTAAAAAATGTGAATGTATAAATTTGATTAAAAAACAATAAAGTTGGCAGGAGAAAAAGGGAAGAGAAGAGCTAAGTGAATGTTAAATGCCTAAGTTACTACTTTGTTCTGGACTTTGATAAGAGAGAAACTTCGAAATATGCATTTTAGTTGTGCTTTTCCAAATAATTTTAAAGTTGATTTAGTGATGGTTGCTTGTAACAAAGACACATCGTACTGTCAGACAGCTGAATGCTGGTGCACCTTTGTTTGTTTTTTAAAAAAAACCCATATCCCAACAAACACCTCATCTACAAGCGAGCCTGTCACTGTGATGTCAGCATCAGGAATATCCCATGGCCGTAGGCTGTAATAAGCCTATTGAGAACAATCCACATATTATAAAAAGCTTATTAAAGTTACCCACAAGAAAGATTACACTAAACAATCTGGTTATCACATGAATGCACAGAAGATACATACCTGCACACTGGCTGTTACCACTGAAGACCCTGAGGCAGTAGATGGTCTATGTGGAGTAGACAATGGTTTGGTAGCACCCTGTGTTCCACTTCCTGTTCCCCCAGATAGACTAGTCCTATTAGCTCCGCTTGAGTTAAGGTTGCTACTACCTCTGCTGGCAGGTACATTCATTGCAATTCCACTCAAGCTATTCTTCCCAACAGTTCCAGTGGATGATGAGTTTGTTAGCTTTGAGGGGGCCTGAAGATTTTTTGTAGATGGAAGGCCTGAAGTGCGGTTAGAGGGCAATAAATTCAAGGTGGGAGACTGTCTGCTGATATTCATTCCACTGGGCTGTTTGTGGACTGGGTTGTTAGTGCTGGAGTGGCTACTCTGGGCTACTAGTGCATTTGGACTTGTACTACTAGAGGATACAGTAGGCTTGGGAGTTGGGTTGGATTTAGAAATAAGTTTAGTTGATACCGAAGGCTTAGCTGACAGAGAGGGCTTGGGTGAGGCAGAAGGCTTAGGTGAGGGCAGGGGTTTAGGAGATGTGGCAGGCTTGGGAGATGCTGCAAGTTTGGGGGAGGCAGCCATCGAGAAGGGAGATTTAAAACCCTGCGTGGAGATTTGTGACACCATAGCCTTGGCTAAATAGTTACTGGAGGTAGTGGTGCTGGGTACTGTCCTAGAAACCAGGGGGTGGGACCCTTGAGAACCATTTCCAGGTGAGGGGGTAGATAAAGGAAGGCGGTACATAAGTGGCTTATCTGAAGTCTTAATAAGCGAGGAGGAACAGGAGAGTTGGGGATTATTACTTAATTTCACCACGGGATTGGTCTGGGATTTACTGATGGTGGCCTGTAATGGAGACACATAGTTCTGCTGGACAGCTGAATGCTGGTGCACCTTTGTTACTTGTGTTAACGAAGAAGCATCTTGGGCCTCAGATGTTCCCAGAGCATGAGAAGAGGCAGCAATTTGGGCTTGGGAGGAAGAGGAGACATGAGTCTGTGAAGAGGAGGAAGTGTGAATCTGGCTTGACCTTTGAAGTCCTTGTTGAAGTAGCCTGGCTGGCAGAGGTTCTAAAGAAACTTTAGGGTTCTGAATGGAAGAACCAGCAATAAGGCCTGAAGAGATGCCGGTATGAGCTAAATCCTGGGGTTTCTTTGGTACTGGCCCCGTGTGACCAGCAATAAGACTTGAAGAATGTGTAGTCTGAGTAGAATCTAGTTTTTTAGGAGTAGCCAGTGGCAGCTTACTCATGATACTTGCTAATTTTTCTTCTCTCAGTCCTGGACGAGGCTTTGTGGTTGGTATGCTTATCCTTGAGCCAACTGGAGGGCCCTTGTTTCCATTGTTGATAACCGCTAAAGCTTCAGAAACAAGATCCAGTGAAGGTGAATGGAAAGAAAGGTCTTCATCTAGTGAGTCATCGAGGCAGATGGTTTCTTGGGCTGGTACAGAGCTAGAGCTGGCTGCGGCAACGGCAGTTGTGCTGGAGCTCGTTGGAGGACCGCTAACTGGAGCCACAAGGGATGAAGGAGTTTTCTGGTCCTTTTTTGGACTATACTCCTAATGTAAAGCATCATATGGAAAAAAATAGAAATGGTTAATAAAAAATTACAAAGTTAATTTTAAATAACTAAGATTCGCATGACAATTAAAATTGTTTTTCTACTGGAAATCTTTAGAGACTATTAAAACAAAAATAATTTTTGAGATGACAGAGTTCCTGACTGAGCTGTCCTCACAAGACAAAGTATCTGATATATTACACATACCTGTCATACCTTAGTAAGCTTAACACCAAGTGGACGGAACATTCGTATACTAGTTACATTACTGATGGGCCTCCCTCACCTGCATCAGATCTTCAAATCCTGCTCCAAATCCATCTGTTCAGATTATTCTTTTTATTCCCCTGCACTCAGGAGAAATTCGGCCTTTACATTAAGATACTCCCCTTCTTGCCTGGGATGGTTTGCCAGGAGGCTGACCTTCACTTTCTGCTTCCATGCATTTCTGCCTTTTTGTTTGCCCTACCCTACAGCCAGTACACAGAAAAACTGGTACGTCGAAGTGGCAGATGACTCAATCCAAGCATATATAAATTATGCTATTTATTATGGTGAATCTGTAACTTATTTATACATTATTCATTTCTCATTTATTCAACATATATTCACTAAGTATCTGCTGTGAACAGGGCTCTATGCTAAGAAAACAAGGGTATTAAGAATTAGAACTCTGAATACCTAAGAGTTGTTAGAGTCTATTTCTCAAAGAATCAACCTTCTTAATATTTAAGAAAAAGAATTAGAGCACAGTTTATAATATTCAAAGAGCAATATAATTAAAAAGCAAGTATTTATTTATTTATTCCTTATTTATTTATTTATTTTTTGAGACGGAGTTTCACTCTTACTGCCCAGGCTGGAGTGCAATGGCTCAATCTCAGCTGACTGCAATCTCCACCTCCCAGGTTCAAGCAAGTCTCCTGCCTCAACCTCCCGAGTAGCCAAGATTACAAGCAAGCACCACCATGCCTGGTTAATTTTGTACTTTTTTTTTTAGTAGAGATGGGGTTTCTCCGTGTTAGTCAGGTTGGTCTCGAACTCCCAACCTCAGGTGATCCACCCACTTTGGCCTCCCAAAGTACTGGGATTACAGGCGTGAGCCACTGCACCTGGCCGCAACTATTTATTTTTAAAGAGAAATATAAAGTGTTTGACTCATTTTATTTTTAAGATTGAGAAGCAAAAATGTGTGACATAAAAGTCATATCAAGTCTCTTCAATTAGTTTCTTAAACAAACCAAACAAACCTAGAGTGTTATGTTACATACTGATGTATACAACCATGGCACTTACCTTAAGCATAGTGGGGAAAGAATGGAGAGGAAGGGTCTTTACCATCACCTCCTAAGGTATTACATAAGCAAGCTGTTAAGAATACCATTATACCCTAACTCCCTTAGTACTTTTTCTAAGTTTTTATTCTAAAACCCCTGATTAAAAACCTCATTGCCTACTGGAAGTACAAGTGTAACTGCATTAAGGTCACAAATGTCTGCTAAGAAGAATGGTTAATGCAGATGAGACATGTCTGTTTTGATACGCCATCCACTTACGTGATAAAGGGTAAGAAATGTATCCAAATGTTGGAAATATTAATAGTATAAAATTGCTGTTTAAAAATAACTTTTTGATTATTAATTTTTATTTATAAAAATATCAAACCCACTGTAATAGAATACTGTGTAGATTTATACTAGCAGAGAAAATTATCCAGGATATATAACTTAGTCAAAAAAGCAGGTTATCCCATTTATATAAAAGACTAAATAAATGGATAGCTGATTGGATAGATGGATGAATGGAAGGGAGGGAGGGAGGAACAGAGTTCCAAAAGAAGGGAAGGAAAATGTGTCCTAGAAAACTAAGAGTTTTTATTCTCTGACTGAGGAGAAATTTATAGATACTTTTACTTTTCTCCTTACTTTTCTGTGTTATTTGCATTTTCTATTGCAGGCATTTCCTTATCTTACCTTTATAACTAGAAACAGTATGGGGAGTTACAGTAGCAAAAAATCACATCAACAACATAGCTTTTCCATTTTGGGAAAAGGAAAAAGTAATTTAATCACAAAGAAGGAAACAAAAAACCTGATGACTCACCCATATCCTAACACATCCAGTATTAGAATGTATAAATTTCCTATCCAATTATTGTATCAATCACATGTTTAAATAGATGTATCAAAATGTAACCAATCCTTTATGGAGGGTATTAAGACTTTAGTATTCTAATATACAAATAAAGTGTCAAAATAAAGTCTAAACTCAACAGACTTAATGAAAGATTGGCTCAATATTATTTGGATCAGAAGACAAAGCAGGTTATTAAGAAAAAGAGGATTATTGGCCAGGCACGGTGGCTCACGCCTGTAACCCCAGCACTTTGGGAGGCCGAGGCCAGCGGATCATGGGGTCAGCAGTTTCAGAACAGCTCGGCCAACATGGTGAAACCCATCTCTACTAAAAATACAAAAATTAGCTGGGGGGGAGTGGCCCGCCCTTGTAATCCCAGCTACTCAGGAGGTTGAGGCAGGAAAATTGCTTGAATCCAGGAGGTGGAGGTTGCAGTGAGCCGAGATCACGCCACTGCACTCCAGCCTGGGTGACAGAGTGAGATTCCTTCTTTTTAAAAAAAAAAAAAAGATAAAGAAAAAGAGGACTATTACATTTCAAGAGGCTCTAACACCAAAAAGGCACGAAGGCCACGGAATAATGAATATTGAGATCTGGCCACAATCTTACAAGCAAAGAAATTCATCTATTAAAAACAACAACAAAAAACCAAGGAGACAAAGGCTACAGAGCGAAGTGTAAAAACCAAAGGGTGTGGGCTTTCATTAAAATTTTAATTTCAAATGATTATAGTTTTTACTTCCAGAGGTTATACTTTGATTCTCTTTCAAATCTACTTTGTCTGTTTTCATAGGATATTTTTTTATTCTTTTCTATTTCTCTAAATATTAAAAAAAAATTAAGCAAAATTATTTTAAGTATGGAGCTCCATAAATGTACTACTTGTCCCTTTTAGGACTGTTCCTTAGGGTTTTTATTGTTCCTACTGATTCTCACTCATAGTAACTTATTCTCTCATGTATTCTGTATTTCAGATTGTAAGCTCAGGTCTGATGTGGTTTATAGGAGGAAGGCCTTTGGGGCTCAGGTGTCATGTGGTTTATACCTGGCATGTTATATCAGGGAGGATTTGCTTTTTTTTTTGCAAGTGGTCCTGGGTTACTACTAATGCAATAACTAAGTTACTTTTTTTAGCTTGGGGTTTTCTCAGATTGTACAGAGAGTGTAAATTAAACTCCTAAGCAAGGAAATTTTTCAGCAAAGACATTCCAAGACAGACACTTTTCTTAGTGTCTCTGCTGGTGGCTGCATTTTTTTCTAGTTCTTTCTTTTACAAAAGATGTTATTGTTTGAAGGTCCAGCTTTATGCAGGTTTCATCCCAATTTTCAACCTGTACAAGCCCAAGGAAACTCTAACTGCTATGCTCTGAGAAGAAATGTGAAAAGAAACCATCAAGTGATGGACACAAAGTGCCAAATGCCTCCAAGGGCAACGACAATGGATTAACACTGTCAGCTCCTTCTTTGTTTTTGGCCTTAGGAATTTTTCTTACATATTTTCAATCTCAGCTATGCTATGAAAGAATATTTGTTATACTTTACCTAGCATTTCCAAGTATATTAATAAAGTTAAGCTTTACAACCAGCGTATGCACATTTCCCACCGTTGCACAGAAATCTATTGTCCCAAATACAGAAGTTCTAAGAGTATCACGAAGTTGAAAACACCTATCTTATAGTGCCTACTGACCTTTGCTAAATACCGTATTTCCTTTTCATCTTAGGAATGTATTTCAATGTTCACCAATTATAACTAATTAAAGATTTTGTTTCAAGACTTACCTTTACTTTGGGTTTAGGTGCAGGAATCACCTTTTTCTTTGCCCTAGGATAAAATGATTTAAAAAGGCGATTTCAGTAGCAATATTACATATTGCTCATCAAAAAGTTATAACATATAACTTTGTAATTATGTGGTAAATAATTTCTTCTGCTATTTGGAAAGCTCTCTGAAGGAACTGTATTTAAATGCTCAGTTTATACTAAGTATATAGCAACATTTTCCTCAATTCACATTAATTAAAGAAAGGCCAAACAACTGGTAAAATATGAAATGTTGATAAAATTTTTTAAAAATTAAATGTAAATATATAAACTGTAAAATGACCCCAAAAACTAACAAAGCTGCCTAAACACACTTACTCAAAAAACTGGTAAGAATTTACAATTATCTGTTTAAAAAAAAGCTTCAAGGAACTTCAAGGTCAAATTAAACCATGCCAAGAAGGTGCGAATGTAATTTAACTTAATCAAAACAAAACAAAAAATCCCTGAGTTTTTAAAGAAATTATTTTGTAATGTAAAAATTAAAAAAAAAAAAAAAGTCAAAATGACAGGGAGAAAAAAGGGAAAGAAAAATTACTATGAAACTTTGAAACTTTTGGAAAACTATGAAAAAGTCTGAAGATTAAAAAAAACTAACGATTTCCAAGGTAAGTCAACATATCCAAATGTTCGTTGAATAATTAATGTGTTGACAAGCTAAAATATTTCACCTTATCTACTTCACTTGCCTAAAATGTCATCAATTAGATTAACAAGAATCCTGATGAAAACTGTCACTTTACAACTTCATTTAGGCAACAGTAATTTTCTAAGTTTTTTTGATGAAGGCCATTTAGGGAAAGGACCTGTAGACCCACTTATCCCACAGATTCCTACTTTTTGGTACAAAACAAAACACAAAGTTAAACAAAACACAAAGTTAACAATAATAATGAAGCTACTCGGGCCGGGCGCGGTGGCTCAAGCCTGTAATCCCAGCACTTTGGGAGGCCGAGGCGGGTGGATCACGAGGTCAAGAGATGGAGACCATCCTGGTCAACACGGTGAAACCCCGTCTCTAAAACTACAAAAAATTAGCTGGGCATGGTGGCGCATGCCTGTAATCCCAGTTACTCAGGAGGCTGAGGCAGAAGAATTGCCTGAACCTAGGAGGCGGAGGTTGCGGTGAGCCGAGATCGCACCATTGCACTCCAGCCTGGGTAACAAGAGTGAAACTCTGTCTCAAAATAAATAAATAAATAAATAAATAATAATAATAATAATGAAGCTACTCAAAAAAGGGAGAAGGGCTGGGAGTGCCTGTAATCCCAGCACTTTAGGAGGCTGAGGTGGGTGGATTGCCTGAGCTCAGGAGTTCAAGACCAGCCTGGGCAACACAGTGAAACTCTGTCTTTAAAAAAAAAAAAAAAAAAAGAAAGGGAGGAGGAGGTCGGGCACAGTGGTTCATGCCTGTAACCCCAGCACTTTGGGCCAAGACAGGCAGATCACTTGAGGCCAGAAATTTCAGGCCAGTCTGGCCAATGTGGTCAAACTCTTGTCTCTACCAAAAATATGAAAATTAGCCAGGTGTGGTGGTGCATGCCTGTAATCCCAGCAACTTGGGAGGCTGAGGAGGAGAAGCGTTTGAACCTGGGAGATAGAGGTTGCAGTGATCTGAGAAGCTGAGACTGCACCACTGAACTCCAGACTGGACGAAAGAGCAAGACTCCCTCTCAAAAGAGAGAGAGAGAGAGAGAGAGAGAGAGAGACAGAGACAGAGACAGAGACAGAGACACAGACATATCTTTTGTAAACACCTTTAGAATTAAAGGAATGCATTATTTGTACCTGAAATGTAATGCATACGTGGCTTTAGAATTACAGTAGCCCCCCTTATCCACAGTTTTCAATCTCTGCAGTTTCAGTTGCCTGTGGTCAACTGAAGTCTGAAAATATTAAATGGAAAATTCCAGAAATAGAGAGAAACTGCATTCACATAATTTTTATTATAGCAGAGTTAAATTGTTCTCTTTTATTATTGCTGTTGTTAATCTCTTACTGTGCCCAATTTGTAAACTACGATCTATCATAGGAATGTATATAAAGGAAACAATAGTCTATGTAGGCTTCAGTACTGTCTGTGGTTTTGGCATCCATTGGTAGCATTTTGGAGTATACTGTCTGAGGATAAGAGGGACTACTGTAGGGAAATTAAAGCCAAAAATATTACTGACACAAATATATACATATGTATATAAAATTTATTTCAAAGACAACCAAAACACTTGCAACAAAGTAAACCTATAATTTGAAACCAAACTACTTAGAATTTATACTAAAAAAACGGTAAGAACTGAAAACCACAACCAACTCAATGCATCCCTGATGATATACAGTTGACCCTTGAGGATGAAGACCTTATGATGATTCACTCCACTTAATGAATAGTAAATATAATTTCTCTTCCTTATGATTTTCTTATTAACATTTTCTTTCCTCTAGCTTATGTTATTATAAGAATATGGTATACAGTACATAAAACGTACAAAATGTGTTCATGAACTATTTATGTTATCAGTAAGGCTTGCGGTCAACAGTAGGCTATTAGTAGTTAAGTTTCGGTAGAGTGAAAGTTACACGTGGATTTCTGACTGTGTGGAGTGAGGGGACGAACTCCCTAACTCTTGTAATGAAGTATCCTTCCTAAAAACTAAAAAATTCCTATATAACTGCATTAGAAGGAGAGGAGGAATTTTATAATGTTGCCCAAAAGATGTTAAACAAATCTCTTAGCAGAATACTGAATTAGAGTATTCAGTAAATTCTGAGTAACTTGCTAATTTTATATTTTAATAATTCCCACCCCCTCCCCTTTTTCCTTTTGGAAACAAGGTCTGCTGTGTCCCCCAGGCTGGAGGGCAGTGGCATGATCTCCACTCACTATAACCTCCACCTTTCTGGCATAAGCCATCCTCCTACCTCAGCCTCCTAAGTAGCTGGGACTATAGGCACATACCACCATGCGTGGCTAATTTTTTATTTTTTGTACAGGTGGAGTTTCGCCATGTTGCCCAGGCTAGTCTCAAACTCCTGGACTCACGCAATCCACCCACCTCAGCCTCCCAAAGTGCTGGGATAACAGGCATGAGCCACTGTGCTGGCTTTAATACAAGGGTTATTAAATGCCACACTTGTAGGCTACAAAGAAGTAGCCCTAAGTTGTAGGGAAAAATAAAACTGTTCTGGAATTGACCAGTATTCAACCAAAACGGTTGAATTATTTTTATAGCAGTTAATAACATAATAATAATAGAAAAAACTTGCTTTTTGTTGTATATGGGGGGATAAAATATCCTTCTCTAGTAATCATATCACTAAGGAAATATCCAGTTTTGAACACAAGGAAAGACCTGAAGAGTAGGTTGATTTTGCAAAATAAAACACTGCAGTACAACAAGGGTGGATGAGCATATGGATCGGTCCTGGTAAGCTCAGGGCAGCAGGGGGTTGTAGACGACAAATGCAGATGAACATTAAGAGGTAGAGAAAAAGACTGGCAGGTAGAAGGCCCAGGAACAACGGAAAACTTCTGAACCTTCTTGCTTCCCTACTACCAGAATCCCAGGCCATTATGTGTCCCAGTATGGATTTAGTAGGTAGGAACTCCCATATGGCTTTCCAAGGAAGCCACTGCTTCCTTATACTAGGGAAGAAAGAGATCAATTTGTGTTTTGAAGTCTAAATAGTCAATGGTCAAAATGATCTTTTTAAGTCCTATTCCAACTAGCATTTAATAAATGATATTTTTGTTTACTAAAGTGCATAATGCGAATAAATGAAGCAATCTGGAGACTGCATTTACTCACGGAGCAGAAGTAAGATGATTATGAACACTCCGGCTTTCCTTAAAAAGCATTCTGCAAAAATTTAAAGAAGACAATTATTTTTTTTTTATAGCAGATAATATAATTGTTTTATTTTTTAAAGTAACTTAATTTTCAATCAACTATTACTTGCTTATTTACCAAGTAAAAGTTATAATGGTACAGTATACTTAATAATCTATTTTATGGAGAGTTTTATTCACAGCTCACTGTAACCTAGGACTCCTGGGCTCAAATGGTCCTCCCACCTCAGCCTTCAAAGAAGCTGGAATTACAGGTGTGTGCCACCATGCCCAGCTAATTTTAAAACTTTTTGCAGAGACAGAGGTCTCACTATGTTGGCCAAGCTGGTCTTGAACCCCTGGCCTCAAGCAATCCTCTCACCACAGCCCTGGGCTTCCTAAAGTGCTGAGATTACAGGGGTGAGCTACCATACCTGGCCGACAGATCTTTTTGTTGATATAAGATGGAGCACTTTAAGATCATGGGTTGAACTACTCAAGTTTATTAATTTTTACACTCTCTTTTTTTTTTTTTTTTTT
>NW_016107575.1:505012-519091 GCF_001604975.1 Cebus imitator | reverse complement strand
CTCACCGCAACCTCCGTCTCCTGGGTTCAGGCAATTCTCCTGCCTCAGCCTCCTGAGTAGCTGGGATTACAGGCACGCGCCACCATGCCCAGCTAATTTTTTTTTTGTATTTTTAGTAGAGACGGGGTTTCACCTTGTTGACCAGGATGGTCTCGATCTCTTGACCTTGTGATCCACCCGCCTCGGCCTCCCAAAGTGCTGGGATTACAGGCTTGAGCCACCACGCCCGGCCAGGTCTCACTATGTTGCCCAGGCTGGTCTTAAGCTCCTGGGCTCAAGTGATCCTCCCACCTTGGCCTTTCAAAGTGCTGGGATTATAGGTGTGAGCCACTGCACCCGGCCTACACTGACTATGTTCAATAGAACCTAAGACTGTGTCTCTTTTCCTATGCTCTAATCCCATATTCAGTTCCCTATATTCATGTTACCCAAATGAAGCTCCTCTCCCAAACTTCATAACCATTTGGGAGTCTTCCCTCTTCCCTTTTTTTCTACCAGCAAATTTGGGTGTAAAAAAAAATGTTGAGTAAAATATCACCTTTACGCCTATCTCTGTGTCTGCATGACTATGTTGTCATTTAAGCACTTAAGGTTTTCAAAGCAAGGATCACCTGAGATGACTATACAGTATGCTGAATACATTAGGTTCTCAGAAAAATCAATGTCATATATATGTATGTATATCTTTAATGACAGCGAAAATAATAAAATCCAGTAAGTCGCATGTCTTACCTTGCCTGCATCCAGCCCTTAGGCCACAGGGGCTTCACCTCTGTCTCCATAAAAGACTTAAGATAATCTTCAGCAGACTGGCTTTTATTTGGCTCTAACTCATAGCATCCCAGTTTGATTTCAACAAGGTTACATAACAAAGTTCTAAGCAGATTGAAAATTAAATTTGAAACTTTTTTTAGAAGCACATAAATTTGGCAGCAATCATAAAGACTATGTGAAAAATTCAGAAAATAACAATTTCTAACATGTATCATTCATTGAACTACAGTCAAACCCCTAATATGAAACAATTTCCTTTGACACCTTTAAACACAGCACCAAATATCAAAAGGGATGGTTCTCTACTTGGGGTACAGAAATACTACTAAGAAAGATAGCCAAAGAAGAATCATGTTGAGAGCACTTCACCTTCTGAAACCAGTATGACTTACTCCATTATTAAGATTAGTTTATAAAAAGTATTACAGTATATACGAAAATAAAAGCAATACTACTCTAAAGATATTGGAGACTAATTACTTTTCTCTTTAATAATTTTTTCCTACACACTTATCTTTGGTTGCTTCCAATCCAGTTTTATATTTATTATAGATTTTTTTTTTAAATGAGAAACCTTCCTTCTGCATTATATATTAAAAGCGAAAACTAATTAAATCTTACCTGATGGTGTCATCCCAGTGGAATTTCTTTCTTGGTCCTATGACACGTTTCCCTGGTTTCTCATCATCATCTTCTTCAGATCCATTTTTTTCTCGTTCTTCATCTGTCTGCAATCTAAAAATGAAAAAACACTTTATAAAACAAACTTTTAACCCAATACAACTATGTAATATGCTCCATAAACACTTGTTGAATTGCTTAACTGAATGTTAAAAGAGAGGGTAAAGAGGAAATTTACCTTTCCACATTACACTTTGAATATGAAGGGAGTTATAGTTTGCTAAATAAGGTCTTCAAATTATAATGTAAAAACACATTATAATTTGAAGACCTTATTTAGCAAACTATTTTATAACTTTTAGGTCAGAAAATATTTGCGTCCAACTACAGCAAGTCAAGTTTGGGTTGTGAAATGTCTCACCAATGTCAGCTCTTGCTTTGATCACCTCCATACAATCAATCAACAGACGCCTTTTGCCTCTGACTCCAAAGCAACTGTCATTTACAAAATACTCAATTATATCATGTTAGTGGTATATGTGAATTTCAACATGAGAATGAGGTCCACATAACATCAGAACACCTAAAAGTACTTCTCAAATGCATGGCTGGGCATGCTGGCTCATGCCTGTAATCCCAGCACTTTGAGAGGCCGAGGCAGGTGGATCACCTGAGGTCAAGAGTTTGAGACCAGCCTGGCCAATGTGGTGAAACCCCATCTCTACTAAAAATATAAAAATTAGCCGGATGTGGTGGCAGGTGCCTGTTATCTCAGCTACTCTCGAGGCTGAGGTAGGAGAACCCGGGGGGCGGAGGTTGCAGTGCCCCGAGATTGCACCACTGCACTCCAGCCCGGGCAACAGAGTGAGACTCCACGTCAAAACAAATAAATAAATAAAAGTACTTCTCAAATGCAAAAGCCAGTCCAAATAGAAGAGATACATACTTGGCACACTTAGCTTGACTACGAGCCTGGCAGTCCTCCTGGTATTTAAATAGCTGTTCAGGCATGACATTGCTGACAGCCAGTTTCAGTTTTTGCAGAGGTTCTCTTAAACGATCATCCTGAAAAGAAAAGCATATAAAAGTTTTTATCAGACATATTTACAAAATTTTGTGAGGTCCTTGAAAGATGAAATTTATGTTTTAGCTACCAATTATAGATTTCAAATATTAGCATACCTAAATATGTACATTTCTTCTACAGCACTGACTTTTCGTAATACACACTGGATACAAAATTAGAATGACATTTCCCAGTTAGCCAAGAAGAGCCCCAGTTTCTGCCTATTGCCCAGCATAATTATTAATAGTGTTCCTTTACAGTCTTTAAAATGCCCCATGGACACTTTAATACAGATAATTAAATAGAAAACAAAATCTACATTGTACAGACTACTACTGGTTAATCTCCATTATGATGGGAAACCAGTACCCTAAGAAGAGACAATGCTCTGGAACATGAACACACGTGTTTGGTTTGGGTGACTACCAACTGGATGTTGGAATCCTGTTCTCTCAGTTATGGTTAATCATTTTGACTTAAGCTGCAGGTAATGCAAGGTCAAGGCCAAAGTAAAAGAGGAACCTGAAAACTCTTATTCATGTGTATTTTCAGGGCCAAAAAGAAAGTAAGTAGGTTTGTACCTGACAGCTTTAATTAACCAATTTATTATTTTCACCTTGCTAGCAACCGTATATATATGTAACTACTTGAAACATACTTTTATCACCATCATAGGTGATGAAATATTGTAAGACTTTACTTTTCTTCACTGAAACAATTTTTTTTTTGGAGACAGCCTCGCTCTGTCATCCAGGCAGGAGTGCAGTGGAACCATCTCGGCTCACTGGAACCAACATGGTGCAACTCTGTCTCTGCTGAAATACAAAAATTCATTGGGCATGATTGTAGGTGCCTGTAAACCTAGCTACTCGGGAGGCTGAGATGGGAGAACTGCTTGATCCTGGGAGACAGTGGTCGCAGTGAGCCAAGATCACACCATTGCACTCTAGCCTGGGTGATGGAGCGAGACTAAGTCTCAAAAAAAAAAAAAAAAAAAAAGTATTTCTACTACATGTACACATAAGAAAAATCTAAGTTGCACAATATTGAACCTTAAAACCTGCAAAAGAAAGCAGAGAGTATTTATATATATGAAGCTCAAAAATGTGCAAAATTAAACATAATGTTTAGGGATACAAATATATGTGATAAAACCATATAAAGAAGGGCAAGGATAAGACATCTTTCTTCCATAGCCAAAGGGATGTTAAGTAACTTCAAACTTGCCAGGGGTTCAAGACCAGCCTGGGCAACATAGCGGGAACCTGTCTCTACAGACAAAAAATTTAAAAATGGCATGCACGGTGATGTCAGCCTGTAGTCCCAGCTACTTGGGAGGCTGAGGTGGGAGGATGCTTGAGCCCAGGAGGTTGAGGCTGCAGTGAGAGCCATGTTTACAACACTGTACTCTGGCCTGGACAAGAACAAGACCCTATATCAAAAGAGAGAAAAAAAAAAAAAAGGTGAGTACCTATATTTAAAAAAAACTGTTTATCAGATCATACCTACTATATTAATTTACATCCAACAATCTATGCTTTAAAAAACATTTCTCCTCTGAACTTATCAATTGTTGAAGACCAATTATTTTTCAGGGGATCCAACATACTTTTAATAACCTCCTATGATTATTAAATATATACAATATGACTATAAATCTATTAATGTGCAAAGCCCCCAAATAGAAAGTATCTTTACAGGTTATGAAACTCAAGATGCAGATATTATTGTTCTTCCTCTTACCTGGACATTGAGATGTAACTTCTTTAGACGTTTTACTAGTGTTTCTTTATTGCATGGCACAAACGCTTCAAGGTGGGAGTAGACACCACTGCGAATGACAGGGCCTAGTTCTTGTAGCTGTAACTCAATGCTGGCCAAAAAAATTAACAATGAACAGTATAGAATTTATTTTAGGTGGCATCATACAGACAAGAAGGCAAAGGCAGTTCTTGTTCTCATTTTTTCTTTCCATGATTTCCTAAACAGTATTCTTTACAGGAAAAAAAAAAAACAACCCATAGCAATAGTTTATTAGTTTATTTATTTATTTATTTTGAGATGGATTTTCATTCTTGTAGCCCAGGTTGCAGTGCAACGCCATGGTCTCGGCTCACTGCCAACCTCTGCCCCCTGGGGTTCAAGTGATTCTCCTGTCTCAGCCTCCCAGGTAGCCAGGGTTATAGGCGCCTGCCACAATGCCTGGCTAATTTTTTTGGAGTTTCAGTAAAGATAGGATTTCACTATGTTGGCCAGACTGATCTCAAACTCCTGACCTCAGGTGATCTTGGCCTCCCAAAGTGCTGGGAATACAGGTGTGAGCCACTGTGCCCAGCCCCATACCAATAAATAGTAATGCTGTAGAAAATATTCTATCGGTCTAGTTTAAGAGTAGAACTTCTATAACCATGAACAAGCTGGAAATATTTTTGGAGTGACAGGGGCAAACTCGTATGTCTTCAGGTAAAGCACAATAAATCTGTGATTAACCAAAAGCTCCCTTCCTCCAGGAGGTATTATACTACCCCTCGGCCCGCTGGCAATTGCCTGGCAGGTCAAGACTGCCGCGAGCCATGATCACATCACTACTCCAGTCTGGGCAACAGAGTGACACCCTGTGTCAAAAAAAGAAAAAAGAAAAGAAAATTTATGAGCAATGTCTGTTTTAGGTAGTAGGCAAGGAAATCAAGGCAGCAGGTCAAATTCAATAAGGCAAAAAAAAAGTGTGGGGGGGTTCCCTATTCCAACAAATTGATGTCTTTCTTCCCTAGTATAAGGAAGCAATGGCTTCCTTGGGAAGCCACGTAGGAGTTCCTACTCTAAATAATCATGTTCCATATTCTCTTAGAAGGGCAACTCAATACAGAAAATGAGACATGTTTGTTTAGAGAAGTAGAAAAAGAGGTTGAGGGAATAAGAAATTGACTAAAAGGAAAAAATTCAACTCAGAACACTAGTGCTTATGAAATTGGAGGCATATCCTTTGTAAAATAAAAAGCAGATGGGCTCCGAAAAATAAGAAGATTCGCTTTAAGACAGATATGAGAGGAATAAACAGGGAAGCCAGTTAATGGAATAGTGATATTCTGCTTATCTGAGATGCTATGTCCCAAGGATGGTCTTTTGACTCTCCTGGGGGAGAAATAGTTGTTCCCTTTTACAGAAGAGTAAAATAAAAAACAACAGTCTCAGTCACAAGAGAAGGACCTGATCACACTTTGGGTTCTCAGGTGGAAAGAAAAAGAAAAGTTGGTCAGATTCCTGATTAAGGAATCTGGGACAACTCTAACAAGTAATGGCTGCACTGTTCATTGAGTCTGGGGTTTTAAAGGGAGCTAGTTAAAAGGAGGTGGTGTAGACAGGAAGCACTTGCCTGGCTGCCAGGCAGAAAGACTCCACCTGAAAATTCCTGGTTAAAATAACTAAGAACAGAAATGAGAAACTCTGCCACCATACTAGCAGCAGACTAAGTTACATGTTTTCTGAGTCTATTTTTAAGCACTTCAAAATAAGAGACTGTAATACATTACAAGCATTATCAGAAGCAATCAATCAATCAGCCTTTCTTCACATCTCATGAGAAACTATCTCCATTATGTATTTAAAAGATGGGAATCATAGTATTATAAATATTACTTTCCTTTTCCCTTTTTTTTTTTTTCTGGAGACAAGGTCTCACTCTATCACCCAGGCTGGGGTGCAGTGCCATGAACACAGCTCATTGCAACCTCAATCTCCCGGGCTTAATGATCCTCCTAACTCAGCCCCCCCCGCCCCCCCGCCCGAGTAGCTGGGATGACAGGTGTGTACCACCAAACCTGGCCAATTTTTCTTTATATTTTATAGGGATGGACTTTCACTATGTTCCCCAGGCTGGTCTCAAATTTCTCAGCTCAAGTGATCCTCCCATCTAGGCTTCCCCAAAGTGTTGGGATTACAGGTATGAGCCACCATGCCTATGCCTTTTATGTAATATATGATGCTACTAAACCACCAAGAATAAGCATACATTATTTTCACCAGAGAGGGCTAAAATTTGCTATTTTCCCCATGCTTGCTTTTTTGCCCAGTTCTGCATCCAATTATATACCTGATTCCTGTAAACAATGGTTAAGATCTAAGTCAAAGACAGGGTTTACAAGTTCAAATTATTTGACCACAATCTTAGAGCCTACAGCTTCATTAGTATCAAACTCTGAGTACAAAATTATTGCTAAGTTAAATACAAAATTTGCTAATTTAGATACAATCCATACTATACATCCACTGTCTCCTTCTTATTCTAACTGATGTCTCCTCATAATTTATTTATAAAACTGTACTTTCCATTTGACTATAAAAGTTTGTAAAAATTATAATTAACCTCACTAGATATTAATGGAATTGCTCTTCTCAAGTGTAAGTAATAAAAGTAGATGGAAAGTCATGCCAAATCTGTATATAAATGCTCTAACATTTCCCAGAAAGATACTTTCATATAAGATGATATGAAGTATACTTAAGTCTAGCTTAATATCCAACCTGTATAGTGGTAACTTGCTCTGGCAGTTATTACTGGAAGCTTTGATTATCCTAAATGGTCCAGGAAAACAATATATGCAGAAGCATAATTTTGCTGAGAAATACATGTGAATCGTACATGCTGTAGGGCTTAAAGGGAAGAACTAATGCCTGGGTCTTGCCAACCCCTCAGCATCTCAAAGGCCTATTACATTTTTGAATGAGTCATTCTTTTTTTTTTTTTTGAGATGAAGTCTTGCTCTGTTGCCAGGCTGTTATGCAGTGGCGCGATCTTGGCTCACTGGGGTTCAAGCAATTATTCTGCCTCAGCCTCCCAAGTAGCTGGTACTACAGGCGTGCACCACCATGCCCAGCTAATTTTTTGTATTTTTAGTAGAGACGGGGTTTCATCATGTTAGCCAGAATGATCCTGATCTCTTTACTTCATGATCCACCTGCCTCAGCCTCCCAAAGTGCTGGGATTATAGGCGTGAGCCACTGTGCCTAGCTGAATGAATCATTCTTAAGGTTTTTTTTGTTTTGTTTTTAAGAAAATTACTTACTCCAGAAGAATATTATTCATATCCTGTGTAAAGAATTTTTTCCTTCCTTCTTCATCAAAAAGTTTGGCAGCCTAGAGAAACATAAGAAAGATGATCATAACTCAAAATAGGTCATTACTCTATTTTTTATTCTGTTTTTTATTCTTAGGACATATGTTCAATGATTTTTTTTTCTGAGATAGGGCCTCACTATGTTGCCCAGGCTGGTATCAAACTTCTGGGCTCGAGCAATACTCCCACATTACAGCCTTCCAAGTAGCTGGGATTATAGGTATATACCACTGTGCCCTGCTGCAACAAATAATTAATTTGAGATAAATATCTATAACACACTTCATGAGGAAAATTTTTAAAAAAGAGAGATAAATATCTAATGAAAGAAAAAAAGAAGCTCCTATCAGTAGAACACCAAATGAGTTGTGATCAACAGGCAAAGGCACTTGAGAGATTCAAATTCAGCTGGGTATTGTGTAAGTTTCCTACAGCTATTATAACAAACTACCACAAACAGAGTGGCTTGAAACAAGACAAATGTATCCATCCTTAGTCCCAAGTCCAAAGTCAGTATCATGGGCTGAAATTAAGGTGTCAGTGGGGCCATGGTCCTTCCAGAGGCTCTGGGGAAGACCTAGTTCCTTGCCTCTTTCAGCTTCTGGTGGCTGCCAGCATTCTTTGGTCACAGCTGCAGCACTACAACCTCCAAGTACACCATCTTCAAATCTCTCTAGGCTCTCCCTTCACATTTCCTTCTCCTCTGTGTGTATAACACCTCTTTCTGCCTCCCTCTTATAAGCATACAAGTGATTGCATTTATGGGTCACAGGCTAATCTAGGATAATAACTCCATCTCTTCTGCCATACAAAATAACATTCACAGATTCCAAGGATTAGAATACGGATATCTTTTGTAAGACCTAACATAGATATTTTAAAAATCTGTAAAAGCTGTGATCCTAAGAATATGAAAAAAACACAAAGATCAATTCCAATCAAGGTTAAGAGTCTTCGGAACTAAATAGAAAAAGATATTTCAAAATAGTATAGGTCACAGTAGGGTAGCTATAGTTAACAATAATTGATTGCACATTTCAAAATAGCTAGAATAATTCAAATGTTCCTAGCATAAAGATAAATATTTAAGGTGATGGATATCCCAATTACCATGATTTGATCATATGAATGTACCAAATTATGACATGTACCCTGAAAATCTGTACACCTTAAATGTATCAAAAAATAGTGTAGGCCGGGCACAGTGGCTCATGCCTGTAATCCCAGCACTTTGGGAGGCCAAGGTGGGCAGATCACGCAGTCAAGAGATGGAGACCAACCTGGCCAACATGGTGAAACCCTGTCTCTACTAAAAATACAAAAATTAGCTGGGTGTGGTGGCATGCGCCTGTAGTCCCAAATCACTTGAACCCAGGAGGCGGAGGCTGCAGTGAGCCGAGATCATGCCACTGCACTCCAGCCTGGCAACAGAGCAAGACCTTTTTTTTTTTTTTTTTAATCTACACTATTATTATTATGTTGAAATTGCAGACTTATTACTGAAGTTACAGACTACATTTAAGTTGCAGACTTCCATGAGCAGACAAAAGAATCTCGTACCATATCTAACTTGATTCCAAGAAGACAGACTCTATGACTCTGTCCTTAAGGAGTCACTGAGACTATAATTATTAATAGAGTTAACTGCATTCCATGAGGATTGCTGACCAGAATAGGCAACGATCCAGCTTAAATGTGTGGCTGGAGGCAATACGCTCTATATTGGGGGAAAAAAACCTTAGATATCGTGAGTAACAACAAAAACTGAGTAGAATTGGTCATCTCTAAGAGGAACAAAAAAAGTCAAACATGTAGTGAATACATAAAGTAATATGGAATCGATAGTACAACTGTTGAAATAAAGGATTTTTTTTTTTTTTTTTTTTGAGACAGAGTATCACTCTGTTGCCCAGGATGGAGTGCAGTGGCACAATCTTAGCTCACTGCAACCTCTGTCTCCCAGAACCAAGCAATTCTCTGCCTCAGCCTCCTGAGCAGCTGGGATTATAGGCACCTGCCACCACACCCAGCTAATTTTTTTATTTTTAGTACAGATGGGGTTTCACCATCTTGGCCAGGCTGGTCTTAAACTCCTGACCTTGTGACCTAACCACTTCAGACTCCCAAAGTGTTGGGATTACAGGCATGAGCCACTGCATCCAGCCAAAATAAAGGGTTTTTTAAAAAGTCATTAACTGATGATTTGGTGAAGGTACAAACAGTATTTTTTAAAAAGTAATATGAATAATAAATTAGTAATGTCAATTTTTAGATTCAATCATCATTATCACAGGTCATAAAGGGTATCAAACTGAAAATTAAGTTATAATGTCTTCATGATGCATATAGTAGTTACAAAAAGCCTAATGTGAATAAAAAATAGATTTCCTGGTCAGGCGCAGCAGCTCACACCTATAATCTCAGCACTTTGGGAGGCTGAGGCGGGAGGATCACGAGGTCAGGAGTTTGAGACCAGCCTGACCAATATGGTGAAACCCCATCTATACTAAAAATACAAAAAAAATTAGCCGGGTGTAGTGGCATGCACCTGTAGTCCCAGCTACTCAGGGGGCTGAGGCAGAAGAATCGCTGAACTCGGGAGGTGGAGGTTGCGGTGAGCTGAAATTGCACCACTGCACTCCAGCCTGGGTGACAGAGTGAGACACCATCTCAAAAAAAAAAAAAAAAAAAAAGATTTCTAGGCTTGTACCAAATTAAAAAAAAAAAAAAATTTCCTTTGAATAGAAATACCTATAAGAATTTTTGATGAAATTTTAAACTTTATAACCTTAAAACTTTTTATATGATCTATATTAGATTTAAGCAGTGGAAAAATGTTACAAAGTAAAAAAGCAAGACAAAAGTGTTTATCAGACACGAGCATTTTAGTTGAAGATAAAATCTCGCCTCCTGAAGAAAATGCACCATCTCATATTTCAAAGAAAAAACGGAGATTCACAGGTATCAGTAAGTGAAATTAATCCTATTACTTTTATTTTTTAAAATACCTAATTAAGTGGTTTTTTTTGGAGACAGAATCTCACCATGTTGCCCAGGCAGGGCTCAAACTCCTGGACTCAAAGCAATCCTCTTGCCTTGGCCTCCCCAAAGTGCTGGGATTATAGGTGTGAGCCACTGTGCCCAGCCTGAATCTTATTATTGATAATTTCCCACTACCGAGTTGGGAAGAAGCTGTATTAATCCTGGCATGACTACTATAGACATAGACATTATTTGATATGAGCTATAAGAGAGCCTTACAAGATTGAAACACACTCATCACTAACCAATTTTGTTTAAGTGAGCATGAGGCTGGACACAGTGGCTCACACCTGTAATTCCAACACTTTGGGAGGCCGAGGTGGGTGGATCACCTGAAGTCAGGAGTTTGAGAGCAGCTTGGCCAACACGGTCAAACCCTGTCTCTACTAAAAATACAAAAATTAGCTGTTGTTGTGGTGAGCACCTGTAATCCCAGCTACTTGGGAGACTGAGGCAGGAGACTGCTTGAACCCGGGAGGTGGAGGTTGTGGTGAGCCAAGATTATGCCACTGCACTCCAGCCTGGGCGACAAAGCGAGACTCCATCGCAAAACAAAACAAAACAAAAAAATCCTGACCTTGAATGCTGGCTCAGCCACTTAAAAATTATGTGGCCTTGGGTAAGTTACTTAATGTTCTTGAACTTTATTTTCCTCCTAAATTAAACGGGAGAAACACTACCTAAGTCACATGACTGTTGGGAGGATTACACAACGCAGTGTGTAAAACCCACTCGGGCTACTGTCTCCTGAGAAGTAAATGGGGCCTTGTAGGACATAGCTGCAACACAACCAACACCAGAGTTCTTGCTAAATAAAATAGCTATTATAAATAAGTACACCTTGAAAAACCTGAATTACATCACTAGCACTTTTTAAAACCTAAAAGAAACTAAGATTGTACACAGGGCCACATGGGATAACAAAAAGCCTATGCCACTTATTCTGGAGTCAGGTGAATCCTGACATTTAATAATAAAAGAATCAACTATATTGATGTTATCACTATAGTTATTTCTATTTATTTATTTTTATTTTATTTTATGTTATTTATTTTTTTGAGACAGAGTTTTGCTCTGTCACCTAGACTGCAGTGCAGTGGCATGATCTCAGCTCACTGCAACCTCTGCCTCCCGGGTTCAAGTGATTCTCCTGCCTCACCCTCCTGAGTAGCTGGGATTACAGGCATGTGCCACTATGCCCACCTAATTTTTTTTGTATTTTTAGTAGAGACAGAGTTTCACCGTATTGACCAGGCTATTCTCAAACTCCTGACCTCAGGTGGTTCACCCGTCTTGTCCTCCCTCAAGTGCTGAGATTACATGCATGTACCACCATGGCCAGTCAGTTATTTTCTACTAAAAAGAAAGGTCTAGGCTGGGCATGGGGCTCATGCCTGTAATCCCAGCACTTTGGGAAGATAAGGTGGGCAGATCATCTGAGGTCAGGAGTTCAAGACCAGCCTGGCCAACATACCAAAAACCCCATTTCTACTAAACAAAAATTAGCTGGGTGAGGTGGCACACACCTGTAATCCCAGCTACTTGGGAGGCTGAGGCAGGAGAATTGCTTGAACCCAGGAGGCAGAGGTTGCAGTGAGCCAAGCACACCACTGCACTCCAGCCTGGGAGACAGAGCAAGACTTTCTCTCAAAAAAAAGAAAAAAAAAGAAAACATCTAAAAGGAAACATGGAAAATAAAAAGTTAGAAAAATGTTGGGATTGTAGGTTATTATTTTTATCTTTAATAAAACCAAAGCAATTATATCAGTGTTATTTGGAAAATAAAAACAAACAAAAGCATTAATTCTCATGTTTGTGCAGCAAATAAAAAACAAGAGGATTATTACACTTACTACACGGAGGTCTTCGATACGTTTTTCAAGAAGTACAGGTAGACCCTCAGGGAGTGTAGGTACCACTTTGGGCATAACCTGAGAAGTATAGGTTGGCTGGGTGGTGGTTCCATTTTCACCCCCTGACTCAGACAGGGGGCTACCATCAGAAGCAGCATCCAGTAATCTGTCGAAGTCGAAATCATCTAGCATCTCTAGGGCATTTTCAGCTTCCTGAAACAGCTCATGTTCATTTGTGCTAACAAAAATGGGAAGGTCTGGATCAGCGCTGCTCAGATTTAAGTCCGGGACATCATTCCCCAGTGCTGCAGGGGCACAAGGGGGTTTATTCAGAGAGGAAGTTGACAAGGTCACTGGGACTTTGGGGCTAGACTCCTTCTTTAATGCATCCTTCTCTTTCTGGAATTTTCTAATCATGGCAGCTAGAGAAAGAGAATCTTTATAACGTTTCTTCTTTTTTTCACACTTGTGTGAATTTAGAGCCACAACTCTGTGAAGAAAAAAATGATCCAGCTATGTGTGATTTTAAAGGTTAAAGTGTCATATAAATAAGTAGGCACAGAATTAAAGCAATCATTTGACAGGTAACACAGCAGTTTTCTTAATTTCTTATTAATTTATACTATTATAATAGCATCTTCTTCCTTTGAAAGGCAAATAGGTAATTGGCCATTATCGTGAAAAAAATGAGGAAACAGCTCAGTTTAGCTATTAATTCCTCCTAGAAATCTTACCTAAATCCTATAGCTTAAATGCTTCCAAATGTGCACTACAGAACCTAAAAGGTTATCAGCATCTTGAAGGCAGACCCATGTTTCAGTCACTGTTATACAACCCAAACCCTACATCAGTGCCTGCCACACAGCAGGAAACTAATATTTGCTGAATAAATGAATAAGTTACATGGTTGAAAAACCACACATTCAGTAAAAGGGATTACTTATAGCCTACATTCCCAAAGAAGTTTACTTGTAAATAATGAAAATTTAAGACAACCATTAGTAACATAAACATTTTTTTCTCCTAATTTCTTAATAACTGTAATCCCAAGTTTTAGGAGGGAAGAAATACCTCCTACATCAACCTTATGGATACTAATAGCCCAAAGCTCAGATGTACCTCCACTGCGAAGTACAGAAACAAAATTCAGCCTTTCACAAGTGTCTTTCCCTTAGCTCTGTGAAAAAAGCCACAGAGAAATTGAGGCAATTAGCAATTTTTGATTGCATTATACAAATATTTTATTCTGATGTAAGGCTTTGAGAAATTCTATTTGATTTTTAGCAGCAATATCATTAATAATAGCTATATATTTGCCATGTGCAGTGGCTCATGCCTGTAATCCCAGCACTTTGGGAGGCTGAGGCTGGTGAATCACTTGAGCCCAGGAGTTTGAGACCAGTCTAGGTAACACAGTGAAACACCATCTATACAGAAATACAAAACTTAGCCAGGCATAGTGGCACACGCCTATAGTCCCAGCTACTCGGGTAGCTGAGGCAGGAGGATCCCTTGATCCCAAGAGGTTGGAGGCTACAGTGAGCCATGATTGTGCCAGTGCACTCCAGCCTGTGTGACAGAGCAAGATCCTGTCTCAAGGCAGAAAAAA
>NW_016107575.1:487766-504982 GCF_001604975.1 Cebus imitator | reverse complement strand
AAAAAAAAAAAAAAAAAAAAAAAAAAAAGAATAGCTATATAAAATCAATGAAAATTTTTGGCGGGGCATGGTGCCTTTTGCCTGTAATCCCAGCACTTTGAGAGGATGAGGCAGGCGGATTACCTGAGGTCAGGAGTTTGAGAGCAGCCTGGCCAACATGGTGAAACCCCGTCTCTACTAAAAATACAAATATTAGCCAAGTGTGATGGCATACACCTGTAATCCCAGCTACTTGGGAGGCTGCGGCATGAGAATCACTTGAACCCAGGAGATGGATGTTGCAGTGAGCCAAGACTGCACCACTGCACTCCAGCCTGGGTGACAGAGTCAGACACTGTCTCAAAAAAATAAAAAATAATAATAAAATCAATGAAAAATTTAAATATTAAAACAACTATAAATTGTTTACATATAAGCTACTGCCAACCTCCATTCCCCAGGCATCAAAACTTAGTTTTAGTACCAAAGATTAGAATAGTTTTTTCAATGTTTATATCTTTTCAAACTTGTTCTTGTTGGTAAAAAGTTGTAATGAGCAAAATGCTTAATAAACCAATCTACAAATTTCATCTAAAACACTGAGTGTCTAAGATGACAAAGGCTTCTACTTATTAACAAATATAATACTATTAAATATGTCATTAATATTTATCAACACCATACTATATTAAACTCAGGTAAGTTGAATTAGTTAATGGTAAGTATATATTTCTCAAAATAGACAGTCATACTGTGACACCAGTTCCCTTCTTAGGTTTAATTTAACGTACCCCAGTTGTTTGGGTACTTTTTTCCTTGGCTTCTTCTCCTTTTCCCCTTCGTCTTTCCGCTTCCGCTTCTTCATCTCGATATCATCTTCTTTTATTTTGGGAACCTGTGAAATTATAAAAGAATGTATCATTTATGTAAGTATCAATGCTTTACTCTTTGATGTTAGCAATCCAGCATCAACAGTGGGTTTTCTCAAATGTCAGTGTGCATTACAATCACTTGTTATAAATGCAGATCCTTGGGGTTCAAGAGCACTTTCACCTCTGGTTTCCATTCAGTTATCTGGGTTAGGACCTTATAATTTGCATTTTAAACAAGCATTCTGGTAATTCTGGTACAAGTAAGTCTTTGGACCACACTTCAAGAAACACTTATCTAAGGACACTGTATCCTTCCCAAAGACAATGTTCCCAAAGACAAATTCTATAGATTTTGTTACAAATCACATCTTAGGAAAGGTAACAGCTATTAGTCATTTCTACAGCAAGTCTTAACAGTAAATTGTTAGCCCACATTTGTAGAGTTTTAAAAGAAAATACAACTTTATGATGTAAATACTAATATCCCCATATCTACATTTTTTTTTTTTTCCCGAGCTAGCTGAGATTTTATTTTGGACCAAAAAAAAGCAATTGAATTGTTTTGCAGCTGGAGGCATGGGCAAGGGTGGTCCCCAGGCAGTAAACTCCGCGTGGGTGGGCTGCGGGCTAGGGCTGAGTGTCTGGTGGGTCTCCTGTTCCCTGTGCTCCCCTGCACAGCGGCCTCCCTCCCGGGCTCTGGGGCAGCCTCAGGAAGGGCAGGCTGGGAGAGGCTGTTGCAGCTGTTCATTTGGGCAGGACGTCAGAGGACTCAGACACCAGCCTCCCATCGAGGGTCTCAATCTTCTTCACAACCATAGCCTTGGGGGAGCTGGTGCGGCTGAGGGAGGCGGAGCCCGCGCCTGAGCCAAAGCTGCAGCCCAGGCCATAGCTGAGGTCCGGGCTTGTGAGGCCCCCATAGGCAGAGTTCAGACCACCTGCATAGCCGCTGGTGGTCTTCGTGTGGATACTCATGTTCCGCATCCGGGCCTCCAGCCGGCTCTCCTCACCCTCCAGTAGCTTGCGGTAGGTGGCGATCTCGATGTCCAGGGCCAGTTTGACATTCATCAGCTCCTGGTACTCACGCAGCTGCCATGCCACGTCCTGCCTGGCCCGCTGCAGGACGTTCTCCAGCTCCTGCTGCTTGGCATAAGCATCCTTAAGTGCCCGGTCCCCGCGCTGCTCAGCATCTAAAATGGCGGCCTCCAGGGAAGCCCTCTGGCCTTTGAGGCCCTCGATCTCAGCTTGAAGCCGGCTGATGTTCCGGTTCATCTTGGAGATCTCAGTCTTCGTACGCCACAGGTCCCCGTGCTTCCCAGCTAGCGTCTGCAGCTCCTCATACTTGATCTGGTATACGCTCTCCGCCTCAGCCTGGCTGCGATTGGTGATCTCCTGTACTGCGCCTTGACCTCAGCGATGATGCTGTCCATGTCCAGGGAGCGGCTGTTGTCCACGGACAGCACCACAGATGTGTCTGAGATCTGGGACTGCAGCTCCCGGACCTCTTCTTCATACAGCTGCCTGAGGAAGTTGATTTCGTCAGTCAGCCTGGGTCAGTCAGTCCTTCCAGGCGAGATCCTTCTTGATGAGGACAAATTCATTCTCCATCTCTGTACGCTTATTGATCTCATCCTCATACTTGTTCTTGAAGTCCTCCACCAGCCCCTGCATGTTGCCAAGCTCTGCCTCCAGCTTCAGCTTCTCCTGGCCCAGAGTCTCCAGCTGCCGCCTCAGGTTGTTGATGTAGCTCTCAAACATGTTGTCCATGTTGCTCCGAGCCATTTTCTGCTGCTGCAGGAGGCTCCACTTGGTCTCCAGCATCTAGTTCTGCTGCTCCAGGAACCGCACCTTGTCGATGAAGGAAGCAAACTTGTTGTTGAGGGTCTTGATCTGCTCCTTCTCCTGGGTACACACGGCCTGGATGTTGGGGTCCACATCTAGCTTAATGGGGTTCAGCAGGCTCTGGCTGATGGTGACAGTGGTGATACCTCCCATGCCTATGCCGCTGGCCCCAGCATAGCCTGCACCCAGGCCACCGTGGAAGCCACTGCTGCTCACTCAGGAGAAGCTCGAGAAGCTCAAGCGGGCACTGGGCCCACTCGTGAAGGAGCGGCTGCTGAAGGCCCGGGGGCCAGAGGTGGACACCCTGTAGGACTTCTGGGTCACCCTGATGGACATGGTGGAGGCAGGCGGGCTGAACCAGGGAGAGATTCCAGCAGGAGCAGAGAAGCTGCTTCTTTCATAACTACATAATTTAATCTTAAATCATGTAACTAGCTGTATATTCATGAAACAATGGTTTGTATTTTACTTTTCCTTACATTCACACTCATAACACAAGTAACATTCAAAAACATATCCTATTAAATGAACATTCTCATTACTCTTGCAATGTTCGATAAACTCACTTTGGGTGGCTTGTGCTTTTGGTTGTCTGTAGTATCATCTTCTTCAGTATCTGAAGCTTGGCGAAACTGCAGAGTGCCAGTGTTGATATAAAAGCCTCCATATTTTGTTGTTAGAGAAGCGGGAACTAATTCATCATACTAGGTAAGAAAAAAAAGTTTCAGCTATATCCTATTGTCTTTAACTCTATAAATGTCAAAGAAATTCATTCACCACAGCAGCATCTCCCTTAAATCCTAGTTGCAACAGACTGCAATGAATATTTCGTATAAATTTAGAAAGTTAATATCTGGAATAAAAATTCGCTCTGATAATTTGGTATATACATATATGAAAAAAACTTCCAAAATAATGAAATAAATTCTAAATATATCACCTGCTAAGAAACATTTAAGGATAACTGCTATTACTACTTTTTTTTCCTTCCCACTGCTAGTTTTCTTAATGACAAATGGTTCTGCTGAGAAATCAGGTTAAAAAAGAGGACTAAGTGTCCAGATAAGGAGTAAATTTCACTTCCCACCATAAGGAGGTTTTATAAAGAATAAAAAACTTTTTTCTATCTTAGCCCTATACTTTTAAGTGGAGAAAATCTTAAAGACATTTAATTTAGGCCAGGCATGATGGCTCACGCCTGTAATCCCAGCACTTGGGGAGGCTGAGGCAGGTGGATTACAAGGTCAAGAGTTCAAGATCAGACTGGCCAATATAGTGAAACCTTATTTCTACTAAAAATACAAAAAAAAAAAAAAAAAAAAAATTAGATGGGCGTGGTGGTGGTAATCCCAGCTACTTGGGAGACTGAGGGAGGATAATTGCTTGAGCCCAGGAGGCAGAGGTTGCAGTGAGCTGAGATTGCACCCCTGCACTCCAGCCCCAGTGACAGTGTGAGACTCCAAAGATTTAATGACTGCTCTGGTGAGTTTCAGACTTGTGTGGGGCCTGCAGCCTCTTTGTTTTGGCCAATTTCTCCCTTTTAGAAAAAGAGTATTTACTCAATGCCTGTACCCCTATTGTCTCTTGGAAGTAACCGACTCATTTTTTATTTTACAGGGTCATAGGTTGAAGCAACTTGCCTTGTCTCAAATGAAACTTTGAACTTGGATTTTTGAGTTAATGTTGGAATGAGTTAAGGCTTTGGGGGACTGTTGAGAAGGGATGATGGTGTTTTGAAAAGTGAGAGGATGTGAGATTTGGGAGGGGCCAGGGTGGAATGATTTGGTTTGGCTCTGTGTCTTCACGCAAATCTCATGTTGAATTGTACTTCCCAGTGTGGGAGAAGGGGCCTCAGGGGTGGTGACTGGATCCACTGGCTGATCTCATGATAGATGATCTCTTATGAGATCTGGTTGTTGTAAAGTGTGTGGCACCTGCCCCTTTGCTCTCTCTTCCTCTTTTTTAAACTAATTTATTTATTTTTTATTTTTTGCTGGGGATGTCACTTTATTTGAATTTGGTTCATGGAGTGGGGGTCTCAGAGCAAACTGGAGGGCCTTGCACAGGCAACTGGGCCCAGCCAGCTGGGCTCCCGACCCAGGACCTTGTTCTGGCCTGTCCTCCCAAAGCATAGCAGGCACCTTCTTCCCCTTCTCCAGAGGGGTCCCCTCCACCCCACAGGAGCTATGGCCAGGCCCCGCAGTCCTGGGGAAGGAGGAAGGGTCCTACCAGTAGACACTAAGGCACAGTACGGCCCGCGGTCATAACGGCTCTTCTGGAGGTGGCATCTGCTGGGGCTTGTGGCTGGCCGGGGGCTCCACACAACCGCTGACCATCCAAAAGTAGTTTGGGGCCGGGCGCGGTAGCTCAAGCCTGTAATCCCAGCTCTTTGGGAGGCCGAGGCGGGTGGATCACGAGGTCAAGAGATCGAGACCATCCTGGTCAACATGGTGAAACCCTGTCTCTACTAAAAATACAAAAAATTAGCTGGGCATGGTNTCTAACTAGTCTTTAACAAAGTCAGATTTTTAGGAAAACCTCTTTGCCATGGGCAAAGAAGACACATGTCCTATTAGTTACTGTAACAATGTTAAGGCTAAGTACAAAAGTTGTGACTTTCAACTGTATCCTTTTAAATTATGTGGAGAATAGAAAAAGGAAGAGGGACCCATTTAATCACCCTGAATTAAACTGAAATAAAATTAGTGAAGAAACCTAAAAGAAAAAAATGAACTACTTTCTTATTGTTGTACTTAATACACTACCAGAAAGATCTACTATAAAGATCTACACTATTATAAAGATCTAACAGAAAAGGGGCAGTACCATAGGCAAATAAAGGAGTGATACAAGGAGTGAAGAATTAAAAGTGAAAAGAGTGTAATAAAATTTTTTTTTTCTTTTTTGAGACAGAGTTTCGCTTTTGTTGCCCAGGCTGGAATGCAATGGCGTGATCTCGGCTCACTGCAACCTCCTCCTCCCGGGTTCAAGTGATTCTCCTGCCTCAACCTCTGAGTAGCTGGGATTACAGGCATGCATCACCACACCCGGCTAATTTTTTGCTTTTAGTAAAGATGGGGTTTCTCCATGTTGGTCAGGCTGGTCTCAAACTCCAACCTCAGGTGATCTGTCCACCTCAGCCTCCCAAAGTGCTGGGATTACAGGCGTGAGCCACTGCACCCAGCAGACTGTAATAATTTTGAAAAGTGTAATGTAATAAGATAAAAACCCCTGTACTCTTTGCCTACATTGTTTTTTGCACAATGCTTTAGAATTTTCAATGCTTCTTCATATAAGTATTTCATTTGGTCCTCATGATACCCTTGTGAGGTAAGAAAGGCAAATATTACTCTCACGTTAAAAATGAAAGCCAGGTAAGTACCTTACCAAAGCAATTATATATATATATATATATATATATATATATATATATATGTTTTAGCAAAGTCACTGGCTGCCTCCAACCCATCCACGATACCAAGCTGCTTCACGTGGGAGTGAAACACATTCATCACCAGGTATACAGGGCAATTCTGATGTGCTCAAAGTCTTTTTCTTATGTAGTATTCTGCTGAGCTTTTCCTATCAGAACACTCTGCAGGAGAATAAACTTTTTATGAATATTTAGTTCGGCCATTTAAGCAGAACATATTAAGAAGTAACACACTGAACTTAAGAATCAAAAGGTCTGGATTTAGATTCTTTGCCCATGACTAGCTACTGTGACCCAGGGAAAATCACTTAATATCAGTTTTGAAGAGTTATAAAACAGGGACAATATTACTTCACAAAGTTCCAGTGAAATTTAAGAGAGACCATCTAAATAAAAGTGTCATTTATGCCTGGTATCATTATTTATTTATAAGCAATAACATTTTCTTTCAGATCTTTTACAATTTGGTAGCATAAATATGAGACTAAAAATAATCTTCAAAAGCATTTATTTTTAGTAATTAGTACATGATTCAGAATATATCAAATAATATGCCAACACTGAAAGCTTACTGGCAATACAATAAATGAAAAGAACAAGAATCATTTGGTTCGACCATAGTTGTTAATGTCTGAATTATCTCATAAAAACAACTAAACAGCCGGGTGCGGTGGCTCAAGCCTGTAATCCCAGCACTTTGGGAGGCCGAGGTGGGTGGATCACGAGGTCAAGAGATCAAGACCATCCTGGTCAACATGGTGAAACCCCGTCTCTACTAAAAATACAAAAAATTAGCTGGGCATGGTGGTGCGTGCCTGTAATCGCAGCTACTCAGGAGGCTGAGGCAGGAGAATTGCCTGAACCCAGGAGGCGGAGGTTGCGGTGAGCCGAGATCGCGCCATTGCACTCCAGCCTGGGTAACATGAGTGAAACTCCGTCTCAAAAAAAAAACAACTAAACAGTATGTCAAGGGCAAAGATACTAAGTTACTTTGTAAGTCAATCAACCTGCATTTCAGTTCAATTTCTTCTTATAAAACAGGACCTTGTTCAGAAACTAGTTGTATGACTAAACAATTTATATCTACAAAATTTATCTTAACTTATTAAAACAATAGCTTTCAACTTTTCTTCACCACAACCGAAGCGGAAAATACATTACACATCAAAATCTAGCATACACATACACACCCAATAAAACTGTATAGTCTACCAATAACATACCGATAGTTTTTATTCTATTTAATTTTCTTTAAAAATACCGGTCACACCCTTTAAGTTTATACGTAATCCAATTATGAGTTACAAAAGTCAGCCTGAAAATATCCTAAATGTTACAAAAGGAAATATTAAAAATGCTATTTATAAAAGTTACATACTATATCATTTTCTCTATTAGACATTCTGGAAAAAGTAAAACTATGAAGGACAGTTAAGACCAGTAGTTGCCAGTAATTAGGAGGGAGGGAGGAATGAATAGGCAGAGCACAGGAGATTTTGAGGGAAGTGATACTACACTTCTGCGTGATGCTACCATGGTAGATATATGTCGTTATTCACTTGTCCAAACTCACAAAGTGTATAAGCCCAAGAATGAACCCTAATGTGAACTATGAACTTCGGTGACAATGATGTGTCACAATGTTGGCTCATCAACTATAACAAATGTACTACTGTAGTACAGGATGCTGAGAGTGGGGAAGGTGGCGTGTGTGCAGGGGCAAGGTGTTCATGGAAACTGTACTTTCTGCTCAGTTTTGCTGTGACTCTAAAACTGCTCTAAAAAAAATAAAGTTTATTAATTTAAAAAAGCTACTTATGTAAGTGTGAGTACATGTGATGCCCATTTACATATGGCTAAATTCCTTCTTGGTTATTTAGAATTCAAAAAGTACACATAATGTTAATACTTCTACTGATGCTTTGCACCTGCTTCATGTTCTTCAGCTAGTTTACATTCATTACCTTATTTAAGGCACAATTAATTCTGTGGGGTAAGCAAGTCATAGCAGAGAAAACCGGGTGTGCTAAAAGACTCACTCCTGGCTACACAGCAAATTAGAAACTGAATTAAGATAATAATCTAGGCTTCTGCACTGAGTTACAAATCAAGGTCAAGACTCTGAAAAACATTCCATGCCCTGATTTATTGGGAATAGGAAGGCCACTGGCAATATGTTACTTACACAGACCAAGATGCCTAGCATGGTAACTAAGTTTATGTCGGGACACCAGAAGTAACTTAGGAGTTTGACAGAGTATCCAATGTGCCTCATGTTGAAGTCCTTACTGTCACTCTCCTACCTTTATATGCTCTGTCATCAACTTTATAAGCAACCACGGTAGCAACAGGAAAAAAGACAAACTATACAATTTGTGGGTAGGGTAATAGTCACCTAGCATCACTTTCTGTATATCCTTAGTAATTACTGCACATTGCAGAGGATATCATAATCTCAGGGATTATATTACTCTAGTACACGGACAAGAATGGAAGAACATACACCTTCTCTACTGCAAAACATGACTTGTTGTCTTTTCATTTGCTATGTAATCAAGGGGCTGCTTCAGTCCTTAAATGCACTCCTAAATTCTTCTTCCTTTTATAAGAGAAAGGAGATTCCAGGGGAAAAGCTGTAGGGCTCAATCAAAACAGACTGGTGATAAAGGCTGGCATTCAATGCACCATCCTGGTAATAAGGCATGGCAGAAATAAAAAATTAAATAGATATTATAGATGTCTGCCAGATTAATTTCAACCCATAGCACCAATCTTTAAGACTGCATGGTTCTTACTTCGGAAGTCATTTTGAAACACACCTGCCCACGTTTGGGAATATCAATAAAAATCAAGATGCAAATAAATAAAAATCAAGATGCAAATAAATTTGACCAACAAATTCCACTGTTAGAAATTTATCCTATCAGGCCGGGCGCGGTGGCTCAAGCCTGTAATCCCAGCTACTCAGGAGGCTGGGGCAGGAGAATTGCCTGAACCCGGGAGGCGGAGGTTGTGGTGAGCCAAGATCGTGCCATTGCACTCCAGCCTGGGTAACAAGAGCGAACCTCTGTCTCAAAAAAAAAAAAAAAAAAAGAAATTTATCCTAGATAAATTATGTAATTTAGGTATATTCGCTAACAGCCATTAAAAGGATTATATCTATGTACTAATATATACGTATCACTGAAATTTCTGGACAACTACATAAGAAGATTTTTAGTATTTACCTCTCAGAAGGGGGCCCCTTTGGGTACTTTACCTTCTACTTCATAACTAACTTGTACTTTATTGTTGTTTTACCATAAGCATATGTTAATCTTATAATTTAAAAATGGGCACACTAAAATCTCTGTAGGCCTTGCCTCTAGAAATCCTAATTCCTTAAGTCTGAGTTAAGAAGTATTAGTATTTTCACCCCTGACTGAGAACCATTATCTTAACATAATGTTTTTCAGCATTTGACTTTCCTTTTCACTTTTTTTAAAAAACTTATTTTGGTTCTCAGTTTGGACAAGGGGTGATGATGAAGTCAAAGCTATAATTACACATCTGAAAATGAGCAACTATTAGAGAATCCCAAGAGATTCTTTCCAGAGCTGGAAAGGAGCAGAGCATATGAAAATAAAGACATTGTACAGAGCCAGCAAATCATGAGACACACTGGCCAAATCCAGCCCACTAGCTTCTTTTCATACAGCGTCCAAGCTAGGAATGGATTTTACATTTTTTAAATGATTGGGGAAAAAAATAAAAAGAAAATTACTATTTCATGACACACAAAAATTATATGAAATTTAAATTTCACAGACCATAAAGTTTCATTGTAAATGCAGCCATGCTAATCCATTTAGGTATTATCTATGGCTGCTCTCATGCTACAATGGCAAAGTTGTGTAGTTGTGACAGAAACCATAAGGTTCACAAAGTCTAAAACAGTCACTATGTGGCCTTTCACAGAAAAAAATTTGATAAAACTAGGTCTAGTTTAATAGTGTAATAACAACTCACCATATAGAAACCCAATATTACAAAATTCTAAATGTGTAGTATTCTTAAAAATAAAAAATAAAAAAGGTAAATCTTTAAGTAGTGAACATGGCTTTAGAAAGCACAAATAGAAACATTCACTGAACTATTTAAGTTACTTTACCCTTGACTTCTACTATCCCATACAAACAATGAATTTGCTGCTATATTAAAGATACATTACTCACAGCCTCTGAGTTATCAATAAATGGATCTGTCTCATCATAGCCAAAGCCTATATCAATTAAATCTTGTAGCCGATCCTTCCGGTGTTTACGGGGTTTCCCACCCTGCAAAGAACAGATACGTTAGACTGATTTAGCACTCATGCTGTTTCCATAAAGTTAAAAAAGACCTGTTAGAAGAATTCAAACAATTTTGTAGATAATCCCCCTCTCCAAGAGGTTTAAGTCCTCCCACACCTTGAGTGCAAGTTGCACTTAGTGACTTGTTCCAAAGAGTATGAAAAGGGGAGGGACAGAGTAACTTCCTGGTGGGAAACCCGGCCACACTTCCTCTCTAAGTGATCACAGTCAACAGCAACAGAGATACATCATATTGACTCCATGTATCCTTGATCTGTGATGAAAACTGCACTTCGCCTCTGTGATCTTCTCAAAAGCCTACAACCCCAGCCTAACCCAGAGAAAACCATCAGACAAAACCAAATTCAAGGGCATTCTACGAAATGAGTGACCGGTGTTCTTCAAAGTTGTCAACATTATCAAAAACAATGAAAATCTGGAAAACTGCCACGGTACAGATTAACCTAAGGAGAAATAATGACTAAGTGTAATATGCTAACCTGGCTGAGATTCAGGAACAGAAAAAAGACATTTGAGGAAAAAGTAGTAAAATCCAAATAAAATGTGGACTTGAATGGTAGTGTGCCAATGCTGGCTCCTTAGCTGTAACAAATGTACCATATGAATGTAAGACGTTAACAACAGGGGAAAGTGGATGAAGGCTGTACGAGAACTCTCTGTATTATCTTTGTAACTTTCCTGTAAACCTAAAATTATGCTTAAAATTATTTTATTTATTTATTTTTTTTTAAGATAGGGTCTTGCTCTATTGCCCAGGCTGCACTGCAGTGGCATGATCATGGCTCACTACACATTTGTTTTTTCCGATTGGGTCTCGCTCTGTTACTCAGGGTGGAGTGCAGTGGCATAATCATGGCTCACTGCAGCCTCAACCTCCTGGGCTCAAATGAACCTCCTGCCTCAGTCTCCTGAGTAATTGGAACTACAGGTGCATGTCACAAAGCCCTGCTAATTTTTAATTTTTTTTTGTAGAGACAGCCTCTCCCTATGTTGTCCAGGCTGGTCTTGAACTCCTGGGCTCAAGCAATCCTCCTGCCTCAGCTTCCCAAAGTGCTGAGATTATAAGTGTGAGTCACTGGGTCCAGCCTAAAAGTATTTGTTTCAATAATCAGACTTACACTCGCAGACATACAAGACAATGAAAAATGAGTGCATGTAAAAACTGAAATGAGTGTGTGAAATCTGAGTTAAGGTCTATTATCTAGTTAACTGTATTATGCCAATGTCAATTTCCTAGTTTTGATAACTGTAGATATGTAAGATACTACTACTGGGAGAAGCTGGGTCCAATGGGTACACGGGACTTCTCTGTAGTATATTTGCAACTTTTTGTGAGTCTATAATTCTTTTTTTTGATACAGGGTCTGGGCTGGGTGTAGTGGCTCACGCCTGTAATCCCAGCACTTTGGGAAGTCGAGGCAGGCAGATCACTTGAGGCCAGGAGTTTGAGACCAGCCTGGCTAAAATGGCGAAACCCCGTCTATACTAAAAATACAAAAATTAGTCAGGTGTGGTAGTGGGCATCTGTAGTCCTAGCTACTTGGGTGGCTGAGGCTCAAGAATTGCTTGAACTGGGGAGGCGGACGTTGCAGTGAGCTGAGATGGTGCCACTGCATTCCAGCCTAAACAACAAAGCAAGACTCTGTTTCCAAAAGAAAAAAATTACACAGGGTTTGGCTCTGTAGCCCAAACTGGAGTGCCATGGTAGGGTTACAGCTCACCTTGAACGCCTGGGCTCAAGAGATCCTCCTGCCTCACACTCCCAAGTAGCCAGGACTACAGATACAAGCTATGGTACCCAGCTTAAATTTTCTAAGCATCTTCTAATATTTCCCTGTCCCACGATTTTTTTGGCAGGGGAGTGGGGAAGAGGATGCTTAGAAAAAGATGGAGGAGAAGGACAGGTGCAGTGGCTCACATCTGTAATTTCAGCAATTTGGAAGGCGAAGGCAGGAGGACTGTGAGAGCCCAGGGGTTTGAGACTAGCCTGGGCAACAAAGTGAGACCTGTCTCTGCAAAAAAAAAAAAAATTTGTTTTTTAGATTAGCCAGGCATGGTGGCATGTGCCTGTGGTCCCTGCTACTTGAGATACTGAGGCAGGAGGAACCCAGAAGGTTGAGGCTTCAATGAGCCAAGTTCATGCCACTGTACTCCATCCTGGGTGACAGAATGAGACCCTATCTCAAAAAACAAAAGCAAAAACAAAACCAAGAAAACAATTAGCGCAAAGGATTCTGCCAACCAACATGCCACCACTAAGCCACAGTGAGCCTTATAGATAGCATGAGATGCAAGATGTAAATCTCTAGTCACCTCATTTGGTTTCAGCTCTAACACCACATATCTCTCAATGAAAAGTGGGATTCTAATGGTTAAAGTCGCAGTAACATGGCCCTTGAATAAAAGCAAATTGCTTCACCTTGCTTCAACGCAAAGAAACAGTGATCTGTTCCAGTGCTTGAGGGAAAAATGTTATGCCAGACTCATGAAAGACATTTCCAACATGGTGTCATTCCCTTACAAGTAACATGCAAAGGCAATTCTGACTAACTGCTATGTCTGTATTACGCAGTGATACTAAAAACGCCTAACTCCCACATAAGCTATGACTCCACTGTACGCTTTTCAGTGGACAAAACAACACGATTACTATACCAGCATCACCAAGAAAGGCACTGTGGTGCAAGATATAAGTAGTGGTTCCCATATTTTTGGATTTTACAAGTTAGGTAAAAGTTTCAAGAACAATTCTAGGAACCAACATAGGGTGGCAACATTTGCATTTTGCTAAATAAGGCCCCTGAGGGTATAATCCAAGAACAATGATAATCCTTCTCAAGAAATACCAGTTGGCAACCTTAAACAACATGCATACATGCACATACATACACACACACACACACACACACACACACGAATGTAAGATACATATACACATATATACATACAATACACATATGTGCTTAGATGCAAAATACGTATTAGATTGTCCTTATTTTTCCCATTTTGGCAGATCTGCAGAATGAGACCTTCACATTATGTTACAGAATTAACGGTGAGAATCAGAATTCAGGAAAAGGTAAGAGACATTCTATTGAGAAAAAGTTACACACAAGCACTTAAGGACATGAGGGATGATTTCACCCTAAATGAGAGAGAGAAGAAGAGATCTAAGATCTAAGAGACTAGTCCTGCCACATAGTGTGTTTAAAGTTATGGGAGTTAAAATAGATGAGGCAGGAATACAAGAATAAAAAGATTAATGGACAGCACTGTTCAGAAACCTACCCTAGTATATAAGAATTAAAGATGAAAAATGCAGCATTACAACCTAATGGAAAATGATCAAAAACAAATGAGGTTACAGTAAGATATCAATTTCCCCTATCAAATTACAAGCCTTTAAATTCTGAAAAGATGGAGAATAGGACTGCTCAAACATGGCTGATAAGAGTGTACTAATAAAACCCTTTTGGAAAGAAATCTGAAAGCATCTGCCAAGAGACTCTGCAATACTCTTATATTTTCTTCTTCTGCCTCTTATATGTTTTCTAAATTTTCTATGACGTATTACTGTCATAATAGAAATATGCTAAAATAACTTTTAAAACTCTTCATCTTATTTGATTCAATAATTCTACCTAGCTTGTTTTGAACCATTATTTAGAGTCAAAAATATCTGTTAAGAACTTATGCCACAGAAAGCAGTAAGTTAAAATAGCAGAAAGAATTTAAGTATAAAAAGTCCTTGTCTTCAAGTAACTTAAAACAAGATAATCTATTTAACAAATGTACTGAGGGCTTACCATATGCCAGCCTTCATGGATATTATAGTCATGCACAAACAGTTAAGTACAAAGAGAAGACAAAGATTAAACAAATGACTATAATAATTATAAATGGTAAAAAGGAAAAAGGTTGAAAGGAGACCTCTTCAACAGAAAACCTAATCAAGGCTTCTTACTAAGACATTCATACCCAGACAAGGACAAGTGGAGTCAAGCACTTGTGGAAGACATTGAAGGGATCAGCACAGGGAAGTAACTGACAAGATCAGTGTTTAACAAACTCACTCTGGCTACTGGCATGGGGAATTAACACAGTTGGGGAATAGAACATCTAGAAAGAAAAAAAATGCTCAGATTTACAAGAAATTCACAAGTTATCGGGCGCATAAAATATATATTTAAATACCAAGCAAGATCATGATGACAGCTACCATCCACTGAACGCTAACTTTGCATCAGATCCCATACTAAGTACAACCATCTATTATTTCACACTTGACAAATGGGAAAAACTAAGGCTCGAAAAGAACAAGTAACTTATCTAAGGTCACACAGAAAGTAGGTGAGCCAATCTTCAAATTCATGACTGACTAACTCCAATGGGCCATTCTATTAAAAATTCTATGTGAAAAGTTACAGAACCCATAGTGTCATTTTTTAGTTGAAAACACCTTACACTCAATAGACCAAAACTGAAATTAGTGTTCCCACTGTCATTTGTCTCCAAATTAGCTTCTCCCATTTGACATTCCCATTTTGCTCATCTTTGCGATTTTTCTGCCTTAAAACCAGTATTGGCTAAAATTAAAAGAGTGATGACATCAAATGCTAAAACGGACATGGAGCTATTGCTTCTCTCACACATCATTAGCAGGAATGCAAAATGATGTGGCTACTTTGAAAAATTGTTTGGTAGTTTCTTCTTCTTTTCTTTTAATGATCTCTCTCAGCAAATCAGATAGTTTCTTATTAAGCATACAGTTACCATGGGATCCAACAACCCCACTCTTACATGTACCCAAGAGAAATGCAAATGTGTATTCACACACAGACCTGTACTCTCATATTTATATCAGCTTGATTCACAGCAGCCAAAAACAGGAAACAACCCAACGGCCATCATCTGGTGGACAGATAAACAACTGTGGTACAGAATCCACAGTAGGAATACAGTGGATTACTATTCAGCAAAAAAAAAGGGACACATGCAAGACATGGAGGGATCTCAAAAGCACTATGCTAAGTAACAGTACCCAGATGCAGAAGATATGAGGTTCCATTTACAGGAAACCCTAGAAAACGCAAACACACACACAGCAAAAAAGCCTGGAGTCACAGGAACTAGATCAGAGGATACCAGGGGCTAAGTCTGGAGGGACAGGACTGTCTACAAAGGGAATTTTCTGGGATGATGCAATTGTTCTGTATCATGATTGTAGTAGTGGTTACAGGATTGTATGCATCTGTTAAAATCCATCAAACTATATGCTTAAAATGGATGAATTACATTTATTTAAGTTATACCTCAATAATGCTATTTCAAAAGTCTTTCATAATTTCTGCTTCCAAGTATCTCTCCCCATAAATCTTTGTTCCCATGATTAGTCACATTTACAGCTTCCTTTCCATTCTGTCAATGCTAGAATGCTAGCCTTTTTCACCTAAATATAATGAATGCCTTCATTAGCCTCTCTTCCCTCAAAAATTTTATTTTTTGAGATGAAGTCTCACTCTGTTGGCACCCAGGCTGTAGTATAGTGGCATGATCTCAGCTCACCCCAACCTCTGCTTTCCAGGTTGAAGTGATTCTCCTGCCTCAGCCTTCTGAGTAGCTGGGACTACAGGTATGCATTACCATGCTCAGCTAATTTTTGTATTTTTAGTAGAGGCGGGGTTTTACCATGTTGGCCAGGATGGTGTTGAACTACTGACCTGAGGTGATCCACCCGCCTTGGCCTCCCAAAGTGCTAGGATTACAGGCACAAGCCACTAAGCCCAGCCTCTTCCTTCAAATTTATCCTGCATAATTACCACTTAATATTTTTAAAATATCGTATTATTCCCCTGCTCAAAATGCTTTAGAAGCACTCCATCTATAAGAAAATAAATTGAGCCGGGCGTGGTGGCTCATGCCTTTAATCCCAGCACTTTGGGAGGCTGAGGCTGGCGGATCACAAGGTCAGAAGATCAAGACCATCCTGGCCAACATGTTGAAACCCAATCTCTACTAAAAATACAAAAATTAGCTGGGCGTGATGGTGCATGCCTATAGTCCCAGCTACTTGGGAGGCTGACACAGGAGAATCACTTGAACCAGGGAGTTGGAGGCTGCAGTGAGCCAAGCACTCCACTCCAGCCTGGTGACAGAGCAAGACTCTGTCTTAAAATAAATAAATAAATAAATAAAGATAACCCTTCATATGGCACCAGTTAAATGCCTTCTACATGTTGACTCAAACTAACTTTCCAATTTTTTTCTTACAATTTTCCAACATGAACATTTCACCCATTCAAACTGTCTACAAACTCTCCCCTCAATACACCTTCCTACCTTTCCTTTTGCTTTCTCCCCATCTGGGATAGTCTGCTGCTACTCATTTAATCCTCCCAGCTCTCACGCATCGGCCTACATTTTCAATCTTTTTCCAGGATGCTTTCTAATTAAAATCACAATGACAATGATCTTTTTCTGCTCTCCTAACATAATTCTTGTTTAGGCATAGCTGCCTATAAGATTTACCTAAGGATGAAACCCCGTCTCTACTAAAACTACAAAAAATTAGCTGGGCGGCCGGGCGCGGTGGCTCAAGCCTGTAATCCCAGCACTTTGGGAGGCCGAGGTGGGTGGATCACGAGGTCAAGAGATCAAGACCATCCTGGTCAACATGGTGAAACCCTGTCTCTACTAAAAATACAAAACATTAGCTGGGCATGGTGGCGTGTGCCTGTAATC
>NW_016107575.1:483358-487441 GCF_001604975.1 Cebus imitator | reverse complement strand
AAAAAAAAAAAAAAAAAAAAAATTTACCTAAGGAAAACTACACAAACAGGATCTGCTGTAATGGACACAATCACACGTATGCAAAAGTGCAAACAATTTATGAGGAATTACAGAGATATAGAAACATCTATGTCTAGTCAAAGTGACTAGTTTGTTGCCAACAGAAACCATAATAGTTCTGAATCCACAATCTAAGTAGTAAAATGATTAGTATCGTTAAATAAGTATGAATCTTATCAACAGGAGCAAATAAAAGAGTCAAAGTCTTACTTGATCATAATAGTATTAACCTAACCAAAATGCCTCCCCTTACAAGGTCTTCATCAAGCATATCGATTATAAAAGTATAAATTATATAAACAATCGCATATTCATTCAGTGTTAACAGCCATATGAAGAATAATGTGGTAGGCTGGGCGAGGTGGCTCACACCTATAATCCTAGCACTTTTGGGAGGCTGAAGTGGGTGGATCGCTTGAACCCAGGAGTTCAAGACCAGCCTGGGCAACATGGTGAAACCCTGACTCTACCAAGGAAAAAAAAAAAGCAGGGCATGGTGGTGTGCACCTATAGTCCCAGCTACTTGGGAGGCTGAGGTGGGAGGATCGCTTGACCCCAGAAGGTCAAGGCTGCAGTGAGCCATGATCACACCACTGCATTCCAGTCTGGGCGATGGAAGACCCTGTCTCAAAAAAAGAAAAAAAAGAAAAAAAATTGTGGTAGAAGAATATTTATTAATATAGAAGATAACAAGAGCAGCTTACTAGATGTTATGTACAGCTCAGGCTATTCACAGAAAAGGTACTATCAATGTTCACTATATATCTGAAAAGATCCTTAACTGGTAATCATGGAGATAACATCTAAACAACAAGATACTGTTTTTTTCTCTATCATACGAACAGGATGATCTCATCTATGAAATACAAAATACAGTAATATATATCTACAGATATGTATAAAATGCTCAAAAATACACAACAAGCAGATAACCATGGTCATTACGATGGGGAAGGGATATAATTGGAAGCAGTGGTGAAGGAAGACTTTGGTATAATACATATTATTTGAATTGTTTTTAATAAAAGGAACATACTCATGTATTGCTCAGGTGATTTGTTGTTTTTTTTTTTTTTTTGAGAGATGGGGTCTTGCTATGTTGCCCAGGTTGGTCTTGAACTCCTAGGCTCAAGCTATCTTCTCTGTCTCAGCCTCCCAAGTAACTGGGATTATTAAAGGTGCTGGCCACCACACCTGGCTCTAAAAAAAAAAAATTTTATAGTGCAAGAAAGTACATATGTAATTGCACATGCATTTTTAAAAGTCCTGAAAGGATATACTTTAAACCATCAAACTATTCACATGGTTCTGCCTGGCAGTGGACTTATAGGTGATTTGCTGATTTTTATTTTGATCTTTTCATTTATCTGTATTTATATATGCCTTTACAGCAAACAGCAACAAAAAAAATCTTTGAAATATGTAACTGCCCGCATATACATAGCTCTCTGGGGCAAGAAACTCACAGTGTCTCTAAGGAGTGATCTAGTTAGCCATGAGTCAGGGGTAGGAAGGAGATTTACTTTTCATCAAATTACCTTTTGTATCTTCTGAGTTTTATTAAGGACAGGTACTACCCATTCAATAAATGTTATTTTCTTAGGTTTGGCCCACTAAACGTTCACTACCAAAGTCTGGAACTCCTCTTCACTTGGCTGTGCTTCCTAGTCTCACTGTGGAGAAAGAGCTTTGGATAACCTGTATTTGACACACCCATACCTGAGTAGCTCTTTCATAACTCACTCTCCAGTAACTAGGGTTCCACAGGCATTGCTCCACTTATAAATAGATTTCTGCCAAGTATAGGGCACAATCCAGTTCCCTCCTTCATCACAGAGGCCATTAAAGTAGTTTTCTAGCTACAGTTTGCTTTTTCCTCACTTGTGGGCTTCCTGGAAAACTTCCAACCCTGACCTACCTCCTGCCTTACCTCTCCATTTCTATTCTCCACCCTGCAGTTCCCTAATTGTGCTAAAATTAAATAATGTGCAAATTGTATAAGCTGGAACCAAACTGCTGACAGTTGCCAGAAAGGTACATGTAGATTAATTCACAAATATTAAAATTTAAAATAAAGAAACTCAAGTTACATTGGCAAAGGATTAAATTACAGTGTCTTCCCTACTAGACCTGTTTTGAATTACTTTTTCTTGATAAATTCTCTGAACCTCTGCAGCTGATATTACACAGCTTACACATTAAGATCTTATAAAAATCAAAACTTATTTTCCAAACAACCACCAGAGCCTTGAATTTTGCACATCTAAAGTAAAGAACCTCCTTCTTATCTACTCTTCTAGGCACTAGTTCCCTGTGACTCGGAAGAATATTCCTTACTGAGTCATTAGTACTTGCTTAACCAGACAATCAGTGTTTCAAGCCAATGCAGCCTCATTACACTGTAACACTAAACTGGAAAGCAAACAAACAAGATGTTCTTAGTACTGGACCCCCTGACCCCGAATTGCCTCCAGCTAATAGTAAACCAAACTAATAATCAACATTCATTGATCACCTCTGGTAGACAGAGCAAGCATGACCCTGACCCCTAAGAAAGACTCGTCTCTTAAGTGAGAAGAAAACATCCTGTCGTCACAAGACTCCCTATTTGTCCCAGCCCTGCCACAACCTTATCTGTTTACATCTATGCCCATTTCTTCAACCTACCAATAGAAAGGAGCAGAGTTTCAAGGCAGTGGAAATATAACCAAGAGCTGACTACACAGCACAAAAATAGTATACCCAATCATCACATATGGATATTGGTCCTTCCTCCTAAACACCCTAAAACTGCTGATTCTCAGTTGTTCCTAAGGGATTAAAGAGGCTGAAGAGAATTTATTCAATTCAAAGAGGCCAAGGAATTAAAAGGGCATGTCACAGCAAGCTATAGAATTGGTAACTGCAATAAAGAAACTATTATTCGAGCTATGAAATCCTCCTTGCCCGTTATTTAAGACCCTCTCTCCTCCCCAAGTTTGCTTTAAAAGGTTATTTTATGTTTCATTGTACATGTAATATCATACTATTAGTGGTCTACAAAACCCTAAATCCACTGGTATTTGTGTTTTGCAAGTAGAATTTACTTTGTGGTGGTGTCAACAAGTTTGCACAAAGCTCTGCATCAAGACGATCCTTAGGGACCAGACCTAACATAAGACCCCAAAAAACCAGGAAAACTAGCCTACAAAGTTCCCAGGGATGCTCTAAACCCTCAGCAAGTATGGATGATCAATAATATGAGTAACTGACACAATTCTTACAACTTCCAGAGACAGTACATAAATCCTTTCAAAACATCTACTTGCATCAGCTTCACATTTGAAGACAGTTTAAAAAAAATCCACAATTATTTTAAGACAAAATTATATTTCTCTCCACTCAGCTGAATAGTATTTACTGTGAAGAAGTTACTCATCAGAAATTAGTTATTCCAAGATACTTTAAAACATTCTTTAAAACATATCTGAAAAGAATCACCCTTATAAGTCATACAAAAGAAAACCAGTATTTTTCATTGTAAAAAAAAAAATATATATATATATATATATATTGCTTTTAGACTGAGTCTCCCTCTTGTCGTCCAGGCTAGAGTGCAATGGCACGATCTCTGCTCACTGCAATCTCCACCTCCTGGGTTCAAGCGATTCTCCTGCCTCTGCCTCCTGAATAGCTGGGATTATAGGCGCCAACCAACATGCCCAGCAAATTTTTCTATTTTTAGTAGCAATGGGGTTTCAACATGCTGCCCAGGCTGATTGCAACCTCCTGACCTCAAGTGATCCGCTTGCCTGGGCCTTCCAAAGTGCTGGGACTACAGGCATGAGCCACTTCACCCAACCCATTTTATTATTTTTATTATTGGAGACGGTCTCAAGAAAATCAAGCCTTTTCAGAAAAGTAACTTGTCTTTGAGTAAAAATAGTGTTATTCCATTTGGTCAACTGTTTTATTTATAAGACTGGTCAGAATTATGGCCAGGTACAGTGGCTCATGCCTGTAATCCCAGCACTTTGGGAGGCC
>NW_016107575.1:469961-481664 GCF_001604975.1 Cebus imitator | reverse complement strand
GTTTCTATATATATAGATATATATGTACACACACACCACACACACACCACATACACACACACACACACAGAGTTTGGCATATACACGCCAAACTGTGTGTGTGTGTGTGTGTGTGTGCGCGCGCGCGTGTGTGTGTAGTTTGGTAGAAACAGGGTCTTGTTGAGTATAGAATATACACACACACACACACACACACACTTAATACTCATAGATATACAATTTGCCATGCATTTTGGTTAATGTACACAAAATCTCTAATTAGAATGGAAATAAGAGAGTAAGTCAGCAAAATAAAAATGCAGAGAAGAAATATAGCCCATTAATTTAGATTATAACAAGAGTAATATTTTATCACTGTAAATACAATAACCAGGCTTGAATATATCTAAGTCAATTGAAACTCAATTTCATCAAATAACTTCAGAACATTGGTCTTTCTATGCCAGATACTATCCTAGGGTTAACTAAGAAGACTTAATGCTAACTTTAAGGTAGTGAGTCATACACTGAATCACTTTACTTATAGGAATTTTTCCATTTGCAAAGGGCAATTCCAATCCTTCATTTTATAACTCATGGCAAAATACACACTCTAATAGTGCTGAAGGGAGTAGAACTGGTAATTTAGTAATATATACTAAAATTGTAAATGCATAAATTCTCCGATCTGAATCTTCTACTAGCAATTTGTCCTAGAGATAAACTTGAAATTGTGTAAAATGCCACTTTACAGACTAACTTACTACAGCACTATTAATAAAAGCAAATTTTTGAAAACAACCTAAATAATTTGGGGACTGGTTGAAGTGTGATAGTTCCATGCAATAAAACTGCATGCAGCCTTAAAAAAAAAAGGCACAGAAAGCACTCTGTCCTGATATGACACCCCACATACACAAATATACTAAAATATAATAAATAAAAAGCCAAGAGCAGGCCAGGTGCAGTGGCTCAGGTCTGTAATCCCAGCACTTTGGGAGGCTGAGGCAGGTGGATCACAAGGTCAAGAGTTTGAGACCAGTCTGACCAACATGGTGAAACCCCATCTCTACTAAAGATGTAAAAATTAACTGGAGGCTGGGCGTGGTGGCTCAAGCCTGTAATCCCAGCACTTTGGGAGGCCAAGGCGGGTGGATCACGAGGTCAAGAGATCGAGACCATCCTGGTCAACACGGTGAAACCCCGTCTCTACTAAAGCTACAAAAAATTAGCTGGGCATGGTGGCGCGTGCCTATAATCCCAGCTACTCAGGAGGCTGAGGCAGGAGAATTGCCTGAACCCAGGAGGTGGAGGTTGCGGTGAGCCAAGATCGCGTCATTGCACTCCAGCCTGGGTAACAAGGGTGAAACTCCGTCCCAAAAAAAAAAAAAAATTAACTGGGCGTAGTGCCACGCGCCTGTAACCCCAGCTACTCAGGAGGCTGAGGCAGGAGAATCTCTTGAACCTGGGAGGCAGGGGTTGCAGTGGACCAAGATCACGCCGTTGCACTCCAGCCTGAGCGACAGAGTGAGGCTCCATCTCAAGAAAAAGAAAAGCCAAGAGCATAAGAATGTACAGTATTCTACGACATGCGTAAAAAGGGGATGGGAAAGGAATAGGTGTATATGTATAGAGATATAATATCTCTAGTACCACAGGCACATTACTTGCCTAGGAAGTGGGATTTGATGGGTAGGCAATACAATAAGAAGAAGATTTTTTATTTTTGAATTTTGAGCTACATAAGTGTACTGGTTGGTTAAAACATTCAGTTTAACCAATGTATAACTTGTATAAAAAACACAGTATTTTAAGATTTATACATCCTATTTAGGATTTATGTATCCTATAGGATTTTACAATTTATACATCATGATACAATATAATCTCAAAAGATTACATTGTAATTAAATACTACAAATTAGTGTAACAACTTTTGCTATTCCTTCTATTAAAATATCCACCAGTCCATCCTTAAATTTATTATTATATAGTCACAGAATAGAGAACCAGAAGGATCTCTGTAAAATCTGAACCTCTAAATTTATAGATAAGAAAACTATGGCATTGGCCAGGCCTGATGGCTTACACCTGTAATCCAAGTACTTTGGGAAGCCAAGGCAGACAGATCACTTGAGGTCAGGAGTTTGAGACCAGCCTGGCCAACATGGTGAAACCCCGTCTCCACTAAAAATACAAAAATTAGCCAGGGATGCTGGTGCATGCCTGTAATCCCAGCTACTGCTCAGGTGTCTGAGGCAGGAGAATTGCTTGAACCCACAAGGCAGAGTGTACAGTGAGCCAAGATCATACCACTGCACTCCAGCTTGTGTGACAGAGACTCTGTCTCGGGGAAAAAAAAAAAAAAAAAAAAGAGAAAAAACTGTGGCCCAAAGCTAAATAACTGCACCAAAAGGACACAATTAGTAGATGGCAAAGTATGGCCTAGGACCTGATTCTAATTCCAATCTGTTCTCATTTATTTATTCTACCCCCAAATGGATTCTTAATTACCACAAGGAGCCAGCAGGTATGGGTCAAGATCCCAGTTGTATCTTGAGAGTACTATGAATGAAAGGCCCGTGTGAGCTGATATCCTACCTCTTGTGGGATACTTTTCAACTCACAGAGGAATCGGAGGGGTAAGGTGTTGCTTCTTCTCAACTGGGTTATGTTTTAGCAAAGTGCCAAGAGTACTTAAAGCCATAGTATAAACATGGGGTGACAAGTGGGGCTTTCTACGTCAGTAATACTAGAAAATTTGAGAAAAATGTTAAGCAACTTAATCAGGTAATTAAAAATTGTTTTTGTATTCAAACAAATACCAATATATTGTGGCACTGAATACAGAATATACATGAATATTTAACATAAACTAGACACCTTCAAAGAAGTCTCATGCTGGTTCCAATTGAGTCTGATGCAAGGGGCTTAGAAGTACACACGTTCACTCTCAAACTCTTAGGAGCCAGGAAAGTTTGAGAACTATTATACCAAGGGAATTAAAATAGCATTCTCAATGGTGGTAGAAAGGGAATAGAGTTAGAGCTACACAGACCTGGACGTGTAGTCTACTCTTGCCACCGTGTGACCTTGGATCAGTTCCTTAATCTTGAACTCAGAGCCTCAGTTTCCTCATCTGTAAAATGTGGTCAATATTACTTAGCTTGTTGTTTTGTTACAAGGATTGAAGATAATATATATAAATAGCCTGGACTCTACAAAGACTATAATAAATGATGGTTACTTGGCAGAATGGATGACTTGAGGTCAGGAGTTCACAAACAGCCTGGCCAACCTAATGAAATCCTGTCTCTACTAAAAATACAAAAAATTAGCCAGATGTAGTGGTGCACCCATAGTCCCAGCTACCTGGGAGGCCAAGGCATGAGAATCGCTTGAATCTGGGAGGTGGAGGTTGCAGTGAGCCGACACTGTGCCACTGCACTCGAGTCTGAAACACAGAGCAGGATCCTTTTTAAAAAATAAATAAATAAAATAAATAAAAATAAATGATGGCTACTTTAACTATCAGAATCTTTGACTGTCTAGCCATTCATCCGGTTTCAATTTGTGAGAACAAGGTAAGGCAGGCAATAGATATTTATAAGCCCTCCCAACCAGCCACATCAAAGAAACAGGCCAATAGGATAAAATTCCCTAACTGATCAGTTTTATACTCACGTATTTCATTTCAAACTTCTTAGCCAACATTTCCACTTCTTGCCTCTCCCGATGTTCATCATTAAATGGGTCTTCTGTGTGAATGAGTTTCTTCTGATTCAAGGTGAATGGGAAAAGAAACGGAAGTATCCATTAGTATTACAACTAGTATTATTGTTTATTATTATGTAACAACCACTTCAATTCTATTTCAAAAAATATGATCTGAAAGGGAATAAACTGAGAATATAGAACATATATTATATAGCTATGTTATTATTCAGATACCACATCTTAATCAATAAGAGACAACTTTTCCTAATACTAACAAGTAAGTCACAAGCATTAAAACTAAAAAAACGTTGGTTCATAGCAAAAAATACGTGCAGTTGTAATGGACCCATATAAACTCCACAGTGGTTTGATGGCTAAGAACTCAACAATCCAAATTGTCTTCACCTCCAAAATGATCATATGGTCACCTCATTCATATCAAGGAAAAAAAATTCCCCGGGAACATTAGCTAATTGTGAAAATCTCACTTATAACTCTAATTTGATATCTTCACTAACAAAGATTAACTGCTCTGATCAGGAAATTCTTCTAAAAGGAGCTCTAGATTATTAATTAGAGTCAACCTTAATCAACTGTCTTTAAGTTAACATTGAGGGTGCATAGCAGCTATCGCTCTCTGTTGAGGTCCAGTATCAACAACCATTACATCACCAATATCTTGTCAATGGATACCCATTCAAGGAATACACGCTACTTTTAAACAAGGCTAGAAAGGTGAAATATCTGCAAAAAGATTACATTAGCATGGCTTTCTTCTGGTAGGAGAGAGTGAAAGTTTATTATAATCCATGATTTAAAACACACACCCAGAGCTAGAAGCCCACATTAGCTATCTATTTATAAAAATAAACAAAAAGAGCAATCACATCCTTAAGTCTTCTATTTTTGTACACAAAAAAAATATATACGTTTTTCAATGCACAAGGACAAAAATACTACTTTTATCCAATTTCAGACAACTGACTATGAAGTTAAAAAAACAAAACTAGATATTTTTATGGAAATAGCATCTTCAGGTAATTAAAAATGAAAGTATACTACAACTGAAATACTGATACAGATTCAGTTGACACTAAAGGGCAAGAAAATGCAGAAAGAAGGAAGATTTGCACTTTGAAATTGAGACACTTAGCCAGGCATGGTGGCTCATGCCTGTAATCCTAGCACTTTGGGAGGCTGAGGCAGGAAAATCGCTTGAACCCAGAGGCAGAAGTTGCAGTGAGCTGAGATTGCACCACAGCACTCCAGCCTGGTGAAAGAGCGAGACTCCGTCTCAAAAATAACACATAAAAAAAAGAAAAAGAAAAAGAAAAAAGAAATTGAGACACTTCATCCTGAATTATAAAGGTTGAGACATAATCAGTCTAAAAATCATGATAGAAAAACGTGGACAAAATGAATACCAAAAAATTCATCACATTTGGGACATTAGAATAAAGCTAGATACTTCTTTAAAGGAGTTACCTTTAGAATCAATTTTTTAAATTATTGTAATAAGTAATAAATTCATAGAATACTTCACCCCAATACAAGTTACCAATGAAAGGCTGGGCACAGTGGTTCATGCCTGTAATTCCAGCACTTGGGGAGGCCGAGAGCAGGTGGGTCACCTATGGTCAGAGTTCAAGACCAGGCTGGCCAGCATGGTGAAACCCCATCTCTACTAAAAATACAAAATTAACCAGGTGTGGTGGCACATGCCTGTAGTCCCAGCTACTCGGGAGGCTGAAACAGGAGAATGACTTGAATCCGGAAGGTGGAGGTTACAGTGAGCCAAGATCGCGCCACTGCACTCCAGCCTGGTCGAGACAGAGCAAGACTTTGTCTCAAAAACAAAACAAAAAAAAAGTTACCAATGAAAAACATAAACATGATCCAAAGGGGAATAAACTAGTAAGAATAAACTAATAAGGAATCCTAGGCACATTAGGGTATAGCCTTAACCAGAGGCCCAGGTTAAGGACAGTGAGCAATCACCACGCCTATTACAAACTGCTCCCCCATGTACTGTGAAGCCCAAATACTTACTACAGTATGACCCATTTTATATGTATAAATATAAACACATCGATCTATATTTTTAATAAGAATCACCTTATATGCCATCCTAAAATATTTTATGTACTTTATGTAGGTATCAAAAGTACAGCTCCTATTTTCTCTTGACAGCCTACAAAAACAAATTTAAGAAAATGGACTCACTTTTATAGTTAAGAAAAAACACCCTCCCCCCAATCAAGACTAAGCTTTTTTGTTTTTTCAGGTTAAAAAAAAATCTGAAAATTATCAACTACCCACATACAAAACTGATGCAGTAATTTTGTCCTTTGATCTTAACTCATCAACACCATTTTCAGGAAAAATGCAAAACATGCAAACAATGAATTACTATGGAATTCTCAAATAGTATAGTTATATTAACACACTATAATCACTTATTTTTCTTTTTACAGTAAACGCTCAATTAATCATGTTCACAAATGAGTGTTCTGGTTAACTGATTTTTCTGGTTTACTAAGAGGTAAACTTTTTCCTGTGTATCCATCATTGCCAAAATTTATTTCTAAAATGCACAACTGCCCTTTAGCTGGAAATGGTGACCAAATTAATCTTTCAGGATAGAGATGATTCCAATGCCTGTCATCACCCTAAACAATCTCAATCACAGCACTGTACTGCATAGAGACATTAAGGTTAAAGGTTTAGCTGACCTGTAGTTTTGTTTTTCATATTTTCCCAACACAAACTTACTTAATTGTGCTTTCTTCATTAGTAAAAAGAGAGCACAGAAAAATCTGATTGTATTTCAGTAAATCAGGGTTTTACTGTTCATTTAGTATTTACATGCACCTTAATATGAAGAGTATCCATATGCAACACATCTTTTTTTTTTTTTTTTTGAGATGGAGTTTCGCTCTTGTTACCCAGGCTGGAGTGCAATGGCGCGATCTCGGCTCACCGCAACCTCCGCCTCCTGGGTTCAGGCAATTCTCCTGCCTCAACCTCCTGAGTAGCTGGGATTACAGGCACGCGCCACCATGCCCAGCTGAATTTTTGTATTTTTAGTAGAGACGGGGTTTCACCATGTTGACCAGGATGGTCTCGGTCTCTTGACCTCGTGATCCACCCGCTTCGGCCTCCCAAAGTGCTGGGATTACAGGCGTAAGCCACGGCGCCCGGCCTTTTTTTTTTTTTTTTTAAATAGCCCCACATCTACCAATTTCAGCATCTGGAGCTAAAATCTTATTTTGTGTTAGATGGCTATTTCAAAAATTTAGAGCCCTTTCTCTTCTAATTCTTCTAATTTTGGGAACCACCAACTTTCCAGACCAATTCTAATGTTTGCATTTGCTTTTTGATGGTCTCTCTTCTAGGATTTCCTTTCATGAAACCATGGCAATTTTACTTAAACATATGTTTTCTATGCTTTCTAGCATAACAAGGGTACTCACTGGCAGCAATCATAGAAAAATGTGGCAAATCTTTGTTGCAAAGGTGATTATATACAATGGATTTTGTTTTGTTCAGAGTAATATGAAAAAGCATATCAGGTTGATATACAATGAGAAAACTGGGCCAACAGACAGCTCCACTATTTAAATAAACAGAAAAATTAAATGGAATTATTCCTCCTTCTCTTATTACATGAAAGTAGTAGTTCTGGTGTTAACAAGTAAGCAAAACTAGGGTGTCAAAATGAACTTTTTTCTTTTTTATGATTAAATGATACACATCTATTATTAATTTATAATTGTGATTACAGCATACACAGGGACATAATAAAGGTCTTTGTATGTCTACTATGACTTAAACTTTACTTCATTTTGGCAGAATCTTCTAAACTATATGAGTTAATTGTAAGAAATTTTGTTTTAGTACGAAATTGTATCACTACGGAAAGAAGTACTAATAAAATTACATACGTTTGTAAAGAGAGAATAATAGTTTTTACCTCATGGAGTTCTCCTGGACTACTAGAAAAACCATGTGCAGTGCTTAGAACTGTGTCTAGCACACAGTAAGAACTCAGTAAAGGTAGTTATTGCCATGTATTTTTACCGAAAGATAATGCTTTCACCGTCAATTTATGAAAATTACAAAAACTGCAAACCAATTTAGATTAGCAGCTTAAATACAATTTGTTTGAAAAATGCTCCAATCCAATATTTTTAATACTCTTTTGGGGAAAAAAGTGACATCACATTTATAAAGAAGAGAGGATAATCAAATGAGTCTAAAGAGCAAAATGTTACTTGGAAGCGACCAAAATGATCTCTACCCTCAAACAATTCATTTTGGTTGAAGACATTTTGTAATGATTTGACCACACAACATTTCTAAATAATGATCAAAACATTAGCTGGCCATGAAGTAAACGAAATCTAATTGTTCAACATGATACTTCATGAGTAAGTGGTCAGTCATTTTGACCATAAAGGTAGTTGAAGGTGAAAACAGAACAAGTGACTTCTGGAGTCCATTAGACCCAAGCTAAAGCAAAAACCTAATAACAGGCATAATTGCTAAGCAACAGAGGAAACTGTTTCCTTTCTTTACTGTTAATCTGTCATTTCCCTTTCTAACTTACTTCCGAAGATCCACCAATCCACAACAATAAAAATTACAATTACCAGCATAACCCCTACCCTTTCTCTATTGTTCACCACTTACATCAAAAGCCTACCTATATATTTTCAATAAACTTTTAAAAATTCAAAGCTGAGATTTTTTTCATCATTCTCCGAATATTACAAAGGCCGAGTACACTATTCTTCTATAAACTCATAATACACTTAAATAATATGACGGGTAGGTGTCAAGTAAAACAAGAGACACCTTCCCATTCAATTACAATATGAACGAACTCCACAAAAAGGAAAGCTAAAAGGGTTTACCAATACCAACGAGAGAAAAATTAGTAACCAGATTAACTAACCCACTTCTCTATTCCTAAAGTGGAATCCTTAGTCTCTGAAAACCTTTAATTATTTTTAAATTCCTTCGATTAAGAAAAATATCACAGGCACGCAAGCACACCTCAGCAGCCACGGCGCCCAGCAAAACAAACAGCGATGAGGATGAGGATGATGCGAGAGGGGTTACACAATCTCTCTGCTTCAGACTGGGGGGCGTGTCCCCCAAGGTTTTCTCTTCCTTTCTACTGGAACCACAGCTGTAGCGCCACAGGGAGAACCCAGCCTGACAGCCTGCAGGGCCCCAGGATTTAGTGTGGGGAGCAGAAAGGAAAGAAGGAAAATCTGAGGTTCCGAAAGGTGCACAAGAAAACAGGCTCGCCGCGGCGTTGGGAGCGAGGGACGGGGGTTTGGGAATTCGGCGCAGCCGGGCGAGAGCCTCGGCCACCGCCGGGAGTGGAGAAAGCAGTGCTCACCGCCCGGTCCACCCCTCCGCCCCGGCCCCCCGCACCCCACCCTCGGGGCGACCCGGACGCGCTCGGTGGGCGTCTCAAGGTGCAAACCAGCTGGGGAAGGCGGCGGGTCCTGAGGCTCCCGGGGTCTGGGGCAGGAGGGAGGAATCTTCTGTACCCGTTGTTCTCCGCACAGCAGCAGCTCCGGGTAACTGAACTCCACGCAGCTCTCGTCGGTGGGGTCCTTGAGCACCAGCTCCAGGCGCACAGTCTCTCTCCGCGGCCGCGGCGGCAGCTCACCCCGGGAAGCCGACTCCCGCGGCGGGGGCGGCTGCAAGGGCAGCGGTGGGAGCGGCGGCGGCGGCTCGGGCCGCGGGGGCTCCCGCTGCAGCGACATGGGCGGCTCGGCGCGGCTGACCTCGCGCTGGGGGAGCGGCTTCTCCCGCGGCGGGGGCTGCGCGTCGGAGCGGGGGGCAGGCTCCCGCGGGGCCGGCGGCTCCGCCCGGGCCGGCTCGCGGTACGGCTGCGGCTCCAGCTGGGGGGGCTCGCGGGGGTACTCGGGCTCGCGCTCGGGCCCTGGGTACTCGGCCTCGCGCCGCCGCACCGGTGACAAGCTAATGAACGCTACTCTGCGCGGCTCCGCCATCCCCACTGTTCTGGCCCTCTGCTTTCGCTCGAGCCGGCGCTCGCTTCTACGCCGCGCTGCGTGCCTCCCCGCCCTTCCTCTTGCTCTCCGTCGCTTTTCTTCCCTCCACCACCCTCAGCCGTTTCCGCCGACGCCACGGTGAGTGCGGACCGTGCCCCCTTCCCCGCTACTACGTTCTGATGGGATTCACCGCCATCGCCAGGGTCGCCGTGGCCGCCATGTTGGATCCCCCACATAAATAGAAGCAGGCCGCTGAGCGGGCGCATGCGCACAGAGGAGACGCTCGCGTCCACTGTCGTGGCTGTTGCTCAGTTTTCCTCTTTCCCTCCCAACAGTCTGGAGTCCAGACAGGTCGGCGGAAGTGACGACATGGCTCGGCCTGTTTCCTTGGAAACGGAGACGCCGTCTGCACCCTTCCTCAAAGGGAGGGTTCTGGGGTTTCCCGAGTAGCTTCTTATTCGCACCCGGAAACCAGAGGCGCTCCTGGAGCTTCCCGGGATGAGCGTTGGGATGCGCCTGAGACCGACCTAGTCATGGCGCAGGGTCTCCCGCGCTGGGTTCAAGGGAGTTGAGGTTGTCAGCTGATTATTCAAAGCGGACCTTGGGCAAGGGTAGGGGGACGCGCTGACCGTTGTGTCTGCCCGCGCAGTGTCCCCGTAGCCTTAAATATCCAGGGAAGAAAGGAATTGCCCAGCTTCAGTCCGACTACCCCCAGCGGCTTCCCTCCCGAAAGCGCAGGCCTCCGCTTCCTAGAACTACTCTGGTTTCCCTCGCCCGGCCGCGGTGAGCGTTGGGTCGGGGCAGGGTCATTAAATGTTCAATAATGCTTTGCAGTTGGAAAATTAACAAGCAGATGAAGAGTTCTAGGTTCATTCATAAGACCGAAACTGTTGAAATCAGTAGAAAACGTCTTAAGAGAGTTTGGTGGTATTTTAGGAAACATACTTATGAAAAAATGCTAAAGGACACATTTCAGGATGGGGAAGGAATTGATTGGGCACGCCCGGTAGGCTCACTTGTAATTACTTAATTGAAAGTCGGGTTTAAAAGGATGAGAATTATTGGCCATTTTAATCCATTGAATAAAAAGTAAATCTGAGGACTGGCCCTTCATATCCTGAAGGGAATCCAAGCCTTCTGTTAATTGCATTAACTGGATTAACTTTTTTTTTTTTTTTGGTGTACTCTTGTTGCACAGGCTGGAGTGCAATGGCAGGATCTCGACTCAGTGCAACCTCCCCCTTCCAGGTTCAAGTGATTCTCCTGTCTCAGCCTCCCAAGTACCTGGAATTACAGGGGCCCGCCACCACACCCGGCTAATTTTTGTATTTTTAGTAGAGACGGGGTTTCGTCGTGTTGGCCAAGCTGATCTCAAACTCCTGACCTCAGGTGATTCATCTGTCTCAGCCTCCCAAAGTGCTGGGATTACAGGCATGAACCACCGCGTCCGCCCTGCTTGGATTAACTACTGAGAGTTCATTAAGTCACTGTGACGTCATAGACAAATTCTGAGCGGTTCCTTTTTTCCTCACTGTTACTTTCCCTACTTGGACTAATACGGTGATGAAATCTGTGATTCCAAAGGTCTCTCCCAGCTCTAAAACCCTATCTTTTCTCCTCGGCACCATGTTTTACCTCCATTATCTCCACAGTTGCTCCTTTTCTGATTCCAAATTCAGGTCTCATTTTTGGATTGTCTTAGTGATACTTAAATAACCTTTTTGCCTTCAGTCTCTATTCCTGTCAGTCCTGAGATTGGATCATATTAATGTCTCTAAAAGAGTTATTATTATATTGTTCTCTGTCCTGGCAGAGAACTTACCTACAAGCTGAGTTTTATGTATGTATACTCATATTCAATATCCTCCACAATTTAGCTCAGAGACTGCAAACTGGTAGTGTGCACCTTCTTCTGCAGGTATGTTACTTATCCAACATTATCTTCTAACTTCTTTTTTTTTTTTTTTTTTTTTTT
>NW_016107575.1:464670-469549 GCF_001604975.1 Cebus imitator | reverse complement strand
GCCATTATCTTCTAACTTCTAACCCACTGAGTTTTCCAGTGTTTTGATTCACAACCACAATAAGAAATTTTATGTTGTAACCCAGAGTGTACACCCATATATACGTAACATATATGTGCATATCTGAAATGTAAGTTTCATCATACTTATCTACTGCTCAGGATAAAGTAAAAGCAACAGAGCTAATTTAATATAAAAATATTTTATAATACAGTGTAGAAAAATGTTAATATAAATAGAAACAAATTAGGAAAGATTTTATTTAATGCCGGGGAAGTTCTTGCCTGTTCATAGGTTTATTCCACTCCAGAATTCATGAGGACGGTGGTACAGAAACATCTGGTCCACTGTGGTGCCTGATCTTTTTCTCTTCGAAACTGATCAAAATTGAAAACCCTAGTTCACATATATAGGCAGTCATGAATAGTAATAATATGTATCCATGTTCTGTATAGCAATGAATTCTTCTTTAATCTTAGTCCAACATCATGATAAATTTCATATCTGACAATCGCTTTTCTGTGTAAATGAAGTACTAAGCTGTAATAATTTATTCTCTTCATAAAATTACAAGCTTAGGCCGGGTACGGTGGCTCATGCCTGTAATCCCAGCACTTTGGGAGGCCAAGGCAGGTGGATCACCTGAGGTCAAGAGTTCGAGACCAGCTTGACCAATATGGTGAAACCCAGTCTCTACTAAAAATACAAAAATTAGCTGGGCGTTGTGGCATGTGCCTGTAGTCCCAGCTATTCAGGAGACTAAGACAGGAGAATTGCTTGAACCCCAAGAGACAGAGGTTGCAGTGACCCGAGATCATGCCACTGCACTCCAGCCTGGGTGACAAAGTGAGACTCTGTCTCAAAAAAAAAAAAAAAAGTTTAATGAAATTAATTATTTAAATCAATAAAAATGATCTGGTTCACCCTATTAACCACCCAACAACCTGTTTGAAAAACTATATATTCTTTGTTAAGGGGCAGATTACAAGAAATGTTTTCCATGTTCTTATTTTAAAAAACAAGATTCTGATGTCATGAACCTAAATCAAAATTCACAAATGGTGGCTGAAATCCTTCAGCCCAGTACAAGATAAATCCATAATTATTGTGCATAAACAATTCAAAATTAGTTTATAAAGGAAATATCAACAAGTCATATAACCACGACACATTATTACTGATGGGTTCCAGCATACTTCAACAAGGCACAGCAGATGTAAACATCTGATAGACTGCTCAGAAAATTAAAGCTATTAGAGCTATAAATAAGGAATGCGTAAATACAAACATAGCAATGCCATACATTAGTGCCATTTAAGAAAGTGAATAAGATGCAACGTAAACACACCTGATAGTTCCCCCATAAGCCACTTTCCCGCTGATTTATAAAGCTATGTTTCAATAATTCTTTTAAAAAGGACAATTTTTCTACACTGCTGCATGTAGTAATTTCATTGTACATTCTTGATTACAAGAACAAATCCTCTTGCAGAGCTTGACATATCAGGATTTCTCCAGAAAGCTTGTCATATTTTCAGCAGCCTTTAGTGCTTTGGTAGTCTTTCGAAGCTCCTTAATAACCAGTGATATTTATTTCCTTGGTTATTAATTAGTTCTGGGTCAAGTCCTTGTTCACAAAGTTGTACACAAATAGCCAGTTTCCAGTAAGCCAGTATTTAGAATCTCAAGCAGAACATCCACGGTCTCCCTCACCTCTGATTCACTGCCACCGTCATCATGGTGGACAAGGGACCTATTTTAAAATTCTAAACATACTTTTCTCCATAGAGCCAATAATTTCTCTATAAAATTATCTTGCTACACATTATGGCATAAAAATATTATGCAACTTTCGGTATTAGTGCTCTCAGCAAGTTGGAGTGTTACTACATCGTAGTCGTTGCTGTAAATATTTTGTGGTAGGTAATACACTGATACTGTGTTTTTGCCAAGAAGTGTAGTTTTTCATTTATAGCCGATTTGTCACCAAAAGCATATGCATCATACCTATCAATACTGGATGAAGTTTTCAGCACTTACAATGATCCGTATTTCTTTTGCACACTGATTGTCTTTTTCCTTAAGATTTGTGGAACAGCTCTCTGAGCTTGGACCTAGTTTGCCACGACATGACTAAACCAAGAAGTTGGAATCATGGGTAAATACAGGACCCACTGTGGTGCTTCCCTCCAGAAAACGGTGAAGATTGAAATCAGCCAGCACGCCAAGTACATTTGCTCTTTCTGTGGCAAAACCAAGATGAAGAGACGAGCTGTGGGAATACGGTGCTGTGGTTCCTGCGTGAAGACAGTAGCAGTGCCTTCATGCGGGAGACTCATTGTCTGGACCTACAATACCACTTCTGTAGTCACGGTAAAGTCCACCATCTGAAGACTGAAGCCACTAAAAGACCGGCAGACGCTCCTGTACTCTTTGAGACATCGCTAGCCTATAATAAATGAGTTAATTTATGTAACGAAAAAAATTAAAGGATTTGTAGAACAACTGAGAAATTATGCCCAGTAACTCTACCTGTCCCCCTGCCTCTTTTTTGTAATGGAGTTTCGCTCTTGTCGCCCAGGCTGGAGTGCAGTGGCGTAATCGTGGCTCACCGCAACCTCCACCTCCTGGTTCTAGCGCTTCTCCGGCCTCAGCCTCCCTAGTAGCTGAGATCACAGGCATGCGCCACCACGCCCGGCTAATTTTGTATTATTAGTAGAGGCTGGGTTTCTCCATGTTGGTCAGGTGATCTGCCTGCGTCTGCCCGACTTCAGGTGATCTGCCCTGCCCAGCCACCCAAAGTGCTGGGATTACAGGTGTGAGCTGCTGTGTCCAGCCTCAGATGTCCTTTTAATTTTGAAGGTATTAAGCTTTCATTTGCAGGAAACGTGTTTTTTCTTTTTAGAACAAGAGGTAAAATCAGTGTTTGATAATAGACTTAACATTTTATCAGTATTTCCACTATAATTCCAGACCCAGCAGCTAAATTGGAATATGTTTCTGTATTTTTCACTTTCTTATTCCTTTTTTTCTCATAATAAAACAATCTCTTTGAGAGCAGTTTATACTAGTTTGATTAATATATCATGGTTCACACACACATGTCATATTGATGGTGTTTTCCCAAAAATATAAAGTTCTTCAATGGAACCCAGTTGAAAACTCTGAGGGTTTCTTCAATCATTGAATGAAATTCTCCTGTACTTCCTTTCATAAGTCATGGGCAGTTGTGATAATACAAAATTAGGCTGTACAATGTTATCTGTCCAACAAAGGAACCTAGGAGTCCCAGTGAGATCTCAGCGCCTGCAGTCACCCCTCCCTCCCTGTCCTTCTTTTCACCAGCAGTTAAAGTGTCTGTATTCCTGGATAATGATCAGTGTGATACACGCTAATATTTTCCATAAGATTCTTTTGTAATATATTGCATGTTTTAGAAATGCTACTTGTGACCCTCAGAGCTGTTTCACAAGCTTCTAACTGGCTGCAGTCACCAATTTGAGAATTAGTTCAGTCCCTTTTAGCAGAGACTGAGCAGCTGATGATAAAGTAATTTTATTACAAGGAAGTAGGGGTAGAGCACACCTACTTTTTCCAGATTCACATTTCCAAATTCGCATTCCATGGAAATTCACATTTCCATGTGAACCTGGAAAATCCAAAATGCTTTTGTTGGGTAGTGGGGGGCCCTTCAAGGAGGCTGAGAAAAGGTCAAAGTCAATTCCTGTAGAATGCAAAGTCAAATATCTTTACTATTTAACTGTAATGCTATCAGGTCAGAACAGGCACTCTTGTTTTGTTTAGCAAATAAATAAATACATAATAAATACCCTGTGAGATTAAGTTACTCATCCCTTTTTGACAACATTTGTTTAAAGACCAAAATGCCTTGTGAAGATCCAAAAGAAGAGTATCACAGAGAAAGAAAAGCAAGTACGAAGCCTGTGGAGAGAGTGAGCTTGGTGGGTTGGAAGGAAGGTGAGAGTGGCCAAAGTGCAGTGAGCAGGGTGGGCCGAGGGAGCGAAGGGCCAGGTCATGGAATGGCATAAGGAGATTGGATCTGGCCAGGTGCGGTGCTCACGCCTGTAATCCCAGCACTTTGGGAGGCCAAGGCAGGAGGATCACTTGAGCCATGAAGTTCGAAACCAGCCTGAGCAACATAGTGAGACCCGTCTCTAAAAAAACTAAAAATAAAAAATTAACCAGGCATGGTGGCACACACCTGTAATCCCAGCTACTCAGGAGGCTGAGGTGGGAGGATCACTTGAACTGGGAAGGCTGAGGCTACATTGAGCTGTGATTGTACCATTGCACTCCAGCCGGGGCAACAGAACAAGACCCTGTCTCAGAAACAAACAAACAAGCAAAAAAAAAAAAAAAACAGAGAGAGTTTGGATCTTATAAATGAAACCAGAAGTCATTGGGAAAATTTTAAGTAGGGAAACAAACACATTTCAAGAAAGTAGGAGTAGTCAACTAACTCTTGAATGCTACCAAGAATTCTAGTAAGATGAGAGCAGAGAGATAATTCCTGGATTTGGCAAAATGGAGATTACTGGTAACCTTAATATTTTATTTTTTAATAGAGATGGGGTTTCACCATGTTAGCCAGGCTGGTCTTGAACTCCTGACCTCATGATCCACCCACTTCAGCCTCCCAAAGTGCTGGGATTACAGGCGTGCGCCACCACGCCTGGCCTTTGATTAGCTTTTTATTTTTAATTTTCACTTCAGGCAAAGAAGGTTGCATTAATCATATTTCACAGTTTGTGGCATGGTATCATCATCAGTCTTTTTCTCTCTCTCTGAAATTCCTCTTTATTTCCATTCATTGTGCCTCCAATGGCAAATATTGTACAATTTTAACTGTTTTTTTTTT
>NW_016107575.1:463054-464570 GCF_001604975.1 Cebus imitator | reverse complement strand
TTTTGAGATGGGAGTCTCACTCTGTTGCCCAGGCTGGAGTGCAATGGCACAATCTTGGCTCACTGCAACCTCTGTCTCCCAGATTCAAGCAATTCTCCTGACTCAGCCTCCTAAATAGCTGGGATTACAGGTGTGTGCCATCATGCCTGGCTAATTTTGGTATTTTTAGTAGAGACGGGCTTTCGCCATGTTGGCCAGGTTGGTCCTGAACTCCTGACCTCAGGTGATCCGTCTACCTTGGCCTCCCAAAGTGCTGGGATTACAGATGTGTGCCACTGCGCCCAGCCAATTTTAACTTTTTGTATGTGACCTTGTATATATTATTATTTTACATGAATATATTTTAAATTTGTAAATTTATGTATCTCATTGTTTCTTTTTTGCTCCACACCATATTTTTAAGATCCACTCATGCTGCTGTGTATAATATATTCATTTTACAATTTTTTTTTACAACTTTTGAGTAGTAATCTGCAATTGCACATTTTGCCTGTTTACTTCCTCAGTGATAGACGCTTGGATTGCCTCCAGTTACCCTCACCACCACCACCACAGTGCAACTGTGAACATCCTCAGTCATGTGCTCTTTGAGTCTATATGAGGGTTTATTTGGGACACAGACCCAGGAAAGAACTGTTGGGTCCTTGGGCATGCATACATGTTAAGAGACTATTCTCCAAAATGGTCATGCCAGTGAAGTCAGCGTTCCTGTATCACCTCTTCTCCTACTGCCTTGCCACCAATACATACGGTTTAATTTTTACCATTCATTATTTTAATTTGCGCTGCTCTGATGACTAAGGAATTTGAGCATCTCTTCATATATCTGCTAGTCTTTTAAATTTCTTCTCCTGTAAATTGCCTGTTTATAACAATTATGCATATTTCCATATGGTTCCAGTCTTTTTCTGGTTGAATATGCCAGGATTTCAAATCAGTGAGAAAAGCACAGATTTATTCAAAAAACAGCTTAAGACAACTAAGTAATTATCTAGACAAATAAAATTGAATCTTATGCCTTACAAAAGGATAAATTTCTAGTGAATAAATGTTTTAACTATAAAAAGAAGTCATAATATTTGTAGAAGAAATTGGCTAAGATTTAAAAAAATTAGACTAGCAAAGACCTTTCCAGGTATGATTGATAATTTCAACTGCTTAAACAGCGTTAATCAAAAGATAAATGACAACACTGGCAAAAAATATGCAATACATTTCACAAAGGGTAAGTTTCTCTAATCCATAAAGAACTCCTGCTGGGCAAGGTGGCTCACGCCTGCAATTCCAGCACTTTGGGAGGCTGAGGCGGGCGGATCACCTGAGGTTGGGAGTTCGAGACCAGCCTGACCAACATGGAGAAATGCTGTCCCTACTGAAAATACAAAAATTAGCCAGCCATGGTGGCACATGCCTGTAATCCCAGCTACTCAGGAGGCTGAGGCAGGAGAATCGCCTGAACCTGGGAGGCAGATGTTGCAGTGAGCCAAGATCACACCATTGCACTCCAGCCTGGGGC
>NW_016107575.1:456622-458093 GCF_001604975.1 Cebus imitator | reverse complement strand
AAAAAAAAAAAAAAAAAAAAAAAAAAAAAAAAAAAAAAAGAAAGAAAGGAAAAAGAACTAAAGGTCAAAGAAACAATAACCTAACAGAAAAATGGAGAAAGATATGAACAAATAGTTCACAGGAAAGGAAACATAAGCCTCTTATGCGAATAAAATATGTTCAACCTGACTCAATTGCTGAACCAAATAATATGCATATTTTTAACTTTGATAAATTGCCTTCCATAGAAAGTGCTGATTTATATTCCACTGGCAATACATAAAGGTCCCAATACCCTTGGCAACTTATGTTATCAAATGTTTTAATCTTTGCCAAAACTGATATATTTCAAAAAATGATTTTGGAGTACATTTCTCTTATTTTGAGAAAATCCATGCAATCGAATTCTATGTAACGTTTTAAAAAATTAATTACCAAAATCTATTCTTAAGTGAAAAAAGGAATATGCAGACTATTATTTAGTATACTACCATTAGGATAAAAAGAGGAACATTTGTTAAAAGGGAGAAATAATCTATTATTTGTATATGTATGTATGTATATGTATATAAGAATTTATTTTAAAAATCTCTTGGTGTATATTCACAAAACTGAGAGCTGATCTCAAAAGGGACATTATGTGGCCCAGTTTTAGAAACAGAACAGAGACCCATAGATTTAACTATGGAGACAGCCCAGCTGTGCTTGTTTTGCGTTGATACTGATAGCAGATCATTTGCATCTTTTAAAATTTTTAGGCCGGGCACAGTGGGTCACACCTGTAACCCCAGCACTTTGGGAAGCCAAGGCGGGAGGATCACCTAAGGTCAGGAGTTCCAGACCAGCCTGGCCAACATGGTGAAACCCCATCTCTAGTTTTAAAAACAAAATTTATATATAAAAATTAGTCTGGGCTGGGCGCGGTGGCTCACGCTTGTAATCCCAGCACTTTGGGAGGCCAAGGCTGGTGGATCACGAGGTCAAGAGATCGAGACCATCCTGGTCAACATGGTGAAACCCCATCTCTACTAAAAATACAAAAATTAACTGGGCATGGTGGCGCACGCCTGTAATCCCAGCTACTGAGGAGGTTGAGGCAGGAGAATTGCCTGAATCCAGGAGGCGGAGGTTGCGGTGAGCCGAGATCGCGCCATTGCACTCCAGCCTGGGTAACAAGAGTGAAACTCCGTCTCAAAAAAATAAATAAATAAAATAAAATAAAAATAAAAATTAGTCTGGTGTGGCAGCTTGCACCTGTAGTTTTGTTTTGTTTAATTAAGGGATTCTAGACATACAGAAAGATGCATACAACTTGATGAATTTTACCCTTTGCACACATTCCTTTAACCACTACCCATTCAACATGCACAAGATTTCTGGGGCCGAGGCCGGGCGCGGTGGCTCAAGCCTGTAATCCCAGCACTTTGGGAGGCCGAGGCGGGTGGATCACGAGGTCAAGAGATCGAGACCATCCTGGTCAACATGGTGAAA
>NW_016107575.1:454194-456392 GCF_001604975.1 Cebus imitator | reverse complement strand
AGATTTCTGGGGCCGGGCATCGTGGCTCACGCCTGTAATCCAAGCACTTTGGAGGCCAAGGCGGGCAGATCACCTGAGGTTGGGAGTTCAAGACCAGCCTGACCTGGTGAAACCCCGTCTTTAAAAAAAAAAAAAAAAGATTTCCATCACCCCTAAAGGTCCATCTTTCCCCTTTCTGGTCAATATGCTTCCAGAGGTAACTTCCATTCTGACACTCATCACCACAGATAAGTTTTGCCTGTTCTTGAACTTTATATACGTGGAATCATGTAGTATGTCTTTATATATTATATCTGGCTTCTTTCAACACAATGGTTTTGAAATTTATCCATGTTACTGCATATCATCAGTAGTTTATTCTTTTCCCTGCTGTATAGTATTCCATTTATGAATATACCACAATTTGTTTATACTGTGAACTTGTAATGAAAATTTTATGTACTATTCAGTTGTTATGCTTATAAAATATAATTATTTTGTTTATTTCATTAATGTTGAACAGTTCCCTCAAGCAAAACTTGTTTTGTTGCAAATTGTGCTAGAAGTAGTGAAATACTGAACTAATGGTAGATTTAGTCTTGTTTGTTTGTTTTGACACAGAATTTTGCTCTTGTAGCCCAGGTTGGAGTGCAAGGGTGTGATCTTGGCTCACTGCAACTTCTGCGTCCCGGGTTCAAGTGATTCTCTTGCCTCAGCCTCCCCAGTAGCTGGGATTATAGCTACCTGCCACCACACTCAGCTAATTTTTTTGTATTTTTAGCAGAGAGGGTTACGCCATGTTGGCGAGGCTGATCTTGAACTCTTGAACTCAGGTGATCCACCTGCTTCGGCCTCCCAAAGTGCTGGTATTACAGGCATGAGCCACCATGCCCAGCCAATTTAGTCTTGAATAGGTTCATGAGATTGTAACCATGGGACAAGGCTGTGGAAATTTCACTGCAGAAGCAGGAGGACTAAAAGATTCCATGTGAAATTCACTTAGAGGCTTGAGATTTGAAAACCTTTGAGTGTTATTTGGCATAGCTGGGGTAACATTTTTCAGCTCTTCCAATATATAAATGCAACATGGAAATTCAGAGGAGGGAGAAATCAATGAAATTTGGAATAGGCAGGGAAAGCTTGATGGAGGAAACCAGGATTTGATGAGAATATGAAAAAATAGAAAAAGGCAGGCATGGCCAGGCACAGTGGCTCACGCCTGTAATCCCAACACTTTGGGAGGACGAGTGGGGTGGATCACCTGAGGTCAGGAGTTCGAGACCACCCCGGCCAACATGGTAAAACCCTGCCTCTACTAAAAATACAAAAATTAGCCAGGCGTGGTGGTGTGTGTCTGTGGTCTCACCTAGTCGGAAGGCTGAGGCAGAAGAATTGCTTGAACCCAGGAGGTAGAGGTTGCAGTGAGTTGAGATCATGCCACTGCACTGCAGCCTGAGTGACAGAGCAAAACTCTGTGAAACAGAAAGAAAGAGAGAGAGAGAGAGAAAGAGAGAGAGAGAGAAGGAAAGAAAGAAAGAAAGAAAGAAAGAAAGAAGAAGGAAAGAAGGAAAAGAAAGAAAGAAAGAAAGAAAGAAAGAAAAGAAAGATGGAAGGAAGGAGAGAAAGAAAAAGAAAAAAGAAAGAAAAGAAAGCAAGCAGGGAGGGAGGGAGGAAGGAAGGGGCAGGCATGACTATAGTGTCAGAGATGAACTCAGCCTGGGAAGATGGGGTGGGAAAGACGAGAGAGAGAGAGAGGAGGGGAAGAAAAGGGGAAGAGGGGAAGGGAGGAAGGAAGCAAAGGGAGGGAAGAGAGGGAAGGGAGGGGAGGAATGGAGAGAAGGGAGGGAAGGGAGGAAAGGAGGAAAGGGAGGGAAGAGGGAAGAAAGAAGAAAAAGAGAAAGTAAGAAAGAAAGGCAGGCATGACTATAGTGTCAGAGATGAACTCTAACAGCCTGGAGTGGGCTGCCACAATGGAACACAGCCAGAAGAGGAACAGTGGGAATTAGAACTGAAGAATATGTTAGAATTTTTGGTTGCAAGCATTATAAATCAACTGAAACTAGTTTAAACAGAAGAGTTTGCACAGCAGAGGTAATGATATCTTCCAGAATCCAAGGGGAGGATTGCAGTCAGGTCCCAAAAAGATGGAACCAGAATTAGGAACTAAAAAAGTCACATGGGGCCAGGTGCGGTGGCTCAAGTCTGTAATCCCAGCACTT
>NW_016107575.1:446277-453769 GCF_001604975.1 Cebus imitator | reverse complement strand
TCTGCATCTAAGATCTACTTCATTCTGTTCCCCTCTCTGTGGATCAGCTTTCTCTGCTCCCCAAGTTACATGGTTTAAAATATAGCCTTGTTGTAATTAGCAATTTGTTCAAATACCTTCTTTGTTGAACAGACCAGTCCAGACTAAGACTGGAAACTCTTACTTTATATTTTTTTTATAATTTAAAAAATAAGATGGGGTTTCACCATGTTGGTCAGGCTGGTCTTGAACTCCTGACCTCAGGTGATCTGCCCGACTTGGCCTCCAAAGTGCTTGGATTACAGGCGTGAGCCACCATGCCCAGCCAAGACTGGAAACTCTTACACCATATTCCAAAATTCTAGGGAAGGATCTGTGATTGATCTATTTTGGGACAGGTGCTCACCCCCAGGTCAAACAACTGTGAGGAAAGGTATGGCTACAGGGAGCTTCTGATTAGTTGGAAGGGGCTTAGGGGGCAGGATGTTACTCCAAGAAAGGGTGAGAGGCTGTCAGGCAATCCACCTGATGTTTACAACATGAGACAGATAGCAGAACAAAACTATGCAGGATGGGCCGGGCACAGTGGCTCATGCCTGTAATCCCAGCACTTTGAGAGGCTGAGGCGAGCAGATAAGCAGAGGTTAGGAGTTTGAGACCAGCCATGGCCAACATGGTGAAATCTCATCTTTACAAAAAATACAACAAAAAAAAAATTAGCTGGGCATGGTGGTGGTAGCCTATAATCCCAGCTCCTCAGGTGACTGAGGCAGGAGAATCGCTTGAACCCTGGAGGTGGAGGTTGCAGTGAGCCAAGATTCCACTTCACTGCAGCCTGGGGGGCAGAGCAAAACTGTCTCAAAAAGAAAAAAAAGAAAACCATGTAGGATGCTTTGTTGTAAAAATGTGAATTACAGTGATGGCTTATTCATAAAAATGGATAACAAAACAGTTTCAGAAAGGAAAAAAATCCAGACAATTTACTACAGAAGAATTAAAGAATGTTGCCCTATTTTCCCAGTACTTTGGGAGGCCAAGGCAGGAAGATCACTTGAGGTCAGGAGTTCAAGGCCAATCTGGGCAACATAGTGAGACCCTGTCTCCACAAAAAACTTTTTTTTTTTTTTTTTTTTGGGGGGGACGGAGTTTCGCTCTCGTTACCCAGGCTGGAGTGCAATGGCGTGATCTCGGCTCACCGCAACCTCCGCCTCCTGGGTTCAGGCAATTCTCCTGCCTCAGCCTCCTGAGTAGCTGGGATTACAGGCACGCGCCACCATGCCCAGCTAATGTTTTGTATTTTTAATAGAGACGGGGTTTCACCGTGTTGACCAGGATGGTCTCAATCTCTTGACCTTGTGATCCACCTGCCTCGGCCTCCCAAAGTGCTGGGATTACAGGCTTGAGCCACCACGCCCAGCCACAAAAAACTTTTTAAAATTGGCCAGGTGTGTTGGTGCATGCCTGTAGTCCTAACTACCTGGGAGGCTGAGGTGGGAGCACCGCTTGAGCCAGGAGTTCAAGGCTGCAGTGAGCCATGATCATGCCTTAGCACTCCAGCCTGGGGCGTCAGAGTGAGAACGTGTCTCAAAAACAAAACAAAACAAAAATGGGGCCAGGCAGTTTCACAGGGGAATCCAACCAAGCATTTGTAGAAAAATAGGTTTAATATTATTTTACAGCCTACATAATAGGAGAAAAACTTCCAACTTCTTATTATGACTCAAGCAAAACAGATTGCAATACTGGCAAAGACTATAACCACAAAACAAAACAAAAAGATATAGACATTTATCTGTAACACTATACAGAGGCACTACTTCTCATCTTTCAGGTTGACACATTTTTAAAATGGCTAATACTGCGTTGCTGAGCATGTGAGGAAACAATCAGTTCCATTCATTGCTGGTAGAGACGGAAACGGAAAAATCTTCTATATATGGCAAATCAGCAATATCTGTCAAAATTACAAATTTTCATACTTTTTAACCAGGATTTTCCACTGCTGTGAATTTATCTAAGAACTATAATATTGTGTATGTTTTGTTTCTTTTGATTCCTTAGATAAAGGCTCTTCTGTTTTATTAGTTCACCTTTTTTTCACAGAACCAAATCCTTCACTTATTTATTGGTAGTATCATTGTTCTATGTACAAATTCATTAATTTCATTTTATTTTTCTTTGTGGAGTCCTTATTTTACTTATTTATTTATTATTATTATTTGAGACAGAGTCTCGCTCTGTAGCCCAGGGTGGAGTGCAATGGCATAATCTTGACTCACTGCAACTTCTGCCTGCCGGGTTCAAGCAATTCTCCAGACTCAGCTTCCTGAGTAGCTGGGACTACAGGTGTGTACCACCATGCCCGGCTAATTTTTGTATTGTTAGTAGAGATGGGGTTTCACCATGCTGGCCAGGCTGGTCTCGAACCTCTGGCCTCAAGTTGATCCTCCCACTTTGGCCTCCCATAGTGCTGGGATTACAGGTGTGAGCCATTGCGCCTAGACTTATTTTTATTTCAATTACGTTTTTATAACTTCTTGATAAGACCTTAAGTCACTCATTTTTATTAATATAAAAACGAAAAGTCCTTGTCTTCTGAGCTTTAACTGTAGTCCAATTTGGATTGCCTTTTACCCAAAACTTAATAGGTAGATTTTGTTTGTTACCTGTTTGTTTCTTTGGTTGATCGGTTGGTTAGTTCATTTGTTTTTTTTCTTTTTAAATTTTAGGTGGCAGAGTTCTTAGGCTTTCTTGTTTTTACTATTAACTTCTGCTTTTAGGGCATTGTGATTAGAAACTATCTGCAGTGGTTCTACTTTTGAGACTTTATTGACAAAAGTCTCTGGCCTAGTGGTTAAGAGCACAGATTGGAAGCTAAGCTGCCTGGGTTAAATGCCAGCTCTGCTATTCACTGGCATGACCTCTGCGATCTTGGCACAAGTGATGTAAGCATTCTATGCCTTAGTCTCTCCATGTGCAAAATGGGAATCATAATATACGTACTTATGAAGGTTGTTGGAATTAAGCGACTTGACATTCATGAATTGCTTAGAAGGATGGCTGGGGCATAGTGAGCAACTGTGTAAGTGTTTAGTGTTATTCTAAACACCCAGTTATAACACCCAGTTATATTGAACATGGTATGGATTCTATTCTTTGTTTTTAAGGCATAAACAAATCTATATTTACAATCTATTCTTTATTATTTGTGATATTTAGATTGCCTATAAGTTTTATTCCTTTCTTCATGTCAACTGTCATGACCTGTAATCTTCTGTTACTACTGCCTTTGTGACTCTCATCATTTTCATTTTTGAGTACTGATGCCATTTTCTTTGCTGCATATTCATAACTGTTATATCTTCATTGGGAAATGGATCCTTTATCATTCAAAGTGTGTTTCTTTGACTTGCTTAATGATTTTGACCCGGAGTCAACCTTGTTTGATTGTGACACCTGCTCTCTTTTAATTTGCATTTGCCTAATTGTACTAGTGCCCATCTTTTTATTATCAACATTTATGCATCACTTTGTTCTGAGCAGAAGTAGCAGCACAGAGTTAGATTTTGCTTTGTGGTCCAATCTGCCAATCTTTTTCTTTTAATAGGTGAGTTGAGCCTATTTGCATTTTTGACCCCAGAGGTATGTTTGAGCATAGATCTAACACATTATTTTATGTCATTATCTCTCCTTTAAACCTTAAAAAAACCCACCATGAGCTTTTCCATTTGCTCTGTTTTGTGCATGCTACTTCCAATAATTTGGAAGGTTTATGTTTTTGTTCTAGCATTTATCTTTCATGTCACAAACAATCCAATTATGTTCTTGTTGTTATTTTAAAATACACAATTAAATTATTATTTTTTGAGACAGGGTCTTGCTCTATGCCTTGACCCTTCAGTTTTTAGAAACATGTCTATCATTTCATACTTATAATAATAATATTCAATAGTATATAATAACTCAATGATGAAATTGGTGGGCTTTTTTCTATATTTTGTGTTTAACTTGGAATTGCAAAATTCACTCAGACCTACTATTTATCACCTTTAAATGATAGCTTAAAGATATCAAGTCAGTGCAAAAGTAATTGCGGTTTTTGTCATTGAAAGTAATGGCAAAAGCTGCAATTTCTTTTGCACCAACCTAATACCAAGGTACTAACACTACTTTCTACCTTTCTGTCCAATATGGTTTGGATCTGTGTCCCCAACCAAATCTCATGTTGAAATATAATCCCTAATGCTAGAGGTAGGGCATGAAGGGAGGTGACGGGATCATGGAGGCAGAGTTCCCATGAATGGCTTTGCATCATCCCCCCCTTAGTACTGTGTGGTGAGTGTGTGGTGAGTGAGTTGTCACAAGATCTGGTTGGTCAAAAGTGTGTGTCCCCTCCCCTCCTTCTCTTCCTCCTGCTCTGGCCAGATAAGATGAGCCTGCTTCCCCTTCCTCTTTTGCCTTCCACCACAATTGTAAGTTTCCTGAAGATGCCCAGGAGTCCAGCAGATGCTGCCACACTTCCTCTATAGCCTGCAGAACCGTGAGCCAATTAAACCTCTTTTCTTTATAAATTACCCAGTCTCAGGTATTTCTTTATAGCAGTGTGAGAACAGACTAATACACTGTCAGAGTAAAATATTTGGTGATAGCTTTCTTATAAGTGAATATTCTAGTAATCTTTTTTTTTTTTTTTTGAGATGAACTCTCCCTCTGTTGCCTAGGCTGGAGTGCAGTGGCATGATCTCGGCTCACTGCAACCTCTGCCTCCTGGGTTCAAGCGATTCTCCTGCCTCAGCCTCCCGAGGAGGTGGGATTACAGGTGCCTTCCACTGCGCCTATTTACGGCTGATCCATGAAGTATGTTATGAATACTTTTCCTTTCTTGTACACCTTCTAATTGTCTTCTCATTTGCTTAGTTTTCTATATAACTCATCTCCAAACTCTCACAATGGTAGTAAACATGTTATTGACATGTTGATAGTGAGGTATTTGTGTGTTTAATCTTGCTTGAGCCTATCTTGGAGCCTTCTGACCTGCTCCTGACCTGTCTTGAAATATGTCCCCACCTTTAGTCCAGGCGTTCCCTTTATCTCTCTTTTAAGCTGGAGCCCCTGTTTCTTATATGCCATGTGTTTTTCCCTGATTTTGTTCTCAAATTTTTGATGGAGTACATTATTCGGAAAATAATTTTATATTACACACATGTCTGAAAAGATATTTGTTCTACTACATATTTGAATGACAGTTTCTAGTTGGAAATATATTTTCCTCAGAATTCTTAAGGAATTGCATCATTATTTTAGTATCTAGAGTTGCTACTAAGAGGTCCAATGTTGGCCGGGCAAGATGGCTTGCGCCTGTAGTCCCAGCACTTTGGGAGGCTGAGGCAGGTGGATCACAAGGTCAGGAGATTGTGACCATCCTGGCCAATGTGGTAAAACCCCATCTCTGTTAAAAACACAAAAAAGTTAGCTGAGCGTGGTGGCACATCCATGTGGTCCCAGCTACTCAAGAGGCTGAGGCAGGAGAATCGCTTGAACCTGGGAGGTGGAGGTTGCAGTGAGGCGAGATCATGCCATTGCACTCCAGCCTGGGCCACAAGAGCGCAACTCCATCTCAATAAAAAAAAAAAAAGCCCGATGTGATTTTTGATTGTTTGCAACTTGTGCCCGCCTCCCTCCATGATTGAGTTCTCTTTGTCTCTGGTGTTCCTATAATTTTCTTTTTCAGCTCCATTGATGCTCTGGAATGATGCCCACGTCTAATTCTAGTCTCTGAATCATAGTTGTGACCATGGAGAGTGAGCACTACTGAGACTGGAAAAAATAAACCTGGGGTTTAAAAAATAGCTTTGCAGTTTAAAATTTTTTCTTATATATTTAGGGAGTATAAGTACAGGGGTTTTAAAAATATTTTTTAAATTTTCGTGGGTATATAGTAGGTATATATATTTATGGGGCACATGAGATATTTTGATATCTCATACACTGGGATGCAATGTGTAATCACCACATCAGAGTAAATGGGGGTATCCATTGGCCATTTATCCTTCGTGTTACAAACAATTATATTGTTTTTGTTATTTTAAAATGTACAACTAAATTATTATTACTTATTTATTTTTTGAGACAAGGTCTTGCTCTGTTGTCCGGGCTGGAGTGCAGTGGCGCAATCACAGCTCACTGCCGCCTTGAACTCTAGGGCCCAAGGGATCCTCCTGTCTCAGTCTCCTGAGTAGCTGGAACGACAGCCCTGCAACGCTGTGCCTATTTTTATTTTTAGCATCTGTTGTACTAACAAACACCAGTCATTCTTTCTAACTGTTGTTTTGTACCTATTAACCATCCACGCCGCGCGCCCCACCCAGATCCTTTCCAGCCTCTGGTAACCCATCATTCTACTCTCTACCTCCATGAGTTCAAGTGTTTTAACTTCTAGCTCCTACAAATAAATGAGAACATGTGAAGTTTGTCTTCCTGTGCCTGGCTTATTTCACTTAACATAATGACCTCCAGTTCCATCCATGCTGTTGCAAATGACAGGATCTCATTCTTTTTATGGCTAAATTGTCCTCCATTGTGCATATGTACCACATTTTCTTTATCCATTTGTCTGTTGATGGACACTTAGGCTGCCTTCAAGTTTCAGCTATTGTAAATAGTTCTGCAATAAACCGGAGTGTGCAGATGTCTCTTTGATAAACTGATTTCCTTTCTTTTAGGCACATACCTAGCAGTGAGATTGCTGGATCATATGGTCATCCTGTTTTTAGTTTTTTGAGGAGCTTCCAAACTATTTTCCATAGTGGTTGTGCTAATTTACTTCCCACCAACAGTATACGAGGGTCCCTTTTCTCCACATCCTCACCAGCATTTGTTATTGCCTGTCTTTTGCATAAAAGCCACTTTAACTGAGGTCTGATGATATCTCACTGTAATTTTTTTTTTCCTTTCATACTAAGTTTTATTGTATGCTGCTGCCAGTGTATATAAAACAATTACCCTTGTGAAATAGAAATTCATGAAAATTCAGAGAGGTAGATGTTAAGGACCGACAGAAGTAGAAGTTTGTATATTATGTATGGCACAAGTGTTACAGGGATAAGCTTTTGTACAGGCTTCAAATGGAGCTCTCTTGAATATTCACTGGATCATAAGAAGTGGTTTGGGAAACCTTTTAAAGATTCATTTTACTACAAAAAGGAACAGACTTTCTGGGGTCTGAAGGGATTTGTACTTGAAGATACTCCAGTCGGCAGAGGATCATGTTGAGCATTCTGCAGACAGAATTGTTTCAAGTCTGCAGCTGCCTGGGAAACTTTTATGCGATTGAGCCTGGCCTCCAGCCGGAGCTGTTGAACCACTTTCTTCATAGCGGCGACGCTGGAGGAGCCAGACATGGTGTACTGGAGGGCCGGGCCAATTCGTGGGTCGGTAGGTCGTGGGCCGTGGGTCGACAGGGCCAGACCTCTCACTGTAATTTTAATTTGCGTTTCTCTAATGATCAATTGAT
>NW_016107575.1:444056-445568 GCF_001604975.1 Cebus imitator | reverse complement strand
TACCCATTTGTCATTTGTATGTTTTCTTTTAAGAAATGTCTATTCAGATCTTTTGCCCAATTTCAAATTGGATTGTTACATTTTTTTTTTCCCGTTGAGTTGTTTGAGCTCCATCTATATTATGGTTATTAATCCCTTGTCAGATGGATAGTTGGCAAATATTTTCTCCATTCTGTGGGTTGTCACTTCACTTTGTTGGTTGTTTCCTTTGCTGTGCAGAAGCTTTTTCCACTTGACATGACCCATTTGTTCATTTTTGCTTCAGTTGCCTGTGCTTGTGGGGTATTAGTCAAGAAACCTTTGCCCACACCAATGTCCTGGAGAGTTTCCCCAATGTTTTCTTGTAATAGTTTCCTTGTTTGAGATCTTAGATTTAAGGCTTTAATCCATTTGATTTTATTTTTGTATAGGGTGAGAGATGGGAGTCTAGTTTCATTCTTCTGCACATGGATATCCAGTTTATCCAGTACCATTTATTGAAGAGACTATCCTTTTCCCAACATATGTTCTTGGCACCTTTGTCAGAAAATGAGTTCACTGTAGATGTATGGATTTATTTCTGGGTTCTCTATTGTGCTCCATTGGTCTACATGTCTGTTTTTATGCCATGCTGTTTTGGTTACTATAGCTCTGGGGTATATTTAGAAGTCAGGTACTGTGATTCCTCCAGCTTTGTTCTTTTCTCTCAAGATAGCTTTGGCCATTCTGGGTCTTTTGCAGTTCCACATAAATTTATTGTTTTTTCTATTTCCATGCAGAATGTCCTTGGTATTTTGATAGGGATTGCATTTAATTTGTAGATTGCTTTGGGTAGTATGGACATTTTAACAATATTGATTCTTCCAACTCATGAACATGGCATATCTTTTCATTTTTGTGTGTGTCCTCTTCAATTTCTTGCATTGATATTTTACAGTTTTTATTGTAGAGATATTTCACTATTTTGGTTAATTCCTAGGTATTTTATTTTATTTGTAGCTATCGTAAACGTAATTACATTTTTTATTTCATTTTCAGATTGTTTGCTGTTGGCATATAGAAATGGTACTGGTGCAACTTCATTGAATTTATGAGTTCTAATAGACTTTTTGGTGGAGTTTGATAGATTTTATTCCTTTCTACTTTGGATGCCCTTTCTTTCTTTCTCTTGTCTGATTGTTCTAGCTAGGAATTCCAGTACTATGTCAAAAAACAGTGGTGAAAGTGAGCATCCTTGTCTTGATCTAGATCTTAGAGGAAAGGCTTTTCATTTTCTCCATTCACTATGATACTAGCTGTGGGTCTGTCATATATGACTTTTATTATGTTGAAATATGTTCCTTCTATATTCAGTTGAGGGTTTTTGTTTGTTTTTGTTTTTTTTTATCATGAAGGGGTATTGAATTTTATGAAATGCTTTTTAGCATCAGTTGAAGTGGTCACATAGTTTTTGTCCATCATTCTGTTGACATGATGTGGCCCATTGATTGATTTGCATATATTGAATCATCCTTGCATTCCTGGATAAATCCC
>NW_016107575.1:436650-443428 GCF_001604975.1 Cebus imitator | reverse complement strand
CAAGCAATTCTCCTGCCTCAGCCTCCCGAGTAGCTGGGACTACAGGCGTGCGCCACCATGCCCAGCTAATTTTTGTATTTTTAGTAGAGGCGGGGTTTCACCATGTTGACCAGGATGGTCTCGATCTCTTGACCTCGTGATCCACCCGCCTCGGCCTCCCAAAGTGCTGGGATTACAAGCGTGAGCCACCGCGCCCGGCCTTTCTCTTTTTTGAAATAGTTTGAATAGGACTGGTATTAGTTCTTCTTTAAATGTTTGGCAAAATTCAGCGGTGAAGCCATTGGGTCCTGGGCTTTTCTTTGATAGGAGGCTTTTTATTATGGCTTTGATTCTGTTACTTTTTATTGGTCTGTTTAGGTTTTGGATTTCTTCATGGTTCAATTTTGGTAGGTTGTATGTGTCTAGGAATTTATCCATTTCTCCTAGGTTTTCCAATTTATTGGCTTATTGTTGCTCACAGTAGCCTCTATGATCCTTGAATTTCAAGTTCAGGTTTCTTATATGCATATATTGCATAGTGGTGACATCTGGGCTTTTAATGTACCCATCACCTGAATAGTAAATTTGTACCCAATAGTAATTTCTCAACCCTCAGTCCACTCCCTCAAAAATAGCTTTATTATACCAAAAAACCCACCTGTGTTAAATGTACAGTTCTATAAGTGCTGACAAATATATGCAGTCATGTAATGACTACCATATACATGTACCTTAATGATATCCTCAGTCCTTTCCCAAAAGGACCTACTGCCATTTGCTCAGGGACAGTACAGTAGAGAATATCCAGCTATTTTGAGGATTACGAGACACAGGATTTTAGTTAACATTTATACACAGAGAACCAAAATGTCATCCTGGTCCCCTTTGTTGGAGTTGGCAGACAAGGTAATAAATGCATTCCTGGCTGAAGTCCATCTTACTGTGGGTTCGCTGGGTCCCCAAGACCATTGGGTGGTCATTTCTTCTTCAACTGAACCTATGCCAGTAATCACCTACTTTCAGTCTTTTGGTTATACAAGAAGAAAATATTTTTTCTTCAGCTACTCTTAGATGTATAAGGGTCTAAATTTAAATTTTCATGAGCATCCTTCTTGAAGTCTATCTGCATATTCAGACAAATATATATGTACAAACAAAGTCACATGTGTCTTAGTCCATTTTGTTCTGCTATAACAGAATACCTGTAACCGGGTAATTTATAATTAACAGAAAGTTATTATTATTATTTTTTTAAAGAGACGGGGCCTCCTATGTTGCCCAGGCTGAAGTGCAGTGGCTATTCACAGGCGCGATCCCACTACTGATCAGCACGGGAGTTTTGACCTGCTCCATTTCTGACCTGGGCCGGTTTACCCCTACTTAGGCAACCTGGTGGTCTCCCGGAAGCGGAGAGATTGATATATATTGATGCCGAACTTAGTGCAAACACCCGATTGGCATAGCGCACTGCAGCCCAGAACTCCTGGGCTCAGCGATCCTCCCACCTCAGCCTCCCGAGTAGCTGGGACTACAGGCACGCGCCACCGTGCCCGGCAAGAGAAAGTTATTATCTCACAGTTCTGAAGGTTGGGAACACCAAAATCAAGGCACAAGCATCTGAGTGATTTCTTGCTGAGTTCTCCCATGAAGGAAGGCAGAAGGGAAAGAGAGAGCAAACCCACTCCCAAAAGCCCTTTTCAAAGTGGCATTAATCCATTCATGGGTGCTGAACCCTCATGACCTACACATCTCCCAAAAGACCCTACCTTTCAACACTGTTGCAGTAGAGATTAAGTTTCCAGCATATGAGTTTTGGAGGATACATCCAAACTATAAAAACAACACAGTTATTTTGTAACCTACTTTTAAGACATCAATATGTGTTATAAATGTTTCTTTCGTGTTATTAGTTTCCTATTGTTGCTGTGACAAGTTATCAAAAACTAAGTGGCTTAAAACAACACAAATTTATCTTACAGTTCTATAGGTCAGAAGTCTGAAAATGGGTCTAACTGGGCTAAAGTGAAACTGTTAGCAGGACTGCATTCCTTTCTGGAAACTCCAGGGGAGAATCCATTTCCTTCCCCTTTCAGTTTCTAGAGGAAGCCTGCATTGCTTGGTTCATGGCTTTCTTCCTCCATCTTCAAAGCCAGCAGCTTCAGCTAAGTCATTCTCATGCTGCCATCTCTTTGGTTCTCCCTTTTCTGCTTTTAAGGACCTCTGTGATTACACGACCACCTGGATAATCCAGGAAAATCGCCACATTTTAAGGCCAGTTTATTAGCAACTTGAGTCTTGTCTACAATCTTAATTTCTCTTTGCCATGTAGTTGCATGTATTTTCAGGTTCCAGGGATTTGTATATGGACGTATTTGGAGGACCATTATTCTGCCTACCACAGTAGTTAAATGTAAATCTACTTAATCATTTTTTCTTTTTTTTGAGACAAAATCTCACTCTGTCACCCAGGCTGGAGTACAGTGGCACGATCTTGGCTCACTGCAACCTACGCCTCCCAGGTTCAGGCAATTGTCCTGCCTCAGCCTCCTGAGTAGCTGGGATTACAGGCATGTGCCACCACGCCCAGCTATTTTTTTTTTTTTTTTTTAGTAGAGATGAGGTTTCACCATGTCAATCAGGCTGGTCTTGAACTCTTGACCTCGTGATCCACCCGCCTCGGCCTCCCAAGTGCTGGGATTACAGGCGTGAGCCACCGCGCCCAACCTTACTTCATCATTTTTTAATGATTGCAAAGTATTATTATTTTTTGAAATACTCTGTCACCCAGCCTGGAGGGCAGTGGTGTGATCACAGCTCACTGCAGTCTTGGCTTCCTGGGCTCAAGCAGTCCTCCCACCTCAGCCCCCTGAGTAGCTGGGACCATAACCTTGAACCACCATGCCCAGCTAATTTTTAATGTTTTTGTAGCAATAGGGTCTCACTATGTTGTCCAGGCTGGTTTTGAATTCCTGGGCTTAGGCGATCCTCTTGCCTTCACCTCTCAAAGTGTTGGGATGAGCCACAGTATCCAGCCTGTGATTGCAAAGTATTATATTTTATAGATGCACCTGCATTTATGTAACCAACATCTTGTAGCTGACTATTTATTTATTAGTTCACCTAAGAAATATTTGTTGGATACCTACCGTATTGCATGTTAGGAGCTAGGGGTACATTTGGGAGCAATCATTTATGTTGTTTCCCTTTTAATCATCAGGTCTGTGCCTATATCTTTATGCATATATCTCTAACTATTTCCTTAGAATAAATTCCTAGATTTGGAAATGATGGATCAAAGAATATTCTACATTTTGATACATTTACCATACTGCTTGCCAAGCAAAGGTAGTATCCATTTATTTTCTCATAATTGGTGCATGAGAGTTTTCTCTACTCTTTTCCCAGCTGGTTATACTCGAATTTTTAATATTTACACAACTCAGAATTTACAAATATATGGTTGCATATCTTTGCTTTCTAGTGAGACCGAATATCTTTTTAAAATATCATCCTTATCCTGGAGATTGAATATTTTGTCATATGTTTATCAAAAATTGTAAATAAATTTCTCACCTGGGGCTTGGATTCCTAGGTACAAGTGCCTTAGTGATACAGTAAGGAAGAGGCACCTATAAGAAACATTTTAAGGGCAAGCTTGGTGGCTCATGCCTGTAATCCTACCACTTTGGGAGGCTGAGGCAGGAGGACTGCTTGAGGAGTTCAAGACTAGCCTGGGCAACATGGTGAAACCCCGTCTCTACCAAAAACACAAAAATTAGCCAGGCATGGTGGTGCACACCTGTGGTTCCAGCTACTCAGGAGGCTGAGGTGGGAGGTTGGTTTGAGCCTAGGAGGCAGAGGTTGCAGTGAGCTATGATTGTACCACTACACTCCAGCCTGGGTGATGGAGCCAGACCTTGTCTTAAAAAAAAAGGAACGTAAGAAAGAAAGAAAAATTTTGCATTAAAAATCAATATGAACCCTTATCTTTCCTTAGAAGAATAAATGATTCCAAGTCTAGGGTAGAAAAGGGACAAGATAAGTCAGAGACAACTTGAGTCACAGAGCAAGGAAACTATCAAAGACTGATGGAGTCATGTCAAAAGTCACAGGAAGCCAGGCACAGTGGCTGCTGCTGGGTACCTGCTTTGGAAGGCATTTGAATGATTCTACCTAAATATATCCTAATCTTTTTCTCATGGAAATAAAATGATCAGGGGTAAACAATTACTATTTTTAGAGACAGAGTCTTGCTGTGTTACCCAGGCTGGATTGCAGTGGCATGATCATAGCTCACAGCAGCCTCCAACTCCTGGGCTCAAGCCATCCTCCCATCCCAGCTTCCCAAGTCGCTAGGACTACACACATTTGCCACCATGTAAGGGGAATTTTAAAAATTATTTTGTATTTTGTTTTTTTAATTTTAGAGATGGGGTTTTGTTATGGTAGGATGGTCTTGAATTCCTGGGCTCAAGTGATTCTCCCACCTCAGTCTTTCAAAGCTCTGGATTACAGGCGTGAGCCACTGTGCCTGGGTGGTAAAGGATTATTAAAGATTGTTTTGTTCTTAGGTTATATTAAAAAGTACAATGTGGGTCAGGCATGGTGGTTCATGCCTGTAATCCCAGCACTTTGGGAGGCCGAGGAAGGCAGATCACCTGAGGTCAGGAGTTCAAGACCAGCATGGCCAACATGGTGAAACCTCGTCTTTACTAAAAATACAAAAATTAGCCAAGCTTGGTGGTGCATGCCTATAGTCCCAGCTACTTGGGAGGCTGAGGCAAGAGATTTGCTTGAACCCAGGAGGCAGAGGTTGCAGTGAGCCGAGATCACGCCACTGCTCTCCAGTCTGGGTAACAGGGTGAGACTCCATCTCAAAATAATAATAATAATAATAATAATAATAATAAATAAAATAAACAGTGTGGAGCCAGGCATGGTGTTGTGTACCTGTAGTCTCAGCTACTCAGGAGGCTGGGGTGGGAGGAAACTTTGAGTCCAGGTAGAGTCCAGCCTGGGCAACACAGCAAGACTCCCTTCTCTAAAAACAAAGTTCAAAGGACAGGAGTGGGTGTAGATATTGTTTGGCAAGAGGAAAAGAGTCCTGGAAATCGGTTGCACAACAATGTGATATTATTAAAACAACAAAGAGATATGACCTCATGCCTGCTAGGATAGCTGTTATCAAAAAGACAAGATATAATACGTGTTGGCAAGGATATGGGCAAAAGGGAACCTTTGTACACTGTTGGTAGAGGCCATTATGGAAAACATGATGGAGATTCCTCACAAATTAATAAAAGAACTGCCATATAATCCAGCAAGCCCATTTCTGGGTATATATCTGAAGGAAATGAAATCAATATCTCAAAGAGGTATCTGCACTCCCATGTTCATTGGAGCATTATTCATAATAGCCAAGACATGGAGTCTTGGACTTCCAATGGACCTAAGTGTCCATATACACTGTAAGGTTTATTCTCTGTGAGGTCTATTGCCGAGTTTAAAATGAGGAAACTGAGGCCTGCATGAGAACAATTAGATGCCAATTTATTCAGCTCCCAGGCGAGGTTCCGTGGTACCAGGGAAAGAGGCCAGGGAAGTCACACCTGACTCTTCTCAGGTGTGGGGTTATATAGGGAGGGAAGGTGTTCTGATTGGCTGTGGAGAAACAGGATGTGGATGTGGCAAGCTGCTATAGGTAGGTAAGCAGGATTTCCGGTGAGTCGGCTGGACGGGGCAATACCTATTGGGCAGGTTTTGGCTGGGCTTCTTTTAAATTTTGGCGGGGTTTTCCAACGGCTGGCTAGGTGCCGAGTGCAGACTTTAGTGTTGAGTGCAGATCCGGTGCTGAGTGCAGAGGGGATTTCCAACAGTGGGCTAGGTGCCGAGTGCAGAGTTTAGTGTTGCGCGCAGAGGTGGGCGTGGCGAAGCTAGATGCTGAGTGCAGATTCTGGTGATGTAATTTTCAGGTGTGGAGAGGGATGGGAGTGTCTGAGCTCCCGGTGAGGCAACCAGCCTTACATACACGATAGACTATTATTTAGCCACAAAAAGAAAATCCTGCTACTTGCAGCAACATTATTCATAATAGCCAAGTATAAACCTTGAGGGCATGATGCTAAGTGAAATATGTCAGACAGAGAAAGACAAATACTATAAAATCTTACTTATATGTCAAATCTAAAAAAGTTGAACTCGGCCGGGTGCAGTAGCTGATGCCTGTAATCTCAGCACTTTGGGAGGCCAAGGCAGGCGGATCACAAGGGAGGTCAAGAGATCAAGACCATCCTGGCCAACATGGTGAAACCCCATCTCTACTAAAAATACAAACATTAGCTGGGCGTGGTGGCATGCGCCTGTAATCCCAGCTACTCGGGAGGCTGAGGCAGGATAATTGCTTGAACTGGCGAGGCGGAGGTTGCAGTGAGCTGAGATTGCACCACTGCACTCCAGCCTGGCGCCTGGCGACAGAGCAAGACTCTGTCCCAATAAAAAAGAAAAAAGTTGAACTCACAGAGTAGAATGGTGGGTGCCAGGAATTAAGAGGTAGAGAATATGGGGAGATACTGGTCAAAGGATAAAAACTTTCTTATAAGATGAGTAAGTTCTGGAGATCTAATGTAGCATGGTAACATTATTAGATAATAATGTATACATGAAATTTGCTAGGGGACTAGATCTCAAGTATTCTCATCACAGAGACACACATACGGTAACTAGGTAAGGTGACAGACGTGTTAACTAACTTGATTATGGTAATTATTTCACAATATGGATGTATATCACATAATAACTT
>NW_016107575.1:433187-435060 GCF_001604975.1 Cebus imitator | reverse complement strand
AGTTTTGCTCTTGTTGCCCACTGGAGTGCATTGGTATGATTCTGGCTCACTGCAACCTGCCTCTCCTGGGTTCAAGCCATTCTCCTCCCTCAGCCTCCTGAGTAGCTGAGATTACAGGCATCCACCATCATGCCCAGCTAATTTTTGTATTTTTAGTAGAGACGGGGTTTTACCATGTTGACCAGGTGGTCTTGAACTCCTGACCTCAGATGATCCACCTGCCTTGGCCTCGCAAAGTGCTAGGAATACAGGAATGGGCTGCTATTCCCGGCCCAATTTTTATTATTTTAATACAAGGTTTTTCTCTATTGCCGAGGCTAGAGTGCAGTGGTGCCATCATAGCTCACTGCAGCCTCAAATTCCTGGGCTCAAGCAGTCAGTCCTCCTACCTGAGCTTCCCAAAGTGCTGGGAATTACAGTTGTGAGCCACTGCATCTGGCCTATAACTCCTCAGGTTACCTGATAGCCTTATGCAGGTTTACAACATGCACTAAACACAAACGAAGAGCAAATAAAAATATTATATATAAAAACCCAATGTGAATGTATTTTACAGCACTGAACCTATATATACTTGAAAATGGCTAAGATGGGATTCTGGAAGAGACAAGAGTGTGACCTGAGCATGCAGCGGCACAAGAAAACCAGGAAGCATTCGACCATGATGCCAATGCTTAGTCTCAGAGATCAGAAGCTTAAAGAAAGGGATGGATTAAAACCTAAAGAGGAAGAAAAGAAAGATTCCAACACACTAAAGTAAAGAGAAGTTCCTCAACACCCTTCCTGTGTATTTTTCCAATATAATACACAGCTGGGCCACTTTACTATATCCATGTTGATACCAACTTCATCAACTTTTCCATTAACGCCAAACTAGACTCAGTGCAGTCAATGATGGACTGTCTGTATGCCAAGTATATCCCTTGTGTAACTGATTGCGTGATGGCTGAAATTGAGAAGTTGGGGCAGAAGTATTGAGTGGCTCTAACGATCTCCAAGGATCCAAGATTTGAAGGATTACCATGCATACACACAAAGGAACCTATGCGATGACTGCTTAGTACAGAGAGTAACTCAGCACAAGTGTTACATTGTGGCCACAGTTGACCAGGACCTTAAAAAAAGAATCTGTAAGATTCCTGGAGTTCCTATTGTGTACATTTCTAACCAGAGATAGAACATCGAATGAATGCCAGATGATTATGGAGTCCTTGGGTTCTAATTCTTTTTTTTTTAATTTTATTTTGATAACTCGTTTATTGAACATGTATTCACTGAGTACTGTTGTATACCAACTACTCTGCCAGACCCTGAGGCTGGAGCTGTAAATGGAACAGACTCAGCCCCTGACCTTGAAGAGCTTACAATCTGGTCAGGACTTAAGTAGCTGATCAGACAGTTCCAGGATAGTGGGATCAAGGATCCAAAGATACCCCAGACAGGATACTGCAGACGTGTGGGGTGTCCTGTGATGATATGAGAGAGGCACTTGCTCTGGACCTGAGGAGTGACATAAAGACAGATACTATAAGATATCATGTCTGTTATTGTCATGTGGGTAAGGACGTGGAGAGATTTGAACCCTCACACATTGCTGGTAGGATTGTTAAATGGTGCAGCCACTTTGGAAAAGTTTGGCACTTGTTCAAAAAGTTAAATATAGAGTTATTTGACCTAGTTCTATGACCCAGCAGTTCTGCTCCTAGTTATATATCGAAAAGATTTAAAAACATGTTCACATAAAAAATTGTACTTATGGCCGGGCGCGGTGGCTCAAGCCTGTAATCCCAGCACTTTGGGAGGCTGAGGTGGGTGGATCACAATGTCAAGAGATCGAGACCATCCTGGTCAACATGGTGAAACCCCGTCTCTA
>NW_016107575.1:427512-430177 GCF_001604975.1 Cebus imitator | reverse complement strand
AAAAAAAAAAAAAAAAAAAAAAAAAAAAAAAAGAAATGCTTAGAAGCATATAATTATGTCCAAGTTATAGGGCAAAAAAATTATTCAGAAACCCATGAGCAATTAGAGATCACTGAAAAGTTATAGTGTGAAAAACCTAATTCAGAAAAGCCCGTGAACAATTAGAGATCACTGGAAATCAAGTTTTTTCTTCCCCTTAGGAAGTTCATTCACATAGACGGACTGTGAGTTTATTAACTTATTGTGTTTCATCCTTTGCTTCAGTTGGCAGGAAGCTTGTAAGACAAATTTCTGGTTTATTTTTAGTAATTCTGCTATATTTTTGTCATGTATTAACTTTACTCTTGGTTTCCTTTACTCTTTTTAAATATTTTATTATTTATTTATTTAAAAAAAATTTTTTAGAGACAAGGTCTTGCTATGTTGCCCACCTGGTCTTAACCTCCTCAGTTCAAGTGATCCTCCCACTTCAGCCTCCTGAGTAGCTGGGACTATAGCAAAGCTACTATGCACCATCTGATTTCTTAAATGCCATCTTATAGATTGTTATTTTGTTATATATACCTTGGTAATTGACCTCAAATGCTTTCTGGAACACAGTGGCGTCTAAGTAACTGACCAAATTAATACACGAATGTACAAAAATGATAATAAACAAATTAGATAAAATGCACCCACAGATTATGTCCATTGCTCTCTCACCCGAGGTTAGCCTAGCAGGATACTTATTCTTTATATCTGAGGTTTGTAAACTGTTACCCTACAAGGGGCAGGCTGAAGGTGAACCTGCTGTGCTTCCTTCCTCTTGTCTCCTTCACCACAACCACCAGATCAGCCCCTCGGTGTATTTGGTATTCAGATTTCATTTAAAGAAGAGGTTTTGATGGCAACAAATGTGCAAACTTGTCTACACACTCCACACTCATTACACACACATCAACTGTCAACTGATGACATTCATTTGATTGTGTGCTGTCTTATATTTTTCTCATATTCCTGAAGTTTCATGTTAAGATAGTTTCCAGGCACATCACTAAGTCCCTAGCTCTGCTGCTCTGAGACCATCTTAATAGTAAGGAATACTGTTTGAACTGTATTAAAAAGTACATACTGTAACCTTGAACTTCTGGTCTCAAGTAGTCCTCCCTCCTCAGCCTCCCAAGTAGCTGGGATGACAGGAATGTGTCACTATGCCTGGATAATTAAAAACAAAACAAAACAAAAAAATACGAAACTTTTTTTGTGTGTGGAGACAGGGTCTTGGTTTGTTGCTCAGGCTGCTCTTGAACTCCTGGCATCAAGTGATCCTCCCACCTGGGCCTCCCAGTGTTGGAATTACAGGCACCAGCCACTGTGCCCAGCCTAGAAGTATTTTACAGGATGAAGAAAAGAGAGGTAAGATGACTATGCATCTGAGAGAGAGATGTTCTTAATATAGGAACTAGTAAGTCACTACTTCACTTTTGCCATTAGAAAGCAGATATAGCTATTGTGATATAATGCCTGTTTGCTGGCACCTTTCAGAAAGTGCACTAAGCCACAGAGGAGGAAAGCAGTCCCTTGGCTTCCATCTGTTGGATGCATGTGGTGTGTGTTGCACACGTGGCAGAGTCATGGGCATCCTGCTAGCTGTTGAGCTTTGGGATCCATTCTGATTGCTTCTCCCAAATAAGGCAGGATGCATCCCATTTACATGGGTGCAAACATTCCATTGTCTTCCTTTATTGCTCAATACTTTATTCCCACTGATGACATCAATCATGTTACTGTGTTTAGTTGTGTGTACTTCTGTTAGAGTTCCTTCAGGGCCAAGCCTGCGCATTATTTATCTTTGCATCCCAAGTACCTGGCATATGCATAGCACATAATAAAATAAAAATTAGATGGGAACTAGAGTATATATGAGGTTAGATCTCACAAGTCCCCTGCTCTACCAGTTACTGTATGTTGAGTTATTCAGTCAACAAGTATTTGAGAGCTTTCTATGTGTGAGGTAGTACACTATGCACTGCTCATATAACTTCCAAATGGGCTGTAATTCAGCAAAGAGCCAAAGCTGGTATGATTGAGCAGGAACCACCAGCCTCGTAGTGGAAAGGGCTTCTTAGAGAACATGTGCTTTCCTCTCTTCTAAAAAGTAACCTGTAGGGCCCAAAACTTTATTTCCCTCCTTTCACTCTAGGGCTAGGAAGAAAAAGGTAGAAGGCCCATGACATACTCAGGTCCCACCCTTATCACACTCAACAGAATATCATGCTGAGAACCAAATAATAAACTTTAATTTGAATATAATACAGTAGAATAATTATTTTGAGGTATAAAAATAATTATAAAAGATATTTTTTCCCATTTACAAGTCATGTATGCTACAGATTACAAATAGTACACTGATGCTATAAACTGTACATATTTCATCACATGTCTAAGTCTGGGTCTTCCTCTTTCCTCTATCATCACATGTAAGAAAACCAGCTGTGCAATACTACTTTGCAATCTTGAAACTCTGTTAAGACATTTCAGAAGTAGCTATCTTTAATAAGAAAATTACATGAGGCCGGGCGCGGTGGCTCAAGCCTGTAATCCCAGCACTTTGGGAGGCCGAGGCGGGTGGATCACAAGGTCAAGAGATCGAGACCATCCTGGTCAACATGGTGAAACCCCGTCT
>NW_016107575.1:414541-427268 GCF_001604975.1 Cebus imitator | reverse complement strand
AAAATTACATGGTACCTCTCTTTAGTGTTTATGTTTTTTGGCTCAATCCTATAGAAGAAAAGTTTACAAAAATTAGTCTAAAATTCTGCCATGTTTGGAATATCTGTTTTTTTCCCCAAAGACAGGAAAATGTCAGGGAGAATCTAGAGTGCTGAATTCAACAAAAGCTCATTTAAAAGTAAATCTCCATCAATGGAAAAGCTTTTCAATTATAGGCAATTTGAAAATAATAGCAATTCACTGGAAGACAAATTTCACTGCCAAAACCTGCTGACGAGTTCTACCTGTCTTTTCCATTACTGTGCTTCCTAATATTTTAAGTGAGCTAAGAATTACAAAAATGATTCTAAAAATTACAGCAGGTTCTACCCTGATCAGGCCCATCTAGTTCCTAAGGTGCCGAGAACCATTTATTATTTAAAAAGTAGGAACAACATGAGGGAGCAAAAGCTTTGGCATAAGAAAAAAGATGCAGCTTTGTTTCCTAGAATTCAGTTACTTAGGCCAGTTTATTTTTATTTGTGCTCTGAACTGATTATAATGATACATGGGTCTCAGATAAAAGACAGGAAAACTGGCCATCTTCCTGAGTAGAGGTGATATAACCTCTTGCAACAGTCCTGAAGGCGGAGGCAATGGCAATCTTCAGTCATTGACCTCTTGGCTGCTTTCACTCCTGCCATGTTCTCATCTCCTTTCTATACAACTCCTTTGTCCATAAGTGGGGTGTTGGGATAAGTGGAACAACTAATACAGTGCCTACAGGGGTTTTCCTGACTTTAGTGTTCGAGGTATTCTTTCTTTCAGTTCTCCTCCTATCTATTGTCTTCTAGGTAGGGATGGTTCTGCACTTTCTAGACCTGTAACACTAGGTACCTTAAACTAATAGAAAAAAACTATATAGTGTAAAAACAAAGGTAGTACAAAACATAGAAAAATGTGGGTCTGTTTTCTGGAAACAGGTTGTGAGCTTAAGAATGCTCAGTTGTATAGTAGGTTTATGTTATATGAGCTCAGAAACATGGGGCTGGGGGCTGGGCACAGTGGCTCACACCTGTAATCCCAGCACTTTGGGAGGCCGAGGCAGGCGGATTGCCTGAGCTCAGGAGTTCAAGACCAGCCTGGGCAACACGGTGAAACCCCATCTCTACTGAAATACAAAAAAATTAGCCAGGCATGGTGGTGTGTACCTGTAGTCCCAGCTACTCGGGAGGCTGAGGCAGGAGAATTGCAAGAACCCGGGAGGCGGAGGCTGCAGTGAGCCGAGATTTCGAAACTGCACTCCAGCCTGGGTGACAGAGCGAGACTCCATCTCAAAAAAAAAAAAAAAAGAAACATGGGTCTGGAATATGACTTATGACAGACAGCCTAGCCATTAGGAGGTCCCTCAAAGGACTTTACACAATTCATGTTTTATTATCATTACATTAATTAATAAGTGCCCACCATGCATATAATCACTGTAGCCTTACTTTCAAAACTGATGTTTGTTCAGCAAGATACATTAAGAAAAACCTAACCTGCTTTGTTACCTAAAATATGATGATACGAAGCTATAATGGACTAGTGAGATTCATAAACATTGTTTCTTGAATAACTTTAGAGGTACTGCAATTTTTTTCATACTACTCACCTTTTAAAAAATTGCAATACTCATCTTACTGCACTGTAACATGCTATTATCATCAACAATTTAATTACTGAAACAGTCATCCTATAAATCTATCCCATTAGTGACTAGGCAGTTTGATAAAGGAGCTTACTGCCATTCTTGGAATCACATGGCTAGTTATTCTCCCCAGATTTAGAGATGCATTTATAAAACCCTTTATGAAATTCCCCAATAAAATGGGATAATGTACAGAGATGCCTGGAAGCTAAATGACAGAATGATGCTGATTCTTGCACATCAAAGACATTTGTTATTGCAGTCAGGAGACAATGCCATAAAATGCTAACAAAAAAAGAGTTATACTGTTTTCCTTAAAGTCAGTAAATTACATAAAAGTACTCTGAGCATTTCTGGAAGAAAGGCACCAGACAAGCCCAAAGTCTTACTGCTAGAAGGATCATATAGGGTCACAGACTATGGTACTCTGCTCAGCCAGGAGACTAGGTCTCAGCAAGTCAGTCACTGACCTTGAGGCTTAAAAAGCAAGGAGGGAAAATGTCAATAAAACAGAGCCCTGTATCACAGATTAAACGAGTAAAAATAATTTCCAGCTTTATGTCAAAGTGGAAGCTGGTTCCTAGGATGCTGGGGCTATCTTAGATGGGTACTCTGTTTTCTTTGGCCCATTTCTTCATGATCCGGATGATGTACTCTACTTGGGTGTTACCTGTGCTTCTCAGTAAATGGACCACTTCTCGAAGGGTCTCTCTGCGGAAAAGATTTGAAAAGACAAAATGTGTCACCGAAGAATGAAAATTTAAAAATAAACTCTGAACTGTCCTTCATACCGTATGTCTTGTAGGGCATTTTTGGTAATAGACTCTTCCACTGTGTATTCATAAAGCAATTACAAACTTCCTAGTCTCATGTCCTGATGGTGGCATAGAAAATGAAGATTATGTGAAATATCTCTTACCAACCCAAGTGTTCCTTGCTTATCCATACCACTTATATACATTCTGATAATCTTTTTGTCCTCTCTGAGATGACCTAAATATTCCCATTTCTGCTGTCACTCTGCATGACTAGAAAGGGTATATCCAGGAGTTGAGTTCAAGGTCTAGCTCTAAGACTAACAAGTCACTTAGTTTGTCTAACTTATAGATTTCTACCTGGTTTAAGGTGGTAATCATGTTCAACTAAGCATCACTGTCAAATTCATAAAATTTGACATAGCCAGAGGAATGAGTGATTTGTTTCAAGAAAAATAATACATGAATAAATATGGAAGAGAGGAACATTAAAGACTAAGCCTAGCATTTATGTTTGATTTAAATTTAATTAAAATTAAAACATATTTTAAGTAATGCATACTAAAACCTCCCTATTGCCCTAGCAAATCTACAGGCGACAGACTACGAATCCATTTGCTTAAGAGTCTTCTCATATTTTTTACTTCTTTCTCCTCACAAACAACCTCTTTCACAAAGTTTAAAACCAATTGCTTTTAAACTTTTATTTAGAAGTCCTATAAGGTAGGAAGTAATTTTGATATTTTCTTTCAAAATGATCATATTTCCTATTCATATATCAGTAGTGAATACATTCCATGAAATTATTTTTAGAAAATGGAATTGAGTTGTGTTTTAATGTTAGTTTCAAATGAAACTATAGGCCAGGCATGGTGGCTCACGCCTGTAATCTCAGAACTTTGGGAGGCCAAGGTGGGAGGATCACCTGAGATCAGGAGTTTGAGACCAGCCTGGCCAATATGGTGAAAACCCACCCCTACTAACAATACAAAAATTATCCATGTGTGGTGGCATGCGCCTGTAATCCCAGCAACTTGGGAAACTGAGGCAGGAGAGTCACTTGAACCCAGGAGGCAGAGGCTGTAGTGAGCTAAGATCGTACCATTGCACTCCAGCCTGGGAAACAGAGCAAGACTCCATCTTAAAAAAAAAAGAAAAAAGAAAAAAGAAAGAAAAAGAAAGTATAGGCCACTTGATTTTATGTAAACTAATGTCTCAGAATTTCCTTGAATACGAGCAGGTGAACAAAACCAAAAGAGTTATCAACCACATCTACTCCATTCCTAATTCTTTGAGACTTGAACTAATGAACACAAGAAAAAGCCAACAGGCAAAAAACAAAAACAAACAAAAACCCAAAAGAGTAGATGAGTAAAAAACAAAACTTTGTTTATAAAAATGGCTATTCATGGCCGGGCGCGGTGGCTCAAGCCTGTAATCCCAGCACTTTGGGAGGCCGAGGCGGGTGGATCACGAGGTCAAGAGATCGAGACCATCCTGGTCAACATGGGGAAACCCTGTCTCTACTAAAAATAAAAAAAATCAGCTGGGCATGGTGGCGCGTGCCTGTAATCCAGCTACTCAGGAGGCTGAGGCAGGAGAATTGCCTGAACCCAGGAGGCGGAGGTTGCGGTGAGCCGAGATCGCGCCATTGCACTCCAGCCTGGGTAACAAGAGCGAAACTCCCTCTCAAAAAAAAAAAAAAAAATGGCTATTCATTTGGAACCAAATATCCATCTTGCTCTTATATTTGGAGGCCGTTAGTGTACTCAATGCATATATAACTTAGATTTCTCTGATTCTGTTACATGTGATTTAGAATCATCTGATTCTACAAAATGTTTCTGGAGGAAAATGGTCAGATAGAAATATTTAACATCAACGTTTTTTTCATCATTCTAAAACATCATTATAATTGTGTGTTTTCAGAAGATGTCATCCAAGAGAACAATTACTTTCTCTCAAAAACAAGCAAATGAGTAGAGGCAGTATTTCTTGCCTGTTTACTTACTTAGGTTCTCTCCCAGCTAAGATCATCTGGAAAATGCCCACACAGGCACCTCTTTTGCCTTCCCAATATTGAGGGTTGGGATCCAGCCTCTCGAGGACATCAAAAGCTTTGGCAGAATAGTAAAACTGGCCCATCTGAATAAGAGAAAGTATGTGGTAATACTTGTAGTTTAAAAAGATTGCACAGAAAGACCCTGAACATAAAGGTAACATGAAACGGAACTGTATGAAATAAGTGTATGGGTCAATGACAACATTTTCAGTTAGCAAGTTTCAATTCCTAATTAAAACAATAAGAAGGAAGATCACAGTTTGGGTACATAGGTTCAGTTTAAACCACCTATGTTCACTCAGTTTTCAATAGTGTAACATTTTTTCTACATATAGTCAAGTTATGCTACAATCAGCATTTTTGCCATTTCTTCTAATTGTATTCTAATCTTGAGGAGAAACTCTGATTATTGTGATTTGAGCTGAGCATTTTTCAAGTCTCTTCAGTGTATTCTTTTCACATGACTACTATCATTCATTTTATGCTAATTTGATCATATTCCACTCGAGGATGGATAGTCTTTCCCTAATCTTGTTCCTAAATTCTCAGAATGCCTAGATGTATACTGAATACTATTCTAAACACTAAATCTTTTAAATATTTAATGCATTTTGACAGACATTTTTCCCCAAACGTACTACACATTTCCTTGATCTCACAGAACATGCTGAATGCCATTAAATTTTGCTCAGTTTTCTTTTTTTTTTAAGTTTTCTTTTATTAAAAAAATTTTTTTTATTCATGATTTTTTTTTAGAGATAGGATCTTGCTGTATTGCCCAGGCTGGAGTGCAGTGGTGCCATCACGGTTCACTGCAACCTCAAATTCCTGGGCTCAAGAGATCCTCCGGGTTCAAGAGATCCTCCTGCCTCAGCATTCCAAGCAGCTGGGACTACAGGTGCACACCACCATGCCTGGCTAATTTTTAACTTTTTGTAAGACAGGCTCTCAGAAGTTTGCCCAGGCGGGTCTCAAACTCCTGGCCTCAAGTGATCCTCCCACTTTGATTTCCCAAAGTGTTGAGATTACAGGCTTCAGCCACCATGCCTGGCCAGATGAGTTTTCTTATTTGGTAATCATAAATGCATACTGTTACCAATTTCACTTAAGGCTTCAAATTGCTGAGCAGCTCTATGGTTTAGCTACTTCTCTATTCCTGACAGATGTTTTTCTAAATCTTTGAAAATTTCCTTAAGACAGCCTTCTTAGCTTAGTTTTATTCTGTACTTCACAGGGAAAACACAACTTTTCTTTCTTCAGTTCAAATTATATTTACACCTTCATTAATCCTTTCTTCTTTTCTGTTTAATGCGAAGAAGTTTTTAAAAATTATTTTCAAGGTTTATACTTCTGTTTATGTACTCTTTGAACAAAAGTCTTTATTGTGAAATAACACACATATAGAATGGTATATGAAACATCCATGTACAGCTACTAATTATAATGTGAAAATACTACCCAATTCAAGACACTGAGAGCAACACAAAAGCCATATGGTCTTCCAGACCATAACTCCCTCTTTCCATAGCCAGAGGTAACTACTATTCTGACTTTTATGCTCATCAGTTCTTTGACTTTCTTTATGTTATCTCTTATATATACACATCTTTAAACAATATAATTGAGTTCTGCTTCTCAAAACTGTATATGAATGAATATTGTAAATATTCTGTCTTGTACCTATGATTCAACATTATAAGATCCATCTATATTGCTATATATATATCTAGTTGATTCATTAAAAAAATTTTTTTTATTTTGCCAGGTGCAGTGGCTCATGCCTGTAATCCCAGCACTCTGGGAGGCTGAGGTAGGCAGATCACCTGAGGTTGGAAGTTTGAGATCAGCGTGACCAATATGGAGAAACTCTGTCTGTACTAAAAATACAAAATTAGCTAGGCGTGGTGGCACGTGCCTGTAATCCCAGCTACTTGGGAGGCTGAGGCAGGAGAATCACTTGAACCCGGGAGGCAGCGGTTGTGGTGAGCCAAGATCGCGCCATTGCACTCCAGACTGGGCAACAAGAGCAAACTCCATCTCAAAGAAAAAAAAATGTATTTTCAAGTATTAGTAATTATAGATCCATGGACAAAGATAGGTCAGAGGTCACATGTACCTTTCACCTAGTTTCCTCCAAAGGTTATAATTCACATTAACGATAGTAAAATATCACAATATAAAATTCAGGAAATTGACACTGGTATGTGTATGCTGACGATAGTCTTGTTATTTCATCATATGTGTAGATTCATGTAACCACAACCATACAACTATCAAGATACCAAGTTACTCTTTTTGTTTGGACACAAAGTCTTTTTTTTTTTTTTTTTTTTTTTTGAGACAGAGTTTTGCTTTTGTTACCCAGGCTGGAGTGCAATGGCGCGATCTCGGCTCACCGCAACCTCCGCCTCCTGGGTTCAGGCAATTCTCCTGCCTCAGCCTCCTGAGTAGCTGGGATTACAGGCACGTGCCACCATGTCAATTTTTTGTATTTTTAGTAGAGACGGGGTTTCACTGTGTTGACCAGGATGGTCTCGATCTCTTGACCTTGTGATCCACCTGCCTCGGCCTCCCAAAGTGCTGGGATTACAGGCTTGAGCCACCGGGCCCGGCTGGACACAAAGTCTTGCTTTGTCATCCAGGATGGAGTGCAGTAAGGCAATCACAGCTTACTGCAACCTTGAACTTCAGGGCTTAAGTGATTCTCCTGCCTCAGTCTCTCCAGTAGCTAGGACACAGGTGTGTGCCACCATGCCCAGCTACTTTTTAAAAAATGTTTTGTAGAGACGGTGTCTCACTATGTTGCCCAGGCTGGCCTTGAACTCCTGGCCTCAAGCAATCCTCCTGTCTTGGCCTCCCAAAGTGCTGGAACTGCAGGCATAGGACATTGTGCCTGGCCAAGATGCAGAACTATTATATCACCACCAATATTTCCCTTGTTACCCTTTTACAGTCACACATGCAGCCCTCCCTGCTCACCATCCCTAACCTCTAACCACCTCTAATTTGTTCTCTATCTCAATCATTTTGTCATTTCAAGAATGTTATATATATGAAAGCAAACAGTAGGGGGACCCTTTGAAACTGGCTTTTTTCCTTCAGTATAATGTCCTTGTTACTCCCTGTTGATTCAAGTTACTTTGTGTACCGACAGCTTGCTCTTGTTATGGTCACCCTGAAACTGCAAGAGGGACTCCCAACCAAAGTTTGGTTTGGATATTGAAACTGATGACACCACACACACACACAGCAAGAGGATATGAAACATTTTCTTACAGAATTGAAGTCTTGGGAGAGTAGAGTGGCCCTATTATGCAGGTCTGAAAAGGCCTGAGAGAGCAAGGAAAGAGACTGGCCTTGGTGTTTACTGTGGTTAGGAGGTGGGGCTGTGTTGAAGGTTCCTGTGCCTGGCCAGGGGCTTGTATGGCTTGAATCACTCTACGGGGCCAAAGAAGGAAGCATGTAGGTTTTCTTATCATTTTGTCTAGATGTTGGGCACAAGGGAAAGGGAAGGGGGTGAGGCTTAAAAGCAGTCAGCAGTCAAACATCAAGAAATGGAGTCAGACTTCTCATTATAGTTCCTTTTCATTACTGAGTAGCATTCCATGCCAAATCAGTCTGTTTAACCATGTACCTACTGCAAGATTTTGATGTTTCCAGTTTTAGGCTATTATAAATAAAGCTCCTATTAACATTTATATATTAAAATTTGTGTTACTAACATTTATATATTTCTGTGGATATAGGTTTTCATTTATCTGGGATAAATACATAGGAATGCAATTGCTGGGTCATATGGTAAGAATGTTTATTAAAGAAATTGCCAAACTACTTCACGGTGGGTTTTTTTTTGATCCTTTTATTTTTGACCTTTGTATATAAATATTTTTAAAGTGAATTTACTGCTGAGAACACATAATTGGGTTTTTTTTTTTAAATCTACTCTGTCAATAGGTGTCTTGTAACTGGCGTACTTAGACCATTTACATTTAATTATTGACATATTAGGGCTTAATTCTGCCATTTCCCCCCTTATTCTCTCTGCTTTTCTTTGACAAGGATATCACATATATGTTGGACAAAGACAGGGCCATGTGATCCCCACAGAGGGAAAATAAGAAAATCTGTATTTGACTTCTCTAGCCTTCACCTACACCTATCTTGTTCCTGCTGTTCCTGCAGTGTGATAAATTTTAGCCATGAGTATAACTTTACGTTAAGTCATATGAGTCCCTCTAGTAAATCACCAAACTTGTGGGTGGTCATGGGACCACTGAGACACCAGGTAAGTCTTTGTTAACCCTACTCCCCTTCCATCTTCTCTAGGGCCTGACTCCATCAAAAATGCCCCATTCTCCTGAATCTTTAATCTTCCTGTTCAATGGCTCATTTTCTTCTGCTGACAGGCATACTCCCCTATCCCCATTCTAAAAGAGGAGCTCTACACCCCATCCCCAATCCCAAACTCTGTTTTTCCATTTAAGTTAGCACTGTATTTTTTCTCCTTATCTTCAATATCAAATTTTTTAATACTGGGGTCTACATTACACTCACTGCATCTGCTTTTTAATCTGACTCTATTCTCTACCTGCTACTGTCAGTCCTCATGCATTTCAATCTGGATGCAGATTTGACACTGTCTTGGCTTTTGACTAAATAGAAGCAAGAAAAAGTAATGAAAAGCATTTTTTTTCCTCTGTCCTCATTGTTTTCTTTCTCTTCTGTTCATCCTCTCCTTCATTTACTCTTCTCTCTCTTTCTAGCCCTTAAACAGTGGTGTTCCGCAAGGTCCCTCACCCCGTTTACTGGTTCATCCTATTCTCTCTCACACTTTGCTGTTGCTGCTGCTATTACTACCGCTGCTACTACTATTGCTACTACCACCAGTTTAACTACTGTTAACTTCTAAATCTACGTTGTTAACTCCTGTGAACTGCTAAATCTGCATTGCTAATTGCAATGAATACCAAAGCTCCAAGCACAGCCCGTTCATTTCCTGCTTGTATCATCTCTGCTGGGAACCTCAAAGACACTTCAGATTTAATATATCTCAAACTGAAATAATTTCCTGTCTTCTAATGTTTTCCTTCCCTCTGCCTCCCCTAACTTAACTAACAGCATTGGCATCCGCCAAGTCATGTTAAACCATTATTTTCAAGTCTCCTACATCTTAAAATCTTTTCCACTGGGGGTGATTCACTTCCTTTTTTGGTAATGATTCGCTTTGAAATTAGCTTTTGTTAATTAATTTAACACAAGACTCTCTTTACCTGACATTTACCTGTATTTTTGACATTTTTGGATGAGATATTTCAAAAATAGGAACTTCTAGAATTTGAGGTGAATTTTTTTAAAAAAAATTTTAATCTATAGGTTAGGTCCCAAAACTAGTAACTTCTCCCAGCCTTTCCAACTCCCCAGTGCCTCCACACACACGCACCAACATGCACCAAAAACAGCCATTCCTTTACTAAATCTGACTCATTTTTTATTCTCTTTTTCTGGTTCCTTTGTCTTTCCTGTCTGCCATTTGCACCTCAAAGTTTGGTTTGCAACTCTTCTCCCTTTACTTTTTACTTGTGTAATCTCACTGTTTTTCGGGCTTCAGTGAATCCAGTCATGCACTTCATAACAGTATTTTGATCAATGATGGGCAGCATATATGACGGTGGCTCCATAAGATTATAATACTGTATTTTTATCGTACCTTTTCTATGTTTAGATATGTTTCAATATGCAAATATTTGCCATTGTGTTAAAACTGCCTACATTATGCAGTACAGGAACATGCTGTACAGGTTTGCAGCTTAGCAGCAATAGGCTATATACTATATCATACGGCTTAAATGTGTAGTAGGCTATACCATCTAAGTTTGTGTAAGTGTACTCTGATGTTTGTACAATGACGAAATCACCCAATGACACAGTTCTCAGAACTTATCCCCATTATTAAGCAACACAGGGCTGTACTTAAATGTTGATGACTCCCAATCTATGTCTCTAGATATCAGAAGACATGTTTCTTGAACTTCGGAACCAAATTTCCAACTACCAGATGAGTATCTGTACATCAATGCTACCTAAAGATTCATAGTCTTTAGAAATCTAAAACTTCCTCTCTAAATAATTATTTCATGTACACATAAATCTCTGAAATACTGCCTATCTCTAAGTTCAGTTTATTCATAAAAAGAATGGCATCAGGCCGGGTGTGGTGGCTCATGCCTATAATTCCAGCACTTTGGGAGGCCAAGGTAGGCAGACCACGAGGTCAGGAGTTTGACACCAGCCTGGCCAACATTGTGAAACCCCATCTCTACTAAAAATACAAAAATTAGCTGGGCATGGTGACAGGTGCCTGTAATCCCAGCTACTCAGGAGAATTCCTTGAACCAGGGAGGCGGAGGTTGCAGTGAGCTAAGATTGCACCACTGCACTTCAGCCTGGGTGACAGAGCAAGACTCTGTCTCAAAAAAAAAAAAAAAAAAAAAAAAAAAGAATGGAATCTCTTATAACAAACACTAAGTAAATCCTCTCACTACTAACCATTTAGTCTGTAGGACATTTCCCCTAATATTAGCCAATGCAGCAATGTGATACTGACCTTCAGTGTTCCCTTTAGTCTCAGTCAAACTCACCTTGTAGCAGTCATTAGCAATGAGCTGTAAGAGACTGAAGGACTCGCCAGAGGTTTCCATCTTGAGATAAAGTTCCCAGGCTAGTCTTGGTTTCTTATTCATAATATCTGCAAAAGGAAACAAATATTTGTAAACAAATGAGTCATTTTTACATGTACAAAAAATAATTTCTGCACCTTGTTATTCTATGGATTTGGTTCTATATTCCAAATAAAGTAATGATAGAATACCTCTTTCATGGAAAGCTTGCAATGTTGGCATTACGCTGGCTCCCTGCCAGAATTCTACCATACTTAATATATTTAAGTTAGCAGTCACATAATTATGTCTTTCAGACTGGATTGACTTCTGGTAGTTCCTACTTTGCTCATCTGCTTAAAAGAGGATACCTATCATTCACTCAATCTGACTCACTTAGAAGTTTCAGCCTCACTTAGAAGATATGATTGTGAAATTTTCCTCTGACTACAAAAACTCAGTGAACATTTTATTTAATTTTATTTTTGCACTGAGACAGAGTTTTGCTCTGTCACCCAGCCTGGAGTGCAGTGGTGCGATCTTGGCTCACTGCAACCTTTGCCTCCTGGGTTAAGTGATTCTCATACCTCAATCTCCCAAGTAGCTGGGATTACAGGTGTGTGCCACCATGCCCAGTTAATTTTAGTATTTTTAGTAGAGATGAGGTTTCACTATGTTGGCCAGGCTGGTCTTGAACTCCTGGCCTCAAATGATCCTCTGCCTTACGCTCCCAAAGTGCTGGGATTACAGGTGTGAGCAACTGTGCTTGGCCAACATTTTAAATCTGAGTTTTAAAAGGGAGGAAGAAAGGATAGTGAGCCAGAGAGAGATAGAAAGTAAAGTTCTATAATACACCAAAAAATTACATTTTTGACATTTTGCCACTTTTCAGGCTTGAACCATAGTGAAAAGTTAAAATTAGTGTAACAACATCATTTCACAAACAACACAATAAACTGACACTCTGGAAACTTGAACGAGACTTTAGGAAGAACCTGACATTTTTCTGGCTGTAAGTACTAGATCAATACTATGTAGTAGAAGTAATCACAGGGTAAACTTGCATGACACATTTGCATGGCAACTCTTACTGAGTAGAATTAACGATCCTTAATTTCAGTATTTACTCATTCTACAGAACAAAATGCAAAATAAAATTAGAAAATATTCAATGTCATTTCCAAACAAATTATACAACCAAAAAGAAAAAGAAGATTCCTTTTGTAACATTTAAAAGAAGACTCACAGCACCGAGCTAACCAGCTGAGGTAAATGTAATCATTTTTCATCTTCTCACTTTGGATCAAGAGGAACACCTGCAAGAAGAGAAAAGAAAGGGAATACACATGAGGATGGTTTTGCAGTGAAAATACCCACTATTGGCTTGCCTTAGATTGATGATCACTGTAGCCCTGTAGATGACCAAATTCTACACAGCTACTAAGAAAAGGACAAAGTTGTAGTGATTTAAAAATATTACACCAGAAATTGATATTACAAGTTGATAAAAAGTTGGTAAGGATATAGAAGATTTAAACAAAATAATTAACAACTGTATGATACATATTCTTTCTTTTTTTTTTTT
>NW_016107575.1:400484-413611 GCF_001604975.1 Cebus imitator | reverse complement strand
CGCGATCTCGGCTCACCGCAACCTCCGCATCCTGGGTTCAGGCAATTCTTCTGCCTCAGCCTCCTGAGTAGCTGGGATTACAGGCACACGCCACCATGCCCAGCTAATTTTTTGTAGTTTTTTAGTAGAGACGGGGTTTTACCATGTTGACCAGGATGGTCTCAATCTCTTGACCTCGTGATCCACCCGCCTCGGCCTCCCAAAGTGCTGGGATTACAAGCGTGAGCCACCGTGGCCGGCCCATATGTTATATTTCTATAAAGTTTACTTAGGATTTGTATACTTTTCTGTACATATGTTGTATTTCTATAAAGTTTACTAAAAAGGGAAAATTTTAATATGGCTATAAAATCTATGTCTGTTCACATTGTACTTTTTTTTTAAGAGATGGGGTCTCACGATGTTGCTCAGGCTGGAGTGCAGTAGATGGGGTCGCACTATGTTGCCCAGGCTGCAGTGCAGTGGCTATTCACAGGCATGATCATAGTGCACTGCAGCTTAAAATTTCCAGGCTCAAGCCACTGTCCTGCCTCAGCCTTCCAAGTAGCTGGGACTACAGATGTGTGCCACTGCACCTTCTCCACAGTGTACTTTTTAATGCAACCTAAGAACAGAGGAATCTTCAATAATCCTTAACGCTTGACCCTTATCCATTTTATTCTAGTGAGAAAAAGACAAGGATGTTTTTAGATAGGATCATTCAAATGCTTTCAGAAGCAGGTACCCACCTCTTCAGCCTCACTGGTATTGCCTGTTGCAGCTTTGGCTTGGGCATAATTAAAGTTAAAGATGTCATCATTATAGAAGTAACTCTGAAAAACACCCCAAGAACAGGTCACATTGAGAATTAACATATAAAATATAAAACCACCAGTTATACCAATTAACACAAAATTAACCTTATGGACTAGTCTATGCCACTAATGCCACCAAAGAAAATGGGTCATCTCTTAGGGTACCTTACCTTCTCTGACACAGTCTACAGTATTTTGTACATAGTCTTATATAATTCTATACTGACCTTAAATGAGTTGAGGTAAATCAAGACATCATCAAATTGCTTAAGCAGGAAGAAACAGGAAGCCATGCACTGCCTTCCTGGTATTGTATCTGAAATGGAGGGAAAAAAAAACCCACACACATTCATGAAACTAAAATCCTCTTTAGCTGAAATTTTAGTTATTTAATAATTTAGAGACAGGAAAATATTCTTAGACATCTTTCTAGATTCTGAAATTTTAGATTTTGTTTAGTGGACAAAATGGAGATGATTGGGAGTGACCAATAATCTCTCTGGGGATTAACTCCCAGAGTCCAAAATGAACACATGCCCTTCAGGTTCACTAGCTATGGCATTACCCAGATCATTTCCAGGGCTTTGATTCTCTCATGCAACATCTGCACATTCAGTTAGTATGGCCTGGTCTCCATCATCACTTTTCTAAATCAACCTAGCATTTCCAATCTCAAATGGAAAAATAATTTGCCATGGAACCATCTGATTCTGATCCTGATCCAACTTTTTGCCCGATATCGGATTTCTTTTTTTTTTTTTTTTTTGAGACGGAGTTTCGCTTTGTTACCCAGGCTGGAGTGCAATGGCAAGATCTCGGCTCACCGCAACCTCTGCCTCCTGGGTTCAGGCAATTCTCCTGCCCCGGCCTCCTGAGTCACTGGGATTACAGGCACGCACCACCATGCCCAGCTAATTTTTTGTATTTTTAGTAGAGACGGGGTTTCACCATGTTGACCAGGATGGTCTCGATCTCTTGACCTCGTGATCCACCCGCCTCGGCCTCCCAAAGTGCTGGGATTACAGGCTTGAGCCACCGCGCCCGGCCCGATATCGGATTTCTATTTGAGTAGTGGAGGATTAGTATAACTCCCACCCTTGCCGCAGGCATTCCTAAGGCTCCTTATCCTGTTAAATTTTTTTCCTTTAGCACTTATCACAGTCTGATATGCCATGTATATCTGATACATATAATATTATATATATCTAGTCAGATATACATATAAAATATAAAACCATCAGTTATACCAGATAAACACAAAACTAATCTTAAGGATTAGTTCGTAAGGTCTGACCATGCCGTGGACCCTACCACATGGCGACCCCCGTGAATGGCACCTACACCTCTGGAGGGCCTGCCGGAATTAGAAAATCTGAAGTAGCTGGAAGATCATGAAAAGAGGAAGAAATGATCAACTCCTGTGGCGCCTACTTAACTTTGAGACCTTCTCTATTGTTTCTTATTCGGGCTTCAACTGACAAGGCCATTGGACTTTGTAACTGACCTTAGCTTGGCCAACTTAGTGACTCCACACCCTACAACCCCCTCCCAGCTTGCAAATCTATGATCCCCTCCCAGCTTGCAAAAAACCGCCTAAACTGTAACTTTTGTAACTTTCCACTGCTTTCTCCACAACCTATAAAACCAACTCCTATCCCACCACCCTTTGCTGACTCCATTTTCGAGCTTACCCAACCCACAGCTGGATGAATAAACAACCATGTTGCTCACACAAAGCCTGTTTGGGGGAGTCTCTTCATTCGGAGCAAAAGTTTTAACATAGTTGATGCCACTAATGCTACCACAGAAAATGGTGGCATTTTCTGGTATATCTGATAAGATACATATCTATCGTTTATATCTGATATACATAGTATATCAGACTGTGATAAGTGCTAAAGGAAAAAAGTAAACAGGGTAAGGAGACTTAGGAATGCCTGTGGCAAAGGTGTTAGTTATACGAATCCTCCACTATTCAAATAGGAATCTGATATCAGGCAAAAAGTTGGATCAGGATCAGAATGTACATACTAGATATACGTATCATATACATACATAGTATAAATATACATGTGTGGACACACAAACACTATATGTACATAGTATATATACTATATATAGATATATATATATAGATATATAGATATATATATTTTTTGAGACACAGTCTTGCTCTGTCGCCCAGGCTAGGGTACAGTGGGGTGATCTCGGCTCACTGCAACCCCTGCCTCCCAGGTTCAGTCTAGTCTCTTGGCTCAGCCTCCCAAGTAGCTGGGATTACAGGCACGCACCACCACACCCAGCTAATTTTTGTATTTTTAATAGAGATGGAGTTTCACCATGTTGGCCAGGCTGGTCTCGATCTCTTGAGCGCATGATCTGCCTGCCTTAGCCTCCCAAAGTGCCGGGATTACAGGCGTGAACAACTGTGCCCGGCCTCTATATATTGTTTCTAGTCTGTCTGGCCCACTAGACTGTAAGTTCCATAACGGTTGGGAATTTTGTTTGTTTACTGCTGTATCTTCAACAGCTCAATGTATTTTTATTGTATGAATCAATGAATGAAATGGGGAAAATATTATTCAATAACTGGTGTTGGTGGAACATTTGTGAACATCCAGGGGTGACAAAAATATGTAATCTTCAGTTCAGCATGAACACTGTTACTCAGAACAGACAGGCATAGACAACTAGCACAGGCAGCACCATGCTGGTTCATGCTGGTTAACTAGCATCTCTTTTTGTAGCCCTTTCTCAAATCTTTCACTGAATCTTGGCAGATGAAATAAATAATTATAAAAATGAAACTTAAAGACTACTAGTGGGCAATATAGGTGAATATTATATAACTGTGGCAGAAAGAAAGCATTTTCTTTTTCTTTCTTTTTTTTTTTTTTGGAGACAGAGTCTCACTCTGTCACCAGGCTGGAGTGCAGTGGTGCAATCTTGGCTCACTGCAACCTCCAACTCCTTGGTTCAAGCGATTCTCCTGCCACAGCCTCACAAGTAGCTGGGATCACAGGCACACGCTACCACCCTCAGCTAACTTTTGTATTTTTAGTAGAGACAGGGTTTCACCGAATGTTGGCCAGGATGGTCTCAATTGCCTGATCTTGTGATCCACCGGCCTTGGCCTCTGAAGGTGCTGGGGTTACAGGTGTGAGCCACCACGCCCAGCTGAAAGAAAGCATTTTCTAAGCTTAATACCCATGCAAGACATTATTATAGAAAAGATAAACTTAATTGCCAGCGCTGTGGCTCACGCCTGTAATCCCGGCACTTTGGGAGATGGAGGTAGGTGAACCATTTGACATCAGGAGTTCAAGACCAGCCTGGCCAACATGGTGAAAACCCCATCTCTACTAAAAATATAAAAATTAGCCAGGTGTGGTGGTGGGCACCTGTAGTCCTAGCTACTCGGGAGGCTGAGGCAGGAGAATCACTTGAACCCAGGAGGCAGAGGTTGCAGTGATCTGAGATCATGTCACTGCACTCCAGCCTGGGCAACAGAGTGAGACTCCATCTTAAAAAAAGAAAAAAAGAAAAAGAAAAGAAAAGATAAAGATAATTAAATATGGTTTTAATATTTTTATTAATCTACTTTTTAAATTTTTTGTGGATATGTAGTCCATATATCCATACTGCATATGGATATCCAGTATATATTTATGAGTACATAAGATATTTTGATACAGGCATATAATGTATAATTCCGTCAGGGTAAATGGGGTATCCATCACATCAAGCATTTATCCTTTCTTTATGTTACAAACCATCCAGTTATACTCTTCTAGTTACTTGAAATGTATAATAAATTATTGTTAAATGCAGTCATTCTGTTGTGTTATCAAAGACTAGATCTTTTTAATTCTAATTTTTTTGGTACCTATTAGCCATCCCCACTGTCCTCCTACTCCACTACCCCTCCTAGGCTCTGCTAACCATCATTCTACTCTCTATCTCCTTGAGTTCAAGTGTTTTAATATTTTTTAGCTCCCACAAATAAGTGAAAACTGTGTCTTTCGGTGCCTGGCTTATTTCACTTAACATAATGTTCTCCACTTCCATCCATGTTGTTTCAAATGACAGGATGTCATCTCATTCATCTCATCTCATTCTTTTTATGACTGAATAGTATTCCACTGTGTATATGTACCACATCTTCTTTATCCCTTCGTCTGTTGATGGATGCTTAGGTTGTTTCCAAATGTTCGCTATTTTGAATTGTGCTGCAATAAACATTAATGTGCAAGTATCTCTTTGATATGCTGATTTCCTTTCTTTTGGGTATATACCTAGCAGTGAGATTGCTGGATCATATGGTCATCCTATATTTGAGGAACATCCAAACTGTTCTCCATAGTGGTTGTGCTAATTTACATTCCCACAAACAGTATACGAGGGTCCCTTTTCTCCACATCCTCTCCAGCATTGGTTGCTGCCTGTCTTTTGCATAAAAGCCATTTTAACTGGGGTGAGATGATATCTCACTGTAGTTTTGATTTGCATTTCTCTGATGATCAATGATGCTGAGCACCTTTCATATACCCATTTGTCATCTGTATCTTTTAAAAAATGTCTGGGGGTGGGCGACGGGAGAAAATTAAATAAAAAAAAGAAAAAAAAAAAGAAATGTCTGTTCAGATCTTTTGCCCATTTTCAAATTGGAGCGTTAGAGTTTTTTCTTATAGAGTTGTTGAGCTCCTTCTGTATTTTCTGATTATGAATCCCTTGTCAGATGGCAAATATTTTCTCCATTCTGTGGGTTGTCGCTTCACTTTGCTGATGGTTTCCTTTGCCGTGCAGAAGCTTTTTTCATTTGATGTCATCCCATTTGTCCATTTTTGCTTTGGTTGCTTGTGTTTGTGGGGGGTTACTCAAGAAATCTTTGGGCCAGGCCACTCACACGCGGTGGGGAACGTCACGCATGCTTTGTTGTTAATGTTTGCACCCCCGACACCAACGCAGGCCGCCAGTGGAAAAGGTCTTTTGAATACAGCTTCTGTCTTCATGTTAAATCTCTCCTTGTGTGGCCTGGTACTGTGTGCACTCCTGTGGGACACCCTGCCATCAGACCCAGACTGTTAATGTTATTGTTGGGAAAGACAAACAACGCAGAAAGATTCCAGAATATCTGATCCATTGTAATGGTTGGAACAGAAGCTGGGATAAATGGCCTGAAGATCATGTGCTTTGTGTTACCGATGAAAATCATAGATTACAGCATAAATTGGCAAGAAAGGCTGTAGCTCACCTGAGGAGCACAGGAAGAAAGAAGAAGTGCTGAAGGTTGCCTGGTGTTGATTGACTCTGTCTTAAAAGGCCTCTCTATTAAAGAAAAAGATGAAAGTGATGAAAATTCATTAAACAGTTCCTCTGACAGCAGCAAAGACTAGGATAAAGAAGGAAGTAAAGAAAGTGTTATTGAAGAAAAGACTGAAGTGAAAGAACCAGAGCTTCAAACAAAAAGAGAAATGGAAGAAAGAATAATAACTATAGAAATCCCTGAAGTTCTGAGGCAGCAGGAAGATGATTGTTATTACTAACAGGATGAAATGTTAGTTAAACTTTCATGCCAGATCAACACCATAATGATTTTGGAATCCTATGTCAAACATTTTGCTTGAATGCAGCCTTTTCAGCCAATGAGAGGCCTAGTCACCATCACGCTATGCCACATGCCAACATGAACGTGCATTATATCCCAGAAGAAAAGAATGTGACCTTTATAAAGATGGTGGATGGATTAAGAATAACATTTGATTACACTCCCCCCCGGCTTTACTCTATCTGTATGAATAAGCTCAGCATAAAAAGGTGACTTTGCTGGGCACGGCTGCTCATGCCTGTAATCCCAGCACTTTGGGAAGCTGAGGCAAGTGGATCACCTGAGGTTAAGAGTTCGAGACCAGCCTGGCCAACGTGGCCGAAAGCCCATCTCTACTAAAAATACAAAAATTAGCCAGGCATGGTGGCGGGCACCTGTAATCCCAGCTACTTGGGAGGCTGAGGCATCAAGGAGAATCACTTGATGCTTGAACCCAGGAAGAAGAGGTTTCACTGAGCTGAGATCGCATCACGGCACTCCAGCCTGAGTGACAAGAGCAAGACTCTGTTTCAAAAAAAAAAAAAAAAAAATGTCCAGGTACGGTGGCTCAAGCCTGTAATCTTAGCACTTTGGGAGGCTGAGGTGGGCAGATCACCTGAGGTCAGGAGTTCAAGACCAGCCTAGCCAACATGGTGAAACTCTGCCTCTACTAAAAATACAAAAATTAACCGGGCATGGTGGCCCATACCTGTAATCCCAGCTACTTGGGAGGTTGAGGCAGGAGAAGAGCTTGAACCCAGGAGACAGAGGATGCAGTGAGCTAAAATCACGCCACTGAACTCCAGCCTCAGCGGCAGAGTGAGACTTGGTCTCAAAAAAAAAAAGGTGACTTCATCTAAATTTTTTCTCCCAATTAAGGAAAGTGCCACAAACACTAATAGGAGGCAGAAGGAAGTCTCTCTCAGCCTGCCTCTGTTGAATCCATCCATGTGACAGTCCACGGAGAGTCGGCCAACCACTGGTGAACCAACAAAGGTGCAAAGCTGAGTTGGAGGCATTGCAGTCTCTGAGGCGGTCCATGTGCCACACCGCCAACTGTGACAGACTTTCTGAGAGCAGCACCTCACCTCAGCCCAAGCGCTGGCAGCAGGACACATCCGCCAGCATGACCAAGCTGCTCCTGCACCTGGAAAAGAAGGCACCTGTGCTTGGCAGATCATCTTCACCTATTCCTCTGACTCCTAGCAAGGAAAGGAGTACAGTGTTCGCTGGCTCTGAAGGGAGAAAAACTAATGAAATGAATGAGGTCCTCTCCTGGAAGGCTGTGCCTGACAATTACCCACCAGGTGACCATCTGTCTCCATCCTCTTACATTTACAGGCCATAACATTTGCTGCAGTTGTTTATAAAACTTCCAGAAATCCTTGGAAAGATGTCCTTTTCTGAGAAAAATCTGAAGACTTTTTTGAAGCACTCTGATGTCTATTTGAGGTTTTTAGCAGAATACCATGATGACTTTTTCCCAGAGTCAGCTTATGTTGCTGCCTGTGAGGTGCGTTACCGCACCAAGAATCCCTGGGCAATTTCTTAAAGTGTTGGTGGTTCTGTAAGAACAACTGCTCTGTCTAGCTTGGCGCTCTGGGTTCCAGACAAACAACTGTCAAGGTGGTGGGTCTTTACCCAGAGCACAAACACAATGCCCACTTGGTGGCTCTGACAGAGGTGGGCCCTATTGTTTGAGTTGCCCACATAATGTAGTTATTCTGTTAGGGATTATTTCCTGGGTGCCTGAAAGTGCTCTGACACACACTTGCTACTGTGCAGGCCATGTGTGATGGCAGGAGAAAAGCAACTATGCTCACAGTGAAATGTTCACAGAAGAGTACATAGGTTAGGCCATTTCAATAGACATTGCAGTTAATTAGCAAGAACCACATTGTTTTGTTATTTGTTACCATCAAACAGAATTTTTTTTGCAAATTGGTTTCATTCTTTTGATGAAGCTGAGCAACTCTGTCCAACAATGTTTAGTTTGTACTTGGAAACCACAAAATAGTTCCAAAGTATTTTAGAGGGAGTCAATATTGATGGCAAAAGAAAATTTGCAGCTATAAATTTGCTTCTAACAATTTCCTCTCTGCAAAACATTATTTTTGGTGATCGAAAGAAAGCAGTGCCTTTCTTGTTTGAGATTTTACAGCTATACTGTGCTATGTAATGTTATGGTTCCCTTTCTGTAAAGTGTTATTTTTGGTGATCTATATAAAGCCTTTCTTGTTTGAAAAAAAAAAAACAAAAACAAGAGCAATAACATAAAAAGATGTCTTTGCCAACACCAATGTCCTGGAGAGTTTCCCCAATGTTTTCTTGTAGAATTTTCCTTATTTGAAGTCTTAGATTTCAGTCTTTAATCTATTTTGATTTGATTTTCTTATAGGGAGAGAGTTGGGAGGCTAGTTTCATTCTTCTGCATAAGGATATCCAGTTTTCCCAGTACAATTTATTGAAGAGACTTTCCTTTCCCCAAGGTTCTTGACATCTTTATCAAAAATGAGTTCACTGTAGATGTATGAATTTATTTCTGGGTTCTCTTAATGTGCTCCATTGGTCTATGTTTCTGTTTTTATGCCAGTGCCATGCTGTTTTGGTTACTATAGCTCTGAGGTATAATTAGAAATCAGGTACAGTGATTCCTCCAGTTTTATTCTTTCTGCTCTGGACAGCTTTGGCTATTCTGATCTTTTGTGGTTCTGTATAAATTTTAGGATTGTTTTCCCTATTTTTATAAAGAATACCATTAGTATTTTCATAGGGATTGCATTGAATCGGTAGACTGTTTTGGGGTAGTACGAACATTTTAACAATATTGATTCTTCCAATCTATGAACATGAAATATTTTTCCTTTTTTGTGTGCCCTCTTCAATGTCTTACATAAGTGTTTTATAGTTTTTATTGTAGAGATACTTCACTACTTTGGTTAACTCCTAAGTATTCAATTCTACTGGTAGCCATTATAAATGGGATTACTTTTTTGATTTTCAGATGGTTTGCTGTTGGCATATAGAAATGCCACTGGTTTATTTTTTTTAAGTTTTGAGATGGAGTCTTGCTCTGTCACCAGGCTGGAGTGCAGTGGTGTGATCTTGGCTCACTACCACCTCCGCCTCCTGGTTCAAGCAATTCTCGTGCCTCAGCCTCCCAAGTAGCTGGGATTACAGGCACACACCACCACACCCAGCTAATTTTTGTGTTTTTTTTTCAGTAGAGACCAGGTTTCACCATGTTGGTCAGGATGGTCTCAAACTCCTGACCTCATGATCTACCCACTTTGGCCTCCCAAAGTGCTGGGATTACAGGCATGAGCGACCATGCCTGGTCAACCACTGATTTTTATTTGTTGGTTTTGCATCTTGCAATTTTACTGAATTTGCTTACAGGTTCTAATGGTTTTTTGGTAGAGTCTTTAGGTTTTCCAAATATAAGATCATATCATCTGCAAACTAGGATAATTTGACTTCTTCCTTTCCAGTTAGGATATCCTTCATTTCTTTCTCTTGTCTAATTACTAGCTAGGACTTCCAGTACTATGTTGAATAACAGTGGTAAAAGTGGGCATCTTTGTCTTGTTCTAGATCTTAGAGGAAAGGCTTTCCATTTTTTCCATTCAATATGATACTAGCTGTGGGTCTGTTGTATATGGATTTTATGGTATTGAGGTATGTTCCTTCTATACCCAGTTTTTTGAGGGTTTTTTTTTATCATAAAAGGATGTTGTATTTAATCAAATGCTTTCTTAGCACCAGCTGAAATGATCATATAGTTTTTGTCCTTCATTCTGCTGATATGATGTATCCCATTCATTTGTATAAGTTCAACCATCCTTGCATTGCTGAGATAAATCCCAGTTGGTCATGATGAATGATATTTTTAATGTGTTGTTGAATTCTATTTGCTAATATTTTGTTGACAATTTTTTTATCCCCGTTCATTCGAGATATTGGCCTTTAGTTCTTTTTTTTGATGTGTCTGTGGTTTTGTTATCAGGGCAATCCTGGTCTTGAAGAATGAGTTTGGAAATATTTCCTCCTCCTTTCTTTTTTGGAATAGTTTGAGCAAGATTGATCTTAGTTTTTCTTTAAATGTTTGGTAGAATTCTACAGTGAAGGCGATGGGTCCTGGGTTTTTCTTTATTGGAAATATATTTATTATGACTTCGATCTCATTACTTGTTATTGGTCTGCTCAGGTTTTTGATTTCTTCATGGTTCAATCTTGGTTGGTTGTATGTGTCTAGGAATTTATCCTTTTTTTTTAGTTTTTCAAATTTATTGGCATATCATTGCTCATAGTAGCCTCTGGTGATTCCTTGAATTTTGATAGTATTGGTTTTATGGCACACATGTATATGTATATATAAATACATATATATATTTGAGATGGGGGTCTCACTCTATTGCCCAGGCTGGAATGCATTGGTGTAGTGGCTCACTGCAGCCTCAACTTCCTAGGCTCAGGCAAACCTGACACCTCAGCCTCTCAAGTAGCTCAAGTAGCTGGGGCCATAGGTGCATACCACCACATCTGGCTGATTTTTTTTATGATTATTTGTAGAGGTGGAGTCTTCCTATGTTGCCCAGGCTGGTCTTGAAGTCCTGGACTCAAGCCATCTGTCTGCCTCAGCCTCCCAAAGTGCTGGGATTATAAGATTGAGCCAGCATGCCTGGCTGGTTTTAATATCATTATATGGAAAAAAATATCATAGGCAAAGTTTAAAGGCAAATGACCTACCAGAATGTGACAAAGGTTAATGCTCAAAAGAACTCCTGAAAACTCAGTAAAAAATAACATTTCAAGCCAGGTGCAGTGGCACACGCCTGTAATCCCAGCACTTTGGGAGGTCATAGAGAGCAGATCATGAGGTCAGGAGATTGAGACCATCCTGGCCATGGTGAAACCACAACTCTACTAAAATACAAAAAATTAGCCAAGTGTGGTGGTGCACACCTATAGTCCCAGCTACTCAGGAGACTGAGGCAGGGGAATCTCTTGAATCCGGGAGACGGAGTTTGCAGTGAGCCAAGATCATGCCACTGCACTACAGCCTGGTGATAAACAAGACTGCGTCTCAAAAAAAAAAAAATAATAATAACATTTCATATCTAAAACTGATTAAAAGTTTTAAAAATGGCCGGGCACGGTGGCTCAAGCCTGTAATCCCAGCACTTTGGGAGGCCGAGGCGGGTGGATCACGAGGTCAAGAGATCGAGACCATCCTGGTCAACATGATGAAACCCGGTCTCTACTAAAAATACAAAAAATTAGCTGGGCATGGTGGCACGTGCCTGTAATCCCAGCTACTCAGGAGGCTGAGGCAGGAGAATTGCCTGAACCCAGGAGGCGGAGGTTGCGGTGAGCCGAGATCGCGCCATTGCACTCCAGCCTGGGTAACATGAGTGAAACTCCGTCTCAAGGAAAAAAAAAAAAAAAGTTTTAAAAATCTCAGGAACAAAACAGTAAATCTACTCTCCTTTATTTATTCTCTTATCCCATTTTAGCTGAGATGTTGAGAAGAACTAATTCCAATAGTCTCTCTTATTTCTGACCTCCCACTTTACAATGTGAAGCCTAATAGATACATTCCTAGACAGAGAATCAAACTTCACAGTCAATATATGCCCCACTCCAATTATGAAGCATGATCCTAAGTACAGATTTCAGACATACCACATTCGCTAGCTGATCCTCCCACCAACTGGAAGAACTGCTGGGCAATTTTCATATGATCCCTCTGAAAAACAAACTGAGCTGACATAGAGGAATAAGGTAAAAATATTTTATTTTATTATACTTTATGGTTCTAACATATTTGTCAGGATTTAACATATATCATTCTTTTAAATCTTGCCCCAAACAATACTAATTCTCATTAGCATAACAACTAGACCTGAAACTGAATTAAAACCTGTGCAGGGACAGACAGAAAAGAAAAAGAATCAAATCCTTAAATTCTACCCTAAAACTTCATTAAATGAACTCATTCCACAAATATCTATTGTTCTTTTATCAGGCCTTGGAACAGGAGCTATAGGTGTAACAAGGAGTATTTATTAAACTCATTCATTTATTTACATTTTTTGAGATGGAGTTTCGCTCTTATTGCCCAGGCTGAAGTGCAATGGCACAATCTTGGCTCACCACAACCTCCGCCTCCCAAGTTCAAGTGATTCTCGTACCTCAGCCTCCTGAGTAGCTAGGATTACAGGCATGCACCACCATGCCCGGCTAATTTTTTGTATTTTTAGTAGAGATGGAGTTTCACCATGTTGGTGAGGCTGGTCTTGAACTCATGACCTCATGATCTGCCTGCCTTGGCCTCTCAAAGTGCTGGGATTACAGGTGTGAGCCACCGCACCCCACCTAAACTCATTTATTTTATAAATATTTGCTGCCTATTTACTATACAAGGCATTGCAGAATGAACTTGAGGTAAGATTTATTCGTATCCCATTTTGTTCCAAAAAGAACAAAGAATGATGTATTAAGATGGATAACAGCTTAATTTTAGACAGTGTTTTGGTGTTTATAAAAAAAAATTTTTCCCAAGAAACAATTTTCTCCAGTTTACAGATGCCAAAATTATAGCTCAGATCTATGTAAGTTAAAAAAAAAGTCTCTGCAAATAAGAATGAAGCTGTGCAATGATTTTAAAATTTGTTATTAAATAAATTGCTATTTAAAAAATAGACCTCTAGGCCGGGCGCGGTGGCTCAAGCCTGTAATCCCAG
>NW_016107575.1:392769-398899 GCF_001604975.1 Cebus imitator | reverse complement strand
TAGACCTCTTTTTTTTGTTTGTTTTTTGGAGACAGAGTCTTGCTCTGTCACCCAGGCTGTGCAGTAGCATGATCTCGGCTCACTGCAACCTCCGTCTCCTGGGTTCAAGTGATTCTTCTGAAAATTAAACCCTTTTAAACAAGGAGAAATCTTTAGGATTATAGGGTTGTGGGGGTTTTTTTTGTTTGTTTTTGTCTCTAAATACCATAACATTCTTTTCACAATGGAGTCTGGATTGGGGGATAAAGAGAAATAAAAGGAGCTACAGGAGAGCCTATTGCTGCCTGCACTTCGATAGTCATTTTGTTCTCTTCCACATACCTATAACTTTACAACCGATAGATTATCAGTGATTTCATACTCACTGAACCTATTTCCTGGCCAAGGGCTGCATTGACCACTCCTTTGAGAATATACTCCTAGAAACATGGAATAACACTGATTAAGAGAAATGTGGAGCTCTGAGATCATTTTCAAATTAACTCCTTACATTAACGTAATACTTTATATATATAAATTATCAAAGATTACCCAGAGTTACTTTTCTCTGTTCTATCCCTAGCTTGAATGAAAGAATTAGGAGACACTCATTTAGTTACCAGCAGCCAAGTATCTATATAACACAATTTACCATATTTGTAAATTCTCCATCTTAAGCAAAAATAATTCAGTGGAAGCTCCAGGAGATAAGTTTCTTTTTATTTCAATTATATGAAAAAAAAGTTGATATAATTTTTATTACCTTCTCAACCATATCATATATATTATTTTCCCTTTCCAATCTTTTTTTTTTGAGACAGAGTCTCACTTTGTTGCCTAGGCTGGAGTGCAGTGGTGCGATCTCAGCTCACTGCAGCCTCTGACCCCCAGGGTTCTGGCAATTCTCCTACCTCAGCCTCCAGAGAGACTGGGATTACAGGTGCCCCCCGCACCATGCCTGGCTAATTTTTTTGTATTTGTAGTAGAGATGAGGTTTCACCATGTTGGTCAGGCTGGTCTCGAACTCTTGACCTCAGGTGATCCACTGGCCTCTGGCTCCCGAAGCGCTGGGATTACAGGTGTGAATCACTGTGCCCAGCCCCTTTCAAATGTTATAGTAACTTTTCTTTGCTAGTAATCCTTTTCCTAAAAAAAAAAAAAAAAAATGTGTCCTATGTCCATTTATAAGGCATTCTCTCTTTTGAAGTCCTGGGGCCTCACTTGTATCCTTTTTTTCAGACTGGGTTCAATTCTTTGATACATACCCTTCCTAGCTAGCAGGTTTATCAAACTTTCATTTAAGAGAGCTCACAGGCTGGACACAGTGGTTCACGCCTGTAATTCCAGCACTTTGGGAGGCCAAGGTGGGCAGATCATGAGGTCAGGAGTTCGAGACCAGCCTGGCAAACACGGCGAAACCCCGTCTGTACTAAAAATATAAAAAATTAGCAGGGCATGGTGGTGCATGCCTATAACCCCAGCTACATGGAAGGCTGAGGCAGGGGAATTGCTTGAACCTGGGAGGCAGAGGTTGCAGTGTGCAGAAATCAGGCCACTGCACTCTAGCCTGGGAGACAGAGCAAGACTCTGTCTNAAAAAAAAAAAAAAAAGAAAAAGAGAGAGCTCAAAAAAACGACAACATGAAAGAGGCTGAATCTTTAAATATACTTGAGAAATACACTTGTTTAAACTCCATGGGTTCTGGAAATATTCTTCATTCAGTCTTTCATTCAATAAATGGAATGTTTACCATATAGTTCATGTGCACGGTGTTGGAGATACAATAAGACACAGTTCCTGACTATAAGGAGTTAATGATCCAGTGGGGAAGAAAGACAAGTTATAGACAATTTATGAGATAATTGCATGTACCTAGTTGTTTCACTGGAATTCTAAATTTTCATATTTCCAAATACTAAAGGAATTTTCCAAATTTCCTTACCCTTTTTGACAAAATGACTACATATAAGGAAGTTAAAAAACATCAAAAAGCACGGAACATTCATTCTCGTACCACAAGTTGCATATAACATTCCTAAATAAATATATATGGTCTTTTCCTGGGATTCTACAGGCAGTAGTCTGCCTCATCTTCTCTAATATGACTTCCAACTAGATTTCTGAAGTTCTACTTTCAGCAGAACTTGGTTAGTAAAAATGTAAAACATTCTCAGTTACCTGAGGAGTAGTAGGTTCCAGATCCTTAATTAAGTTATAAGCTTCTTGTACATCATCTGAAATATAACAAATAAGTAATTACATTAGTCTGCATTCCAGAAAACCCTTCTGAAGCAGTCCCTCTGAAAAGATCCTTCACTGCTTAAATATTCATGGGAAATATGATCTGTTTTATCTGTCTTCTAAGTCTCCATGTTCAGAGTTGAGTAGCTATGAAAAAGATAACCAATATCCTTAGAAAACTCATATTAAAGCCATGAAGCACTTTAAAAAATGTCGAGGCTAAGAACATGGAGGAGGCATTCTATGCCAATGGCATTGTATTAGATAAGAAAAGTAACCTTTTTTTTTTTTTTTTTAAAGAGAGAGATATATTAAATATATAGGAATTAAATGATACCAAGTCTGAGATTTGCTTTAAAACATTTCAGAAACAAAAAAGGGGTACTGAATGAAAAAAGAAGATTGGAAATATCTTGAAAAGTGCCGAATCTGGGGTATTTGGGTGTTTATTGTACTATTTATTTTTATGTTTGAAATTTATCACAATAAAAATAATTTATAAAATATATATGCTGTTTATTTCATTCTTGTCCAAAACATATTTCCTTTTGCTTATATATAAAATAGAGGCTGGGCATGGTGGCTCACGCTTGTAATCTCAGCACTTTGGGAGGCCAAGGCAGGTGCATCACCTGAGCTCAGGAGTTTGAGACTAGCCTGATCAACATGGCAAAACCCCATTTCTACTAAATATACAAAAATTTGCTAGGCATGGTGGTGCATGCCTGTAATCCCAATTACTTGGGAGGCCCAGGCAGGAGAATCACTTAAACCCAGGAGGTGGAGGCTGCAGTGAGCCGAGATCGCACCACTGCACTCCATCTCAAAATAATAACAAATAAATAAAATAAATAGGACTTTATGCAAGTACATGTTCTTATTTCAATAAACACATTTTCCTCCATGAGGAATATGTTGTCCTGGCTGGTTTCCAGAGCCGATGACCGAATGCCACCACAAATGGATGGTGGCTGCTACCCTGTACTCATAGCTGCCAGAAAAGGCTGCTTTAGGCATGTGTCTAACAATTTTAATCCTACTTTGGGGCAATAAATATCACATCCTCTTTGAATCGTAGTATTTCTCATAAGCAGCCTGGGGTACAAAGAAACAGAAAGACAGACAATCAAAGCAAATAAAAATCAGTTAATAATTTTTTCAAAAAGACACAAGAAAATGTGGATGTACATTATGCAATGGGGAAAACTAGAAAAAGAAAGAAGAACTGTAAGGGAAGGGGAGGAAAAAACAATGAAAAAGAATGGATAGAGAATAAAGGACAGAAAAATAAAAGGGAAAAAGAAAAAACAGAATGAGGGAGAATAAGGTAGGAAGCAACAGAAGAGGAAAGAGGATAAAAAAGGAACAACAAACAAGCACCAATAAACTTGTTCTATGAACTTGTTGGAAATATATTTGTAGAAATATGGATTTAAAAAGTGAAATAAGTAGTTCACTCAGACATATTTAAATATTCTAAAATATCTCATTGTAAGTAAGACTAGGACAAATTTTTCTTACCTTGACGAAGGTAGTAAATCACCAAGTTTAGCCTAGCTTCAGGAATGACATCAACCAGGGGAGGTAAAACCTGCAAAGCCCCTTCACCTCCTCGGAAAACAACCTAGAGATAGAGAAATCATGCTATTACGGCAATAATGATGTATATATTTATTGGTGACAATGTTTAAGGAGCTGCCACATATAACTGGGTTCATGATATTTGACTAAAATAGCTGTGGGAACCAGTTGATGCATTGAGAACTTTTATTATTAGCTGGATTTATTACTGACTACCTAATCCCTATGCTTCTTACCTTCTCTCTTCTTTTCCTTCCTCTCTGCTTTTGATCCTTCTTAACAGCCCTGTCATAATTAAACATTTTATTTTTAAACCTATATAAAACCTACCTCCATTATCAGTCTCTATAGTCTTGCCCTTCTTTATTTTTATTCATAGCACTTATATTTTTATTTTATTGTATATTTCGTTATCTGTTTATCTGTTACGTCCACCACAATATGGCAAGGACCTTTGCATTTACTGTGTACTCCCAGTCCCTAGAACTGTGGCTAGCATAGTGCACTCAGTTATTTTTTGAAAGGACGAACATATTTTTGAAGCTCTCTGTATACATATCTCATTGAGACCTTGATCTCATTGAAAGCAAGCCATGATCTAAATTATAGCAATATATGCCTCCTGTATACCCACAAAAATTTAAATTTTAAAAACAAAATAACTATAAGAAATAGAATGAAATCATAACCCTTATTGTGTACATCTCTTTTCTTCTTCATAAGAACTGCAGAAAACTCTTGAAGTACCCAATAACTAATAAAACTCTTTTCTAGATAGACATTCTACATCAAAAACTCCCTGAAGGAATTTATATAACCTTTTTGAGCCTGCTTCCTCATCTCTAAATGGCATTAGTAATGCCTACCTTTAGGGTTCTTATGAGGATTAAATGAGTTAAAGTGGGCTAAATGTGTAGCACATATTTCAATATTTCATTGAATTAATAGTGTGTACTACATGCCCATTACTGTAACCAGCACGGGGGTTATAGCAGGAACAGGTCACTCCCCTGTCACCATAGGGACTATTCAAGTGGGGACAGACCTCCAAAAAGCAAACAAATAAATATATTATCAGATGATAATAAATGTTGCAAAGAAAAGCTAAAAAACCAAAACAAAAAAATTCAACCATGAAAGGACAAGTTATTTTGTGTACTGTTGTATTTCTAGAGCTTAGCATACTGTCTGGAATATAGCAAATTGTTTCATAAATAAATGTACAGAAAGCAAGGTCACCCCACATGAACTACATAGTTTCTTCTCTCTATCCCAAAATATCTGTTTGGTGATCTTTTTCGGTTCCTGTTTGAGATATTCCCTTCTTTTGCCAAGACTAATTCATTTACGTGTCTTCCTGATCCCACGACTTCTAACTCCATCTGGACCTCTTTTCTCCATTAATCACTGTATCTTCAATCTTCCCAAAGCCCTGGTCCTACTTCTCAACTTTAATCATACACAGGAGCTTTTGTTCTCTTGAAAAATCTTCCCCTTGGCTGCATTGTTTCCTCTGGATAGTGCCCTATTTTTCTCTTTTTCAGTGCCACACTTCAAAAGTGTGTGGCTTACTGTTTCTGCTTTCTCATCCTCTCACTCAACCTCTCAAAATATTGGCTTCTGCTCTCAGCATACTAATAAACTTACTCTCACAAGTCACAAATTAATCTCTTTAGCCAAATTCAATGGACTTTTCTGTCCTCTTCCTCCATGATGTGTCTGCAGTTTTGACACTGATGCCTACAAGATGACAGTAAGAATAACAATGCCATTTTCTAAATGCATACTGTGTGAAGCCCCTTACACATATTACCTCACTTAATCCTCACAAAAATGCAAGATAAGTACTTTCATTTTCCCTGTTCCACATATGAGAACACTGAGACTCAGCAATGTTAAGTGACTTATCCAAAGTTACAAAGCTAGTACACGGTAGAACTTGATTTTGACCTCAAATCTAACATCAAAAACATCAAAAGTTGATGTTTTTTAACAAGCATTTACACTGCCATTATTTTTCAGGTTAAAAAATTATAAGAGTGGCCAGGCACGGTGGCTCATGCCTATAATCCCAGGACTTTGGGAGGCCGAAGCGGGGGCATCACGAGGTCAGGAGTTCAAGACCAGCCTGACCTACATGGTGAAACCTTGTCTCTACTAAAAATACAAAAATTAGCTGGGCGTGGTGGCACGCACCTGTAATCCCAGCTACTCAGGAGGCTGAGGGAGGAGAATCGCTTGAACCCAGGAGGTGGAGGTTGTAGTGAGCCAAGATTGCACCATTGCTCTCCAGCCTGGGCAAAAGAGTGAGACTCTATCTCAAAAAAAA
>NW_016107575.1:389045-392209 GCF_001604975.1 Cebus imitator | reverse complement strand
TCTCCTGCCTCAGCCTCCTGAGTAGCTGGGATTATAGGCATGTGCCACCATGCCTGGCTAAATTTTGTACTTTTAGTAGAGATGGGGTTTTCTCCATGTTGGTCAGGTTGGTCTCGAACTCCTGACCTCAAGTAATCTACCTGCCTCAGCCTCCCAAAGTACTGGGATTACAGGTGTGAGCCACTGCACCTGGCCCATACAGTGGTTCTTTATCTTAGCTGTATCTACCTGGGATGCTTTAAAAAGATACTGATAGCGGGGCTCTAGACCAACCATTAAATAAGGAACCCATGCATCATGAATTTCAAAAGCCTCCCAGGTGATTAAAATGAGTAGTTGTAGATGACATTACATTATCTAGCTGCTGCTTCTATGTCCTTCCTTGTCTCATTTGCTAATACTCCTTCCTCCAGTCCGAGAAATACAGAAATATGTTGTTTTGGAACCATATTTTTCTATTTTTAATCCTTTCTACATGATTTATTTCACTTCAGCAATTGGAAAACTTCCATATTAATTTGTCAAGACTCTCACAATAACTCCTAAATCTATTCTCAAGCCTTTATCTTTCCCCAAGCTTAAATTCCAGGCTACTATATAACCCATAATTCTTCACAAAAATTAATCTGGCTTCAACTTATAAACTAGATTTGAAGTTAAAAGATTAGATGCAGAAACTCATAGAAGAAACTATCCAAATAAAACTGTATCTATGATAGAGGCCTGAATTAGAGAAGAAAGGGAGTAAATATAAGACATTGACAACAAGAAGAGAATAGGATTTAGTAACTGAATAGATATTGGAGATAAAGAGAAGGGGAGAGTCTAAAACAGCTGTGGTTTACTGGAGGAATTTGTACTACAAAAAGGAATAGAGAATCAGAAGGAAAAAGCATAGTTATTATTATTGCCATTTTTGGATGAAGAATATCAGACAGTAGTATTTGATGATTTGCCCAGTGATCCCGGGTATCTAAATTGAGAGCAGCTTTTCTGCATCTCATTCTATTACGTGAGTCAATAGAATCATAATCTAGTCCTAAACCCAACCACACATCCAACTTAAGTGTCTGCTATTCCCCAGTACAAATTTACTGTTTCAGTAAAATCGATCTGCTCACAATCTTTTACATATGTCATCCTCATTCTATCTCCACGTCCTAGACTAGAATGAACCCTCTTAATCTCAGCCATCCTTCAAAGATGCAAAAATATTTCCAATTTATTTTAATCCACAGGGGGATACGTTCCTTTGTCTTTCCCAAAATAACAAACACTTGGATCTACACTGCCTTGTGCTTCTTTCCAAATATTATATATATTCCTGTTCTCCCAACAAGGATTTCCTTAAGGAAACAAACTAATGTTTTAAAACTTATCTCCTCCATAGTGAGGAGGCGTTCCCTTGGAGTAAAGCATTATTTGCTGGGGCATCTCCTTTTATTCATCTTTCTAATTGCTGTGATATACCAAAACAGAGTAGGACTGAAGTCAGTCAAGATGGGAAACCGTTATTCACCAGATTGTGCCTGATGAGTTCTTTAGCAAATTCGAAGGATGAAGAAGCATTGTCCATCAAGCTTTTGAGTTCTGCCTGAAATTTAAAAAAGAAAGGCTTATGAAAATGACAAATGTATCATTCTTATATCACATATTTACACAATGATTTATAATTTACAAATAATTTAACTATTTCATTTGATCCTCATGTCTCTAGGTCAATGTAATTATTATTACCCACATTTTCAAATGAGGGCAATAATAAATGAAAACCATGAGGCTTATAAAAGTTAAGTAACTTGAAACTTATACTAAGCAGCAAGTTTGAAAACTGGGGTACTCAAATCTGAAGATTCCTAGAGTTAGTTTTTTCTTTCAGTGTCAAAGGTGATTAAGGAGCTAAGCCTTTAAGAACTACGGTTGATTCTTTAATCTGAAAGGAGATTTTGAGAAATCTTCCTTTCATTCTTTTTATATTTCTATTAGTGGGTTGCTAAGCTTTTCTAGATAAAATCATTAAATTCTGGATTGTTCTTTACTAACTACCACAAACTCATTCTGCCTGATCTCATAGTTAAGAATGCATGTCTGCTCAGCATTGTTTTTATTAATCACTCTTCTCTTGTCTACAGTACAATTCCAAAGTTTTGGGTAATACTAGGCTATATCAGCAGTTTTCAAGTTTTTTGATCTTTAGATCCCTTTTATACTCTATAAAGGATCTCAATTTTTGTTTATATGGGTTATAGCCATCAATATTTATCATAGTAGAAATTAAAACAGAAATTTTTAAGTATTCAATTCATTGAAAATGGTAGGAATAATATGCCTTAAAATATGGTGGAATTAACATTTCATCTCAATTTCAGAGCAACTTGTCATTACTGCAAATAAAAACATTAAAATTTTTTAAAAGTTTAAAAATAATAATAAACCCACTACACATTGAAATACATAATTTTTACTTTAAATAAATGTATTTATCAAATCAAAAATTTAGTGAGAACAATATTACTGTTTTACATTTTTTGCAAACCTCTAATGTCTGACTTAACGGAAGATAGATAGACTGGCATATCTGTATCTGCATTCGATCTATTTTGAGACCACATTGTCTCAAGCAACAAGGACAAAAAACAAAGCCCAGTGCCAGCACAAGGTGGAAAGTCTAGTGAAAGACCCTTTCCACAATCAGCAGGAACTACCAAAGAGCTACGCTGGCAGAAGAAGGATAAAATGGAACTCGACTATCCCTTGTGCAGAATGACAGCCCAGTGAGAATCCTATGAGCGGTTCAAGGAATCTCAAGCCTAAGTTTGGTCTAAGGTGGTCTCAGATTTATAGTCCTCGTACTCATCTGGCAGAGCAAATGCATATCATTTAGAGAGGAAAGTACCTTCATTGCAGATTTTAAATTATTTCTATAAGCATTTTTAAAAATACTGTGTCCAGCATACAAACATAACCTGATGTACTGGTTATGTACAGAAACTGGACTCCATGAGGGAGAACCAGGAGAAAGAAGAAAAAACAGAATCAAACACACACAAAAAAGCTTAAGAAATGTAAATTATTAAACTCAGATCACAATACAATGATGCTGACAATTTCGTTTGTGTGTGTGTGTGTGTGTGTGCGTGTGTGTGTGTGTGGTTTTTTTTTTT
>NW_016107575.1:382025-387809 GCF_001604975.1 Cebus imitator | reverse complement strand
AACAAGAGCGAAACTCCGACTCAAAAAAAAAAAAGACTACAAAAATGTGAAAATGTAAATAAAATTATCAAATTTTTAGAAAAATACAACTTACCAAAAATAACACAAGAAGAAACAGAAAACACGCACAGTCCTATAACCACTAAGGGAACTGAATTAAGCAATCTGAAACCTTCCAAACCCAGACAGTTTTAACAATAAGTTCTACCAAACATTTAAGAAAAAAAAAAAGCCAATCTTATACAAACTCTTCCAGAAAATAGAAACATATGGTACCTGCTTCAATTCATTTATTTTCCTTTGAGATAACCTTTGCACCAAAACCTGACAAGAACTATATGTACCAGAATCAGGGGTAATGGTGTGGGCCCAGTGGTCTGAAGCCTTGCCTTTGCCAAATCTTCCATGGCACCTTTGTTAAGCTCAAGAAGCCTTCAGTTAACATGGTGAGGACTGTAAAAGCATACATTACATGGAAGTATCCAAACCTGAGGTCAATTAATGAAGTGATGTACAAGCATAGTTGTGGTAAAATCAGGAAGAAGCAGATTGCCTTCACAAATAACACTCTGACTGCTTGATCTCTTGGTAAATATGGCATCATCTGCATGCAAGATCAGATTCATGAGATCTACACTATTGGAAAACCCTTCAAAGAAGCAAACAACTTCCTGTGGCCCTTCAAATTATCTTCTCCCTGAGGTGGAATGATGAGAAATATCACCTACTTGGTAGAAGGTGGAGATGCTGGCAACAGGGAAGACCAGATCAACAGGCTTAGCAGAAGGATGAACTATGGTATTCACTGTGATTATTTTTGTCACTGGTCAGTTAATAAACAGTGACTGGTTTTAAATTGAAAAAAAAAAAAAATCTATTGTTGTTCTGCATCACTACAGAGTCAAAAAATGAAATTTCAAATAAGATACCACTTACAATGGCATACAAAATACCAAATTCCTAGAAACAAATCTAACAAAACACGTAAAAAGACCAATACAAAGGCCAGGCATGGTGGCTTCTGCCTATAATCTCAGCACTTTGGGAGGCTAAGGCAGGCAGATCTGAGCCCAGGAGCTCAAGACCAACCTGGGCGATGCAGTGAAACTTGTCTCTATCTTAAAATTTTTTAAAAATTTGCTGGGCACAGTGGCATGCACCTGTAGTCCCAGCTACTTGAGAGGCTGAGGTGCAAAGATCACTCAAGCCTGGAAGGTAGAGGTTATAGTAAGCCATGATCCAGCCATGGCACTTCATCTAGCCTGGGTGACAGAGACAGAGTTTGTCTCAAAAAAAAGAAAAAAAAAAGACCAATACAACAGAAAAAAAATCGCAAAGCCTGAGTGAAATAAATTAAAGATCTGGCTGGGTGCGGTGGCTCATGCCTGTAATCCCAGGACTTTGGGAGGCCAACGCAGGTGGATCATCTGAGGTCAAGAGTTCAAGACCAGCCTGGCCAACATGGTGAAAACCCAGCTCTACTAAAAATACAAAAGATTGGCTCGGTATGGTGGCAGATGTCTGTAATCCCAGCTACTCAGGAGGCTAAGGCAGGAGAATTGCTTGAACCCAGGAGGTGGAATTTGCAGTGAGCCAAGATCAATTACGCCACTGCACTCCAGCCTGGGCAACAAGAGTGAAACTTCATCTCAAAAANAAAAAAAAAAAAGAAAGAAAGAAAGAAAGAAATCAAAGATTTAAATAAATGAAGAAAGATACCACACTCATGGTTTTAAAGACTTAATATTAAAATGTCAATTATCTCCCAACTCATCCATGAATTTAAAGCAACACAATTAAAATTCTGACAAGTTTGTTTCTGTGTTTGGATTTGGCGGGCTTGTTTTAGAATTCATAATGAAAGATAAAGAGACAAAAATCTCCAAGACACCCTTAAAGAACACCAATAAGATGGCAGAACTTGCTAGACCCACTGCATATGAAACTTTATTACAAATCTGTAGTAATTAAGGCAGTGTGGTATTGAGAGCAGGGATACACAAATGGATCAACAGAATACAGAATTCAAAAGCAGACATATCTAAGCACTGGAATTATTTTCCAAAGGTGGCTGAATAGCAGGAAAAGATTGATCTTTCAATAAATCGTCTCAAACAATTAGTTATTCTTAGGGGAAAAAAAATAAAATTTGACCTCTGCCTCTCAGTCTACACAAAAATCAATTCCATGTAGAATATGTACTTAAATATAAAAGAAAATTAGGAAATAAACAACATACCTTAAATAACAAATGGGTCGAAGAAACCAAAAACAAAATTAGAAAATACTTTGAGATAAAGATACAATATAAGAAAACTTATGGGATGCAGTTAAAGCAGTGCTTAGAGGTAATTTTATAGTTGTAAATGCCTATATTTAAAAAAGAAAATAAAGACCACAAATTAATAACCTAACCTTAAAAAAAGAGCAAACTAAACATAAAGCAAACAGAGGAAGGGAAAAATAAAGATTAGAGCAGAAATCAATTAAACAGACAAGGGAATGGAGAAAATCAATGAAACCAAAGTCTGGTCCCTTAAAAAGATTAAGAAAACTTTTAGCTAGATTGACCAAGAAAAAGAAACTCCAACAAATTCAATTTACTAGAATCAGAAATGAAAGAAAGAACAATACTACTGATCTTAGAGAAATAAAAGGGATTGCAGAGGAATACTGTGGCACAATTATATGCCAATATATTTGATAATTTAAGCGAAAGGGACAAATTCTTAGAAAGACATAAACTATCAAAACTGACTCAAGAAGCAATACCTTTGGCAGGCATACATCATGAATGGATGTGCATAGACTGAATGACTTAACGTCATTAAGATAGCATTAATTCCCAAACTTATCTTTAGAGTCAATGCAATTCCTAACTAAATTGGATTCATAGTAATTTTAAAATTACATCAAAATAAAAAACCCAGGCCCAGATGGCTTCACTGCTTAATTACACCACTTATAGAAGAGTTAATACCAATTCTTCACAAACTCTTTCAAAACACCAAAGAGGGAACTTTTCCCCTTATACTATGTAGCTAGTATTACCCTGATACCAAAACCAGAAAAAAATTACAAGAGAAGAAAATGACCAATATCTTTTTGAATATGGACACAAAATCCTCCAGAAAACCCCTTAGCAAATGGAATCCTGTAATATATTAAAAAGATTATTCACGATGACAAAGTGAGATTTATTCCAAGAATTACAAGGGCGATTTCATATTCAAAAATCAATTAATATACCAATAGAATAAAAACCAAAAACTAAATGATCATCTCAGTAGCCACAGAAAAAGCAGTTCCATTTAACCCACTTTAATGATAAAAACATTTGGAAGTTCCCCCACCCAAGAAAGAACATTTACAAAAAACCCACAACATCATACTTCACAGTGAAATACTGGATGCTTTCCATTTATGATCAGGAACAAGACAAGGATGTCTGCTCTCAGCACTTCTATTCAACACTGTACTGAAGGTTCTAGCCAGGACAATTAGACAAGAAGAAGAAAGAAGAGGCATCCAGGATGTAAATGTAGCAGTAAAACTATCCTGATTCACAAGTGTAATCTTATTTATAGAAAATCCTCCCCAAAATCTGCAAGAAAGCTAATAAATGAGTTCAGCAAGATTTCAGGATACATGATAAATACAAAAATCAGTAGTACTTATATTCTCTTGCAATGAACAATTCAAAAATGAAATTAAGGGAACAAGTTAATTTACAATAGCATCAAAAAGAATAAATAGTAATAAATTTAACAAAAGAAATGTAAAACTTGTCCCATAAAAACCACCAAATATTGTTGAAGGAAATTTAAAAACACCTAAATAAATGGAAAAACATTCCATGTGTATGAATGTAAAGGCTTAATGTCATTAATCCCTAACTGATATTTAAAGCCAATGCAATCCCTATTAGAATCCAATCTGGGTTCTCTGTAGGAATTGACAAGCTGATTCTAAAATTCATATTGAATTGCAAGAGATCAGAGTAACCAAAACAATCTTGGGAAACATAACAAATTAGGAGGCCTCATATTTCCTGATCTCAAAACTTGCTGTAAGTAAGGAAGATAGTGTGGTATCAATGTGAGGATAGACCTACAGACCAATGGTAGAGAACTGAGTCCAGAAGAAATGAATCCATGTGTCTATGGTAAAGTCATTTTCAACAAGGGTGCCAAGACCATTCAAAGGGTGAAAGAATAGTCTCTTCAACAAATAGTGCTGGAGTAACTGGCTATTCACATGCAAAAGAATAAAGTTGGACTTTTAACTCATGCCATTTACAAATATTAATTCAAAAAGGATCAGAGATCTAAAAGCTAAGATTATAAAACTCTTAGTAGAAAACACAGGGATAAATCTTCAAAACCATGGACTTGGCAATGGATTTTTAGATATAATACCAAAGCACAAGAAACTACAGGAAAAAGAAAACTTTGACTTCACCAAAATTAAAAACTTTGAGGCACAAATGCTTCAAAAATAAAAAATAAAAAACACTATTAAGAGAATGAAAAGACAATCTATAGGATAGGAGAAAATATTTGCAATTCATGTATCTGATAAGGGACTGTACCTAGAATATATAAAGAACATTTGCAACTCAATAATAAAAAAAACAATAAGGCAATAAGTTATTTTAAAAATGGGCAACAAATTTGAATTAACATTTCTACAAAAAAGATATGCAAATGGACAACAAGCACACAAAACAATGTTCAACATCATTAATCATCAGGGAAATGCAAACAGAAACCACAAGATTCCACTTCACACCTCTAGAATGGCTAGAGTCAAAAAGACGATTAACAACTGCTGGCAAGGCCACAAAGAAATCAAAAGGCTTAAGTTCCGCTGGTGGGAATGTAAAATGGTGTAGTTACTTTGGAACAGTCTGGCAGTTCCCCAGACAATTAAATAGAGAGTTACAGTATGACCCAGTGATTCCACTCCTAGGTATAAACCCAAGAGAACTGAAAACATACATACAAACAAAAACTTACACAAGTATAATGTTTATGGCAGCAGCATTCGTAATAGGCAAAAGGTAGAAACAACACGTGCCTATCAACTGATGAATGGAAAAAACTAAAAGTGGAATATCCATAAAACAAAATATTATTTGATCATAAAAATGAATGAAATACTGATATATGCTACAACATGATGAACCTTGTAAACGTTACGCTAAGTAAAAGGTGCCAATCATAAAGATCAAATATGATATGATTCCATATATATATGTATATGATGTATATATATACATATATATGTATATGATATATATATATGTATATATGGAATACACACACACACACACACACACACACACAGAAGAAATGTCCAGAGCAGGCAAATATATAGAGACAAAGTAAATTAGTGGTTGCTTAGGGCTTGGGGGAACTGCACAATAGGGGTTGATAGCTGAAGGGTATGGTGTTTCTTTTTTTTTTTTTGAGATGGAGTCTTGCTCTGTCACCCAGGCTGAAGTGCAGTGGCATGATCTCGGCTCACTGCAACCTCTGCCTCCCAGGTTCAAGTGATTCTCATGCTTCAACCTTCTGAGTAGCTGGGATTACAGGCACACACCACCACACTGGGCTAATTTTTGTATTTTTAGTGGAGACAGGGTTTCACCATGTTGGCCAGGCTGGTCTCAAACCCCTGACCTCAAGTGATCCACCTGCCATGGCTTCTCAAAGTGCTGGAATTACAGGAGTGAGCCACCGTGCCAAGCTGACATTTCTTTTTTTTTTTTTTGGAGATGGA
>NW_016107575.1:372113-381315 GCF_001604975.1 Cebus imitator | reverse complement strand
CGCCTCCCAGGTTCAAGAGATTCTCCTGCCTTAGCCTCCCAAGTAGCTGAGATTACATGTTCTCGCTACCAGGCCTAGCTAATTTGTGTTTTTTGTTTGTTTGTTTGTTTATAGTAGAGATGGGGTTTCCTCATGTTGGCCAAGATGGTCTGGATCTATTGACCTCATGATCCGTCCACTTCGGCCTCCCAAAGTACTAGGATTACAGGCATGAGCCACACTACGCCCAGTCTGTCTTTGTCTTTTAATTGGAGAACTTAATCCTTTAAAATATAATGTAATTACAGAAAATTTGGGCTTAAAAAGCAAAATAGGCTATTAGAAGATAATAGCAGAATTGGTTGGGTACAGTGGCTCATGCTTGTAATCCCAGAGCTTTAGGTGGCCAAATTGGAAGGATTAGTTGAGGCCAAAAGTTTGAGACCAGCCTGGGCAACATAGCAAGACCCCCATCTCTATGGAAAATTTTAAAATTAGCCAGACATGGTGGTACATGCCTGTAGTCCCAGCTACTCAGGAGGCTGAGGCAAGAGGATCACTTGAGCCCAGGAATTTGAGGCTGCAATGAGCTATGATTGTGCTATTGCACAGCCTTGGGGACAGTGAGACACTGTCTCTAAATAAATAGATACATTTTTAAAAAAGAAGATAATATCAGAAAATATAATCTTGAGCTAGGAAATGGTTTCCTTTTCTTTTTTTTGAGACGGAGTTTTGCTCTTTCACTCAGGCTGGAGTGCAGTGGTGTGATTTTGGCTCACTTCAAACTCTACCTTCCAGTTTCAAGAGATTCTCCTGCTTCAGCCTCCTAAGTAGCTGAAATTACAGGCACCTGCCACCAGGCCTGGCTAATTTTTGTATTTACAGTAGAGACAGGGTTTCACCATGGCCAGGCTGGTCTCGAACTCCTGACCTCGTGATCCGCCTGCCTCAGCCACCCAAAGTGCTGGGATTACAGGTGTGAGCCACCACACCTGGCAGGAAATGGCTTCTTAAACAAGATACAGAAAGCACTAAACATAAAGATCAATGTGACTATGTTTCAGCCTACAAAATCTTTAATAATTACAAATATTTACTATTTATTGTGTATATAAAATTAAGAACTTTACATACCTCATACCATTTAATCTTCACAAGAACCTATGAGGAGTCAATACTATTATTTTCCCTGTTTTACAGATGATGCTGAAGGAGGTTAAGTATTTCACCTAAAGTCACATAGCAACTATGCCAGGGTTGAAATTTGGGTCTATCTGATTCCAAGCCCAAACTCATAATCACTATCCTAGAGGCCATGCCAGTTTTAGGGGGAAAGTTCTCCAACTCTTTAGTCTCTAAACCAGCACTTTCTCCTCCTTTTTTACCATTATTCTTTTAACCAGCATCTTACATTCAATGTTTCTATTTTTTCATCATCTATTTGCCATCCCTTCTGCCATACCCTTTTGGAGAATTCCCAGTCTGGGTTATTACTCACTCCCGAACTCCTTGCAACCTAGTTCAAGCTCCAATAATAATGACATTCTAATCAGATAAGGAAATGTAGGAAATTCTAATGAAAATGGCCTTTTCTTAGTCTTCATTTCTATTGACCTCTTTTGTACCTCCTCCTTCTTTAAATGTCACTCTCCTTAATTTGTCAGTCATTCAACAAATGCATAGTTGGCAACAACTTTGGGCAAGCATTGTGCCCAGTCCTGGGATACAAATGTCAAAAGACACAGTCCCAACCATCAGTGAGCTTGTTTAGACTGAAGATAATTAGGCAACTAACAAATAATAAGCAGAATGGAGACATTTTGTATGTGTGTATTGCAGTACATTTTAGTGGTTAAGTCTACGTTAGAGTGAGACAGACAAAAGTTTGAGATCTGAATTTGCCACTTATGTTAGCTGTGTAAGCCTGAACAAGTTACTCAAAGTACTTTAAGAATTAAGTAAATCATCACAAATTGTTTCCTGTTTACTTTAGAAAAGCAAGATGTTAATGGTGTTTGTGAGAGACTAAACAATGTAATATAGAGCCCATTATACAAGTTGGTAGAAAAATGCTTGATTTTAAATAGTTTAATGAAAGTATAACAATTAAACACAAACTATGTCTTATTGCTACCAAAAAAAGGTTCTTCAGGTACATTTGACATAGCCTTCTACTGCTGGAGTACATTATAAAATCAATATATAAACTACACTGACACAATTTCAAAGGAAAAAGCATGCCTTTTGGGGTTAGAAGTACACTCTGGTGTTCTGACTTGGATAATTCTAGGTGTATACTATAGATAAGATATTGGGTAACCATACTAGACTATGGAAAAGATACATACAGACAAAATGTAAACATTTAATAAATTGGAGCATACACCAAAATTGGTAAATTTCCCCAAGACTAGGTAGAAAGGCAAGATTGTATTTTGTTTATTTGTTCTTACTAATAGGTGAAAACTCTAAAGATACCAAATTGCAAATCCAGTCTGCTGATGCTGGAAACAAGGCAATTAGGCAGACTCAGGGGACTCTTTAGTTGAAATGACTATTATCCCAAGAATGTATTTTATTTAATATGTAAGTATACGCTATATGCTCAAGCATATACTAAGCAATTTAATTTGAAGGGCAAGGGTAGGATTTTTAAAGTTTGAGAGATGAAGAAATTTTACATTTAAATTTTGGTAGCTTCTGCAATCAACTAAAGTAATAACCATGGAGGTAATTTCCAAGTGTGGCTTCCTCATAGGGTTAACCTAAAATTATCTATTTATATTCATATATCTATATATAGATATAGAGTAGAACATATTTTCTACTCTATATCTATGTATCTATCTATATCTATATACTGTATATGTATATGTGTGTATGTGTATATGCATACATGTTAAATAAAACTGTTAGTAAAATTACATGTTATTTAAAACATGTTAAATGAAATAAAAGGAGGTAATAATCTACAGCCTCCTGTGTTTCTCGGTTTCTTATAAAATGAGAACTACAGTAGCTTCTAACCATGAGCTTGTCAGGGAAATTAAACAATGGATTTAAAGTGTTCTGCATGGTGCCTACAAGTTAGCCAATTTCTAAGTATTTCTAAAATGTCTACCATTTTTGTCTCTTGGAGTAACCTTAAAAAAGAAATTGAAGGCCGGGCATGGTGGCTCACGCCTGTAATTTAAGCACTTTGGAGGCCAAGATGGGTGGATAACCTGAGGTCAGGAGTTCAAGACCAGCCTGACCAACATGGTGAAACCCCATCTTAAAAAAAAAAAAAAAGAAATTGAAGTGTACCAAGCAGAGAAAGAAGGAAGTCATCCCAGGAGTGACAATGCTATACACAAAGCTAGGGGGTAAGAGAGTATGGCATGTGGAACAAATTCAGTGGCTGGACGGAAGATAACAAGACTGACTAATGGCAGGAACACTATTTAAAGGGCCAAAATAAGAGGCGAGAAACTCCTGGATTAAAATAGTAGCCAAGGAGAAGAAGGGATAGATAAAAGAGATATCTAGGATGTATAGCTGATAGGAACTAAGGGAAGATTTCATGCAGATGAAGGAGAAGAAAGCAACAGATACGCAAGGTTTCCGATGTGGTTTACTGGATGTGTGTTGGTGACATTCGATTACAGAGCCACACACATATTTTAGAGGAAGAAGCTGAAGCATTTTTGTTTCTTTGTTTGTTTTGAGACACAGCCTCGCTCTGTACTTAGGCTGGAGCGCAGTAGCTCAATTTCGGCTCACTGAAACCTCCACCTGCCCTGCAACACACCAGCAGCTGAGATTACAGGCATGTGCCACCACACCAGGCTAATTTTTTGTATTTTTAGTAGAGATGGGGCCATGTGGGCTAGGCTGGTGTCAAACTCCTGGCCTCAAGTGATCTGCCCACCTCAGCCTCCCAGAGTGCTGGGATTACAGGCATGAGCCACAGTGCCTGGCCAGAGGCATTTGGGCTTTTTTTTTTTTTCTTTAAGCCCTGGAAAATTAAAGCAACTAACAGAAGCATTTGGTTTTAAACACAATGTAAGGCATCTCAGTAAAATCATCTATAATATAATAGATATAACACAAAGAATTCAGAAGTCAACATTCTTTTTAGAATACGTAATAAACATACGATTAGGTTCTTATAGAATCACACTGGCAATGACAAAGGGATATTAATCAAGAGTTACAAATAACAGAGTTTCATGAATAACTTGGAAAGTATAAAGTAATTCAAATTGGAATGAAGTACATTAAAAACACAGTTCAATACCTCAGCTGCTTTGCCGTTGTAAAGGCGAAAATGATTACAGGCTTTAAGATTGAGTGCGATGGTACTATCAGGAATTTGCTGAAGGTAAACAGCCAAAACTTCTTGAGACACATCATAGTAATCCAATTTATAGTAGCAGAGGGCCACATAAACATTGAGGGCAAGGTATTCCCTATTAGATGAAAGAATTAAGGGTTAACCATGTAAGTCTACTTCATAGAAATGTCAAACTACAAAGCTCAAATGGACAAGGCAAAGAAGACAGTTCATGAATTTGCCATATGAAGAAAGAAGGCAAGATATAATCAGTATATATATATTTTTTGCATTGCAATATTTGGGTGGGTATTTGTTTTTTGTTTGTCTGTTTTTTGAGATGGAGTCTTGCTCTGTCACCCAGGCTGGAGTGCAGTGGCACAATCTCGTCTTACTGCAACCTCCACCTCCCAGGTTCAAGCAATTCTCCTGCCTCAGCCTCCCAAGTAGCTGGGACTACAGGTGTGTACCACCACGCCTGGCTAATTTTTGTATTTTTAGTAGAGATGGGCTTTCACCATATTGGCCAGGCTGGTCTTGAACTCCTGACCTTGTGATCAGCCCGCCTTGGCCTCCCAAAGTGCTGGGATTACAAGTGTGAGCCACCGCGCCCAGCTGGGTGTTTTGATATAAGTAGAGTGAAAGATGACAACTAGAGAAGAAAGGGAACATTCATGCTGTTCATACTGAAAAATTAACATATGCTATAATTGAACATAAACACAAGCACACGCCACACATTAGACCAACACAAGACACACAGGCTCAATGGCTGGAAATGGAAGCAGGTAGGCGACTAAGAAGGTAACAGCAAAAGAGGAAAGAAGGAAGGAAGCTGAGATATTTTTGGGAAGGGAGAGAGAGGCCAAGTGTTTAGTGATAAAGTTGGAATGTAAATTCTTTTTTTTTCTTTTATTTATTTATTTAAAGACAGGGTTTTACTCTGTTGACTAGGATGGTCTCAATCTCCTGACCTCGTGATCCGCCCTCCTCAATGTCTGGTAGAGGACTTTTGGCCCCGTTCCCCAGCCATGTGGAAAGGGCCTAATTCCCGAAAAGGAAGGCCCTTCCTCCCCCACAGGGAGGGTCCCTTATCTCACTCTATCCTGGCCCGGCCCAAGACCAGCAACCTTCCCGCCCAGCGGCCCACTGAACCAATCACCATCCGCCCCACCAGCTCTCCCGTAACCTCCCGTCCCACAAGCTCCCGCCCGGCAGGCTTCCTGCCCAGCAACCAACCTAGCCAATTACTACCYGCCAGGTCAGCTCTCCTACCGCCCCAGGCCCTCTGTCCCTATAAAGTCAACCGAACAAAGAAAGCGCGCGCGATTCATCCCCGTCCGCCTGAGTCGCCCGGAGATCCCAATAAAGTCGGTACCGGCCACCACGCGTCCTGCCTCATGTCTACTGGGGGCCTGCCTCCGTGGGTTGGGGTCCCACAACCAGGGGTCGCACACTCAACCTCCCAAAGTGCTGGGATTACAGGTGTGAACCACCTCACCTGGCTGGAATGTAAATTCTTCAGAATGGTTTGTATCTAATTTTGTCAGCAAGTTACCTACAATGTAACAATAATGCTAAGTTTGATACATCTAGACCATACATTTCAACAGGAGTAATATCACTTCCAAAGGGGAAAAATTGGTTCTCATGGGAGGATGAAAAAATCCTACTCGTTTTATGTGTAAAGCACAGTTATACATATAGCACAAAAATGGATGTATGTTAATATACATATATCAGTATACTAAACTTTCATGGGAGGGCAGTTAGGGGGAAAAAGTCTTTTAGAAGGGTGACAATGGATAAAAAGATAAGAGAAAGCCTGATTTAGACAATACCTAATTCTTAATCTCACCAGATAATCAACTAAACAGATTTGAATGCATGGTGGTACTACATCCAAAGGACACTAGATTCTCAGTCAAACCAGTAACAAAAGAAACAAACAAAATGAAAGAAATGTAGAGGAGGCATAAAAGGACACAGACCTGTTATCTAGCAGTATTCGCTTATATATATCAATAGCTTCTTGGTAGTGAGATCGCATATAGTGGATTGAGGCCAAACTGAGTTGATCTTCTGTGACATCCTGAAGATTCTGATGAAAGCTCATCAACTTTTTCTCATCATTAAACTAAAATTGTGAGAGTGGAAAAGACATGTAAAGAGTCACATTAGTGTTGTTAGAGAAATCAACATCTATGTGATAGAGTTTTTAACTCTTTCTTCTTTAGCCATTGTGTCTCTTTCTTCTTCCTATTTCCCTTAGGTTCCTTGCCTTCTACATCACTTCCCCTGCAAAGAAAGAATGCAAATAGCCTCTGGAGGCATAGCTTGACAATGACAATGGAAAGCCCTTAGGTTACAGTTAATATTATTCCATCCTCTCCTTATCTTTTCTTTTTCTTTATATTTTCTCCCTTTCCTTTTTTTTTTTTCTTTTTAGCCTTTTTACTCTTACCTGGTAACATTTTTAACCTGTTCTTTCGTATCTCGTTCTTCTTGGTAGTCAATGAGGAGTCAAAATGTATTTCTCATCATGTAACTTAGTGAATTCAATTTTTAATTTCCTACTCTACATTTTTTCATTCTTTCTTCAGTTACTATACATTGTTGTTGTTTGAAATTGTCAGAATTCTATTGCAACCTTGTAATGCTTATTTTGTTAGATGGCTACTGCAAATATTAGTTGCCTTTTGCTTACATATGGGGCAGAACAGATATATTTTTGACAGTGATCCTTAATATGCAGATTGCTCACTCCCGCCTGATAGAGAATGACTTATAAGTTTAAAAATTTTGTACAGAATTGTCTTCTGTAGACTATTTAGTTACATGGAAAAATGTTCATGATACACTTTTAAGTAAAACGCCTGGTTATAAAATAGAATATATACTATGATCCAAATTTAGCAATATAAATACACATATATATATACATACATAAAAATACAAATTTTTTTTTTTTTTTTTTTTTTTTTTTTTTTTTTAAAAATTTTTTATCTTTTTACCCGTGTTTTAGTGCAATGGCACGATCTTGGCTCACCGCAACCTCCGCCTCCTGGGTTCAGGCAATTCTCCTGCCTCAGCCTCCTGAGTAGCTGGGATTACAGGCACGCACCACCATGCCCAGCTCATTTTTTGTAGTTTTTAGTAGAGACGGGGTTTCACCGTGTTGACCAGGATTGTCTCGATCTCTTGACCTCGTGATCCACCCACCTTGGCCTCCCAAAGTGCTGGGATTACAGGCGTGAGCCACCGCGCCCGGCCAAAATACAAATTTTTTAAAGACTGGAAGAAAGAGTAAAATATTACAGTGTTAGCTGGAAGTGGCAGTCTTACAGGAAATCTTGATTTTTGTGTGTATGTAATTTGCTATTTTCTAAATGTACTATGGTGAACATGTATAGTTTTTGTAATCAGAAGAAAAACACAGGCCAAGTGTGGTAGCGCACGTTTGTAATCCCCACACTTTGGTTGGCCAAGTTGGGCAGATTACCTGAGGTCAGGAGTTCCAGACCAGCCTGGACAACATGGTGAAACCCCATCTCTACTAAAAATACAAAAATTCGCCAGCCATGGTGGCACACGCCTGTAATCCCAGCTACTTGGGAGACTGAGGCAGGAGAACTGCTTGAACCCAGGAGACAGAGGTTGCAGTGAGCCGAGATTGTGCCACTGCACTCCAGCCTGGCAACTCTGTCTCAAAAAAAAAAGAAAAAAGAAAACACAACAAAATATATTTCTTTAAATTCAATCAAAGACTTTCACTACTACTAATATGAGAGTAGCTTATAGTATACAGCGCTCCCATCAAGAGCATATAGAAAATCTTAAAAACTACTGAAAAATCTGTGTAAAAGGGGCTGGGACAGGCTCACTCCTGCAATCTCAGCACTTTGGGAGGTGGAGGTGGGTAGGTCACTTGAGCTCAGGAGTTTGAGACTAGCCTGGGCAACACGGTGAAACCCTATCTCTACAAAAATCAGCTGGGCACGGTGGCATACACTTGTAATCTCAGCGATTTGGGAGGCTGAGGCACAAGGATTGCTTGAGCCTGGGAGGCAGAGGTTACAGTGAGCTGAGATGGCGCCAATGCACTCCAGCCTGGGTGACAGGAAGTGAAATCCTGTCTCAAAAAAACAAAACAAAAAAAATCTGTGTGGGGGGATCAGAGAGCTACCAAGTGAGTGAAAACTTGAGAGATACCAAGATCCCCAGCAAGAAGTGCAAAGAGGTGATTCTGATATTTAGCACCACCTTCTCTTAAATGGTACCTACCAATTCTCAATTGGTTGCTGAGTTGCTGAAAACTAAGTAGAGCTTCAAGAAGTCTTATGGGCTTAATGGACCAAAAAATAGAGATCGGGGCCCACCAAGCTATCAGTTGGGACCCCTGGAAAGCTATCCTAGAAATAGAGGTAAAATGGAAATACACCAGCTTTAAATCGTTGCAATCTCTGACAGGTATCAGTTCATTTGCCCCTATTCTATGTCCTTCCCAGAAGTAAAAGTAAATTCTAAATCCTTCCTGGAAGAAGACAAAATCATCGAGAGCTTCAAATTATCTCCATTATTTAGTAGCCAGCATTAAACACAATATTACCAAGCAAACCAGGGGTCAAGAACATTTGACTGAAAACCAAGAAACAGCTGTCCAGAGATACACTATTGGAATTATTAGACGTGGACTTTAAAAATAACTGTTATCAATATGTTTAAGAAATTAAATTAAAAATTAGAAAATTTGAGCTGTAAATTAGAAATTAAAAAATAACAAAATGTGGCCGGGCGCGGTGGCTCAAGCCTGTAATCCCAGCACTTTGGGAGGCCGAGGCGGGTGGATCACGAGGTCAAGAGATCGAGACCATCCTGGCCAACATGGTGAAACCCCGTCTCTAC
>NW_016107575.1:369493-370973 GCF_001604975.1 Cebus imitator | reverse complement strand
AGGATGGTCTCGATCTCTTGACCTCGTGATCCACCCGCCTCGGCCTCCCAAAGTGCTGGGATTACAGGCTTGAGCCACCGCGCCCGGCTTGTAATGAAACAGTCTTATGGGATTAGAAACATAGACACTTAAGATATATTTCAAATTTGCACAAAAGATGAAGAGTAAACGAGTTAAAATGATCTAAGGTCCTTTAATTTTCTAGAAATTGGTAAAAGAACTAATTAATATCAAACTTTTTAATATGCAAAAGACACATGACTAAAACTGCTAAATCCTAAGAATGTACATAACTACAACCAATGGAGGGAAAATATATAATTTTAAAAATCTATCCAAAAAAAGACAACAAAGAAAAGAAAAAGAAACCCAGACCACATGGACCAGCTGGGCAAAGAGAGAACTAATAACAGGACGGCAGTTATGAAACTAATCGTATTTGTAAATATATTAAGTAAATGAATGACATACTAGAGGTTTTTTTAATAAAGATTTTAACTGGATTTTAAAACACACAAAACTCATTTATATGCTGTTTATAAGAGTCACCTTAAATATAAGGACATAGAAAAGTAGAAAGTAAAAGGATAAAGAGATATAATAGGCTGGGCGTGGTGGCTCACGCCTGTAATCCCAGTACTTTGGGAGGCTGAGGTGGGTGGATCACGAGGTCAAGAGATTGAGACCATCCTGGTCAACAAGGTGAAACCCCGTCTCTACTAAAAATACAAAAAATCAGCTGGGCATGGTGGCACATGCCTGTTATCCCAGCTACTTGGGAGGCTGAGGCAGGAGAATTGCCTGAACCCAGGAGGCGGAGGTTGCGGTGAGCCGAGATCCTGCCATTGCCCTCCAGCCTGGGTAACAAGAGTGAAACTCTGTCTCAAAAAACAAAAAAAAAACAAAAAAGAGATATAATAGGCAAATATTACCCAAAAGAGAGCTGGTATAGCTTACAAATATGTCTATGAGAAATTTTTTAGAGATGAGAGACATTTCATGATAGTATATATTTCAGTCTACTGGGAAGACATTATTGCTAGACAGTCTACTAGCAATTCTAAGTTTGTGTGCACTTAATGATAGAGTCTGAAAAACAGGTAAAGCAGAACTAAAAAGAGAAAGAGACAAAGTGACAATTATGATGTGGAATTTCTAAATGTACCAAAAATAACTATTTTCATATAATGCCTGTGGGTGATTAAACTTTCTGTAAAACAACTTAGCAATATCAATTAAAAGCTTTGAAGTTGCTTATACCCAATAGGCATGTCCATTTCTAAGATGTTCAGAATGGCATTTTTAAAAATTTTAAAAATTATAAATCTAAAAGTCAAATAACTAGGAAATGTTGAATAAATAATGGCACATATGATGCATTTGGTGGAATGCTATAAAAATTTTTTGAGCCGGGCGCGGTGGCTCAAGCCTGTAATCCCAGCACTTTGGAAGGCTGAGGCGGGTGGATCACGAGGTCAAG
>NW_016107575.1:357012-368888 GCF_001604975.1 Cebus imitator | reverse complement strand
ACTAAGAAATAATAGGATAGTTGACACAAACTAAACTTTTTTCTTTGAGACAGAGTCTTGCTCTGTCTTGCTCCAGGCTGGAGTATAGTAGTGCAATCTCAGCTCACTGCAACTCCTGCCTCCTGGGTTCAAGTGATTCTCCTGCCTCAGCTTCCCCAATAGCTGGGATTAAAGGTGTGTGCCAACACGCCTAGCTATTTTTTTTTTGTTGTATTTTTAGTAGACACAGGGTTTCACCATGTTGGCCAGGCTGGTCTCGAACTCCTGATCTCAGGTGATCAAACAGCTTCGGCCTCCCAAAGTGCTGAGATTACAGGTGTGATCCAATACGCCTGGTCTAAACTTCTTATGACTGTGGCTTAAGGAGAAATAAAACCTAACATCTCTGAATAAATTAAGAGGGTAAGGAACACTGGGCCAGGCACAGTGGCTCACACCTGTAATCCCAGCATTTTGGGAGGCCCAGGTGGGCAGAACATGAGATCAGGAGATTGAGACCATCCTGGCCAACATGGTGAAACCCCGTCTCTACTAAAATACAAAAAATTAGCTGGGCGTGGTGGTGCACGCCTGCAATCCCAGTTACTCCGGAGGCTGAGGCAGGGGAATCTCTTGAACCCAAGAGGCAGAGATTGCAGTTAGCCAAGATGGTGCCACTGCACTCCAGCCAGGCGACAGGGCAAGACTCAAAAAAAAAAAGAAAAAAAAAGAACACTGATAGAGGAGAAAATCCTATATAATTAACAGTTATATTCCACTTGTTCTAGAAAATTATTAACAATAATTTCTAATTATCTCACTAGTTGTAGCAACAAGAAGGAAGAAAAAGAAAAATATTTTTAAAACAAAACAATGTGAAATGAGAACATAAATACCTTGTGAGCCAAGTGGAAGAGGAGGCGGTTTTGGAGTCGGCTTTTCGAAGCTGAAAAAAAAAACCATCCAAGCTGCTTATTAAAGAACTCAACAGTCTAGGTCTAGCAGTCCCTTGTAGGAATGAAATGAAACTCGGATGATCTTCTCAAATCTTTACTTATCTGTTCCTAGGTATGTCTCTGCTAGAATATATATTGTTTGAGTCTGGTCTCCACCTGCAGTAGCAGAAACAGCATCAAGAACCAGAAGAGAAATGTGCTAAGATTTCGCTCTTCTCTACTGCTTATTCTACCTGATCCTATTACGGTGATCCACAACACAACGCTCCACACACATGATTAGAGTAGCAGCTCGCCTCTGTGTTGTTCATATACCAAACCAAACACTGGTAATAGACACCATGGTCATCTCGATGTGTGTATGAATGCACTCACTCAGCTCCTAGTCCCAGTATTCTTTTAATTCCTTCTGCTATTTCCTTTTCCACAATTATACTGCCATATTTTCCTAAATACTAGCCCAGTCTCTATTCCACAGATTTTCTAGCATAATTATGTGCCACATTGAAGCAGGCAGTCAAGCAAAAATATTAACAGCTTTTAAGTTCCAAATATCCTTTGCATTCTTGGAAAACTTCCTGATTCTGGATACCCAATTCTACCTCTTTTACAGAAAAAGTCATACTTCAATCTATAAGAAAGAAAAAATATATATAGAAATAGAGATAGCTGCCATGATCAGTTTTTATGTGTCTAACACTGTTCTTAGCACAGATAAAGCCTAGAAATATGAGATAAAGTAAGTAACATAAAGGACCTTATAATGAAATTGAGAAAAACTACATAAGCACATATGAAACATTTTGGGTACAAATAAAGAAAGGCTTTGCTGCGTATGGTGGTGGGTGTGTCTGTAGTCTCAGCTACTTAGAAGGCAGAGGCTGGAGGCTGGCTTGAAGCCAGGAGTTTGAGACTATAGGATGCTATGCTCATACCTATGAATAGCCACTGTATTCCAGCTTGGACAACATAGTGAGATCCTGTCTTTAAAAAAAAAAAAAGTCTTCAAGTTCCACATTTGCCATGAATTTGAGCTGAAATTCTTTTTTTTTTTTTTTAATGAAGATGGGGTTTCAGCATGATGGCCAGGCTGGTCTTGAACTCCTGACCTCAGGTGATCCACCCACCTCAGCCTCCCAAAGTGCTAGGATTAGAGGCGTGAGCCACAGCACCCGGTCAAGCTGAAATTCTTTATATGTATAAATTAATTCTACCTTGAATACATTCTTCCCTATCAAATATTACAGTGCCCACTTTTCTCTGCATTTTCTTGAACTTAAGTTGGTTCATACTCTAATTAACTTTTTCTACCATGTTTCCCTTTTTTTTTTTTTTTTGGACGGAGTTTCACTCATGTTACCCAGGCTGGAGTGCAATGGCGCGATCTCGGCTCACCGCAACCTCCGCCTCCTGGGTTCAGGCAATTCTCCTGCCTCAGCCTCCTGAGTAGCTGGGATTACAGGCACGCGCCACCATGCCCAGATAATTTTTTGTATTTTTAATAGAGACGGGGTTTCACCATGTTGACCAGGATGGTCTCGATCTCTTGACCTCGTGATCCACCCGCCTCGGCCTCCCAAAGTGCTGGGATTACAGGCTTGAGCCACCATGCCCGGCCTCATGTTTCCCTTTTATTCTCATTTTCAAATTTGAGTACAATTGCCCCGAGATGAATATCCATATGTAAGAAAGCAGAAGGGATGATTTCTGGATTCTTCAAGCTGAAATTGCTGGGCTTCTCACTCAGAAACAGGAAAAGCAGCCACAAAGTCCACAGCCATAAAAGCCTGAATAAAACTCTACCTAACTACCACCAACAGCATGCCTATTCTCCCATGACGGGGCCTAAGAAAGACACCCTGCCTTTTCTCTTCCTTCATCCTGATTTTTGGCTGTAGCCTGGTGGGGTGTAGCATTAATTCTATTTTTTTTATTTTTCATTTTTTGAGACAGAGTTTCACTCTGTTGTCCAGGCTGGAGTGCAGCGGCACGATCTCAGCTCACCACAACCTCCGCCTCCCGGGTTCAAGCGATTCTCCTGCCTCAGCCTCCCGAGTAGCTGGGATTACAGGCACCTGCCACCACACCTGGCCAATTTTTGTATTTTTAGTAGAAACAGGGTTTCACCATGTTGCTCAGGCTGGTTTCGAACTCCTGAGCTCAGGCAATCCACCTGCCTAGGCCTACCAAAGTGCTGGGATTACAGGCATGAGCCACCATGCCTGGCTAACTCTCTCTTTAAACATAAAGTTTCTCAAATCCAATATTCTTTGAGGGTTAAAGCTATTTTTTTTAGCTTTCCAATGTCAATCTTTTTTTTTCCTCAATAGAAAAAGGAATACACTAAGTTTTAAAATCTTCAAAATGACTCTTACTATGAGTGAAGAACATCAGATAAAAAGAGCCCTTTTACCTTTAAATCCAGCAGCTTCGGCTTGTTTATACATCCCAAGAAAGAAGTAGGTGCAAGCTAGGTTCACCCAGACTTCAGAATTACAATTTTCCTCTTTTGTAGCATTTTCGTATTCCTGAAACATACAGTAAGCAGTGATCTTGTTTTGGCAGCAAAGCAATTGATGGGCCATTCTTCCATAATGGAATAGGATATCATACTGAGATGAAGCAATTTACCATTTAGGGAATCCTACATGCTTTGCAATTATTCTATATCTGAAAACGTTAAATACTGAAGCTAAAGTTCAATCCCACATCTGCAGCGCTACTGTCCATATGATCTTATACTTGTGGTTTTTGTCCCTCAATTAATACTGACAGGGACTAACAAACAACAGGAACAAAGAGTAACTGAACTACTTCATTTCTGCTAACTTAAAAAGACATACAAGATCCCCTTAAGAAAGTCCTATGTTCAGTTAACTTAAAATCTGATGGCTTATTTAATACACTACAAATTCCATTTCATTCTAATTGTTTTCTGGCTTTGTTTATATGTGTGTAGGGGGGGGTTCATATTTTTTAAATTTTTTGTTTTTCCTGCCAAGGACACTTTCTGAGATTCACTTTGTCAATGACATTTTCCCTATACTCTCACTTTTGATCAGTCTTTCCCAGGTGTTGTTTCTTACTACACGTGGGTTGTTCTTCCTTTCCTCCTATACCTTTTACAAATACTACCAGCCTCTATTCTGTCCTTTGCACATCTTCCCTTTTCCTTCACCAGCTCTGTTCCTTTGTTCTATGGCTCGCCTCCTTATTACCTGTCCTTGAATATTTTCATTTTAGTCACGCAGGTTCTTCAAATTTGCTTAGATTACATCTTGGGAATAAGAATATGTAGGAAATGCTTAAGCAATTTCATTTGTGAATTAAAAATGACTGGATGTAAGCCCTCTATAATTTTATTTGAATCCATAATCCTATTGATTAATTATTGTAGATGGGTAGGGTTTACAATGACCAAGAAAAACAATTTCCAAAACAATTCTACTTGCAAAACTATAAAGATAATATAATCGTTCCTATGTCTAAAAATAACCAAGCGAAAGAAAAGTGAAATTCTCTTGAGCGAAGACTCATGCAAGTTTTTATCAAAATGGCTTAATTTTCCTGTTCTGAAGATTTACTTACTAAATCCTAATACCAATATGTTGTACAACCTCATTAGTATGCATGTGAAGTAAAACGTATACAAGATACAGGTACATATACAGTCATCCTTCTTTATCCATGGGGGATAGATCCCTAGTACATGTCTGAAACCTTGGATAGTATTGAATCCTATATATACTATGTTTTTTCCTATACATACACGCCTATGATAAAGTTTAATTTATAAGTTAGGCACAATAAGAGATTAACACCAATAACTGATAATAAAATAGAACTATAACAATATATGGTAATAAAAGTTATGAGGATGTGGTCTCTTTTTGCTCTCTCTCTCTCTCTCTTTCTCTCTGAAAATATCTTATTATACTGTACTCACCTATTTTTGGACTGAGATTGACCTGGGGTAACTGAGCTTGACCCCGGGAAGCAAAACCATGGACAAGAGGGAACTACTGTAATGGAGCATATTACAATATAGACAACTACTGAAATGATACATTTTTAAAAAGTCAGTAGTTGCTTTCATTAACAAGTATAATTGAGGAACACAAATAGGTAACTTCTTTTTGTTTCCATCTGGATTGTTTGAATTTTACCGTGGACATGTATTATTATAATATAAAGTTTAATAACATTTTAAACACACTTCTGATAGGAAAAAATGGGTTTTTTTTACACTAACCTCCAGAGCTCTCTTGTAGTCACCAAGGTGAAAGGCACAATATCCAATCCACAAATTAGTATCCTCTTCTTGTTCCCCAACATGACGTTTGAACTTCAGGTTAAAAATATATTTTAAAAAATCATGAAAAACTTTGAATAGTAAACTCTCTGTTTAAAAAAAATGCTATGTTGAGTTACTGATGAACAACAGGCAATCTAAGTATTAGAAGCATGACAATATGACGTTTAATTAAACAGGACAATTACCTACTAATTGTCACAGAAATTTATATTTTCAAATATTTCCCATTTGGCATTCTGTATCTACTGATGTTGTACTCCAAAAAGGATTTGAGTTGCCTAACAATTCTGGGTGATATATAAGGAACAGGATTGTGTAAAATATTTAAAGCCAAATAACTGGAGGTTAGAGAGGTTGAACCATGAACTCAAGGCCCCACAGACAGTATGTGTGCTGGCAGGGACTTAAAGAAACGTCTGACTCCAAAGCCCATGCTGTCACCCCCTGTGCTCTACTGGATTTAACCTCCCACTTCAGTCCTGTTGCATTAGCACACACATATATTTACTAATAGATTATAACCTTTCACTGAGGACAAGCCATTAAATCTTTCTATTACTCTTCAGCAGGCTAGCTTACCAGGCCTACAAAAGTTAAGGATGTTCAGAAGACTTGGCCTCACTTATGTCCACTATAAACAAATATTTTATGAATTCCTCTGCCAAAAAAAGAAAAGCCTTATTTTGGAGGAGAACTAAGACCTTGACACAGAATTCTGAATTTTTGTGGTAAGGTAATATTTTTTTTTTTTTTTTTTTGAGATGGAGTTTCGCTTTTGTTACCCAGGTTGGAGTACAATGGCACAATCTCGGCTCACCACAGCCTCCGCCTCCTGGGCTCAGGCAATTCTCCTGCCTCAGCCTCCTGAGTAGCTGGGATTACAGGCACGCGCCACCATGCCCAGCTGATTTTTTGTATTTTTAGTAGAGAAGGGGTTTCACCATGTTGACCAGGATGGTCTCAATCTCTTGACCTTGTGATCCGCTTGCCTCGGCCTCCCAAAGTGCTGGGATTACAGGTGTGAGCCACCGCACCCGGCCCAAGGTAAGATTTTTTTTTTACTCTACAGGGTGATAAATCAAATAGTGAACCAACACATATTTACGGAGCATCACTACAGAACTTCAGATGCCTCAGTCATTATAAGAAGAAGACATCTCTTTGATATTTTCTTATCTGGGATAAGAATTTACTCCTGTAGCTAACTCTACAACATTAGAAATCCTCCTCATACCAAATGCTGTGAATTTGAAAATAGTGCCTTATTTCTGGAGAAATTCTCACCTGAGGTTTCCCTGAATTCCCTGGAGCTACAGGAAAGTGCATGAGACTTCCTCACCAGAAACCATAGCAGTTTCCATCCCCATGCAGCATGGTACTCCAACCAACTACCTAAGAATGTAAGCATAGAGCAGAGCCTCCCTGCGAACTTAAAGGCAGTCTGGCCCTGTAACTCCCATCATTTTGGGAGGCCAGAAGCAGGCGGATCCCTTGAGCCCAGGACTTTAAGACCAGCCTGGGCAACATGGTGAGACCCGTGTCTCAACACACACACACAACCAACCAGCCAGATGGAAATTAGCCAGGCATAGTGGCACATGCCTGTAGTCTCAGCTACTTGGGAAGCTGAGGTGGGAGGATCATGTGAGCCCTGGGAGGTTGAGGCTGCAGGGAGACATGATCACATCACTGCACTCCAGCCTGGATGACAGAGTGAGACCCTGTCTCAAAAATAAAATAAAATAAAATAAAGGCAACCTGTTGTTATACAATAAGAAAAAAAGGGGTCATTGTCTTAAAGAAAAAAAGAGGAAAACAGACTGATGAAGATAGACATATACACAGCACTCACTCCACTGATTCACAGAACTAGAAGGTGCTTCCATGCCAACTCCCCTACTGTAAAGATGAGAAAGCTGACACCCAAAAAGCTAAACAATATGCTCAGTACCAGAACACTAGTAAGAAAGAGAACTAGGCTGGGTGCGGTGGCTCACACCAGTAAACTCAGTACTTTGGGAGACTGAGGCGGGTGGATCACCTGAGGTCAGGAGTTGGAGACCAGCCTAGCCAACATGGTGAAACCTCATCTCTACTAAAAATACAAAAGATTAGCCAGGCATGGTGGCGGGGGTCTGTAATCCCAGCTACTTGGGAGGCTGAGGCAGGAGAATCGCTTGAACCCAGGAGGTGGAGGTTGCAGTGAGCCAAGATTGTGCCATTGCACTCCAGCCTGGGTGACAAGAGTAAAACTCCATCTCAAAAAAATAAATAAATAAATAATAAAGCAGCAAACTTTACATGGAAGATGAGGAAATATATGTAAACCGAATAATAACAATTATTAATGGTAGATTCCGAGTAACATGGATGGAGCAGCATTTTAAGAGAAATAACTGTGGCACAACACAATTAGAACATGCTGTCAGAATTCTTCATTCTTTGGTGCAAACTTCACTCTCCTATAACATGTGTTTCCCACAAAGCAGTTTTTCAAAGCTCAGTCCCTGGGACCATCTCCATCAGAAGCACTTAGACTTGCGCACCTTAAAATGAAGATTCCTGAGCACCACTGCAGACCTAGAGCAGGAGCCCAGGAATTGATATCCTGTTAAGTACCCTAGGTAATTCTGACGTATATTAAAAGGTTCTGAGAACTACTGCCATGGAGATTTGAAATATTTTCTGGGGCTGTAATATTTTCAACCATAAGCATGTTAGAATTACTTAAATTTGAGCAAAATTTTAGAACACTTAATAGGAAAAAATCATACATTGGTCAAGGGTTGGGATAAGCAATGTGTTAACTGACATTGTATTAAATGTCCCTCCATATTTTTAGATTATAATCACCATCAGTGACCTAGGCATAATCAAAAGTGGCCCTCAATAAATTAGATTTTTCTTTTCTTTTTTTTTTTTTTTCTTTTTTTGAGATGGAGTTTCGCTCTTGTTACCCAGACTGGAGTGCAATGGCGCGATCTCGGCTCACCGCAACCTCCGCCTCCTGGGTTGAAGCAATTCTCCTGCCTCAGCCCCCTGAGTAGCTGGGACTACAGGCGTGCACCACCACGCCCAGCTAATTTTTGTATTTTTAGTAGAGACGGGGTTTCACCTTGTTGACCAGGATTGTCTCGATCTCTTGACCTCGTGATCCACCCGCCTCGGCCTCCCAAAGTGCTGGGATTATAGGCGTGAGCCACCGCGCCCGACCAAGAAATTAGATTTTTAGTTCATCTTTTATCAGGTTTATAGTTAACTTAGAATCTGGAATCTGTGCCTGATTTACAGGGGATTTGCATAGGAAGCCCTAGAATGTACCCATCTATTTCAACAGCATAGCAACCAGCATGCACCCAAGCATTCATCTATAGTCTGGTATTCACTCATTAAGAAGCAACGTTTTTGGACATTACCTCCAACAGGGTAATAGCTCCAGTGAAATCTCTTTGTGAAAGGAGCTCCTCTAGTTTTGGAGTCTTCCTACCTTTCTTCTTTCTTTTGTCAGTGTGCTGGACGTCCCCGCCTACAGCAGGTTTGGCCCTTGAAAGCATCTGTGAAAGAAACAATGACAGCTGTACGGTCCAATTCCAATAATCAGATTTAAACTGAGTGACAGCTCTGTAATTAATAAGTCAAATCCTTAACAACGAACCCCAGGGAAGCCTATTCAAACTCGTTTTGTAACAGGTATTCTACTAGAAGAGCCGTCACCCAATGCTTAGGACGGACCAAACAGCTACTCCCAACTTTATCTTCTCTGGTTCGAGTGCGGCAAAAGATGCTTTCGCATAGCTTCTGTCATCTCAGCTTCCCCTTCCTCTGCTTCCCATCCCACGTCTGGTTTAGATGTGGTTAAATGGAGAAGCAGAAAGGAAGAAAGCATCGAGGTATTTACATCCCTGTCCACCGTGGGAACCCAGGGAGAGCAGGGGATTACCCTCTGCGGACACACCTAGATTTACACAGAAGTGTGCTGGGAACCTTTAATCGCCAGAAACAGGACCTACTCAAAGTATTCCCTCATTATTCAGAGACACTAACCATCTTGACGTCGGTGTTGTGAGTTCCCTCCGCAGACAGACAGCAAAGGCCGCGCTACAGCGTTTCGCCGCATCCACACAGCCAGCTCGGTTTCCACGGCAACCCCGCCGGGAGGCTGGTCCGCCGGGAGAAAAGCTCGTTGGAGAACCAGCACCCGCGGCTTCTTGGTTCCATGCAGCTTCCGCCGCGGAAGATCAGAGGTTCCTTTCGGGAGGACAGCGTCGTTCTCCGCTGCACCGAGAGCGAAAGTTTGGTTATGTCTCTATTTATGAGTTTACTTTAGGAAAAGGCGAATTGGAATAGCGTAGTTTTTCAAATGTAAGTTTCCTGGGAAAGTAATTTTCAGGGACCACTTCCGTTTTGGACCAAGTCGGACTCCTTAGCAATCCTTGGCTGCGTCCGACGCGCAATCTCCGTCTCTGGCTGGTGCGGGTAGCTTAGAAAATTTCTGCTGAAAAAGTTGTAGGTCTGCGATTTGGAGGCAGCAGTGCACGAAAATACGGTTTCCTATTTCCACAGATACACCTACACACAATAGTAAACTGTAATAAATATTTGTCGATTGGATGACTTAATTTATCTTAGTCCTGAACCCAGTTAATACAGGGCAACCATAGTGTTTAAATTCACGAAATCGTGGAATGTTAGGAGTTGGAAGGGACCTTAGAGGACCTCTGGTCAACCCCTCAGAATTAACAGACTGCAGAACTAACTAGTTAATTAACTAATGTCAGCCTAAAGTAACCAAAAGGCTCAGGGATCCAGTTAAAAGAGTTTATTCAAGTGCAAAGTGTAAGAGTGGCTATCCTGTCAAACACTGACAGCAAAGAATAGTGATCAGGAGCGTCTGTATCGCCAAAAACAGAGCTGTATAGAATTACAGCATTTTCTAGATGAGGCTAACGTACACAGAAGATTTAATTCGCTACTATTGACTACACTTTAAGGGGGTTAACATTCCATTGTAAAAATGTAACAATCACAAGGGTCTCTGTCTCCAACGTCACTTAGTCTGAATAAAGAATAAAAAATCTGGTTAATATGTAACAACACAAAGATCAGGAAGCAACAGTCATGCACCAGAGAAGAAAAACAGCCATGTTCTGTGATTTAGTTTATGGGGCTTAACTTTTTCCCTTTGCATAATATATTTGGAAGGTGATGAAATATTCTTTCACATTTCCCCCTTTTCTCCAAAAGCTTTCAGAAAAAGCATTATAGAAGAATTATATTCTCAGGTCCTGTATTTGATCAAACCTCACGTCATTAGGAAGGCTCCTTCCTAGGCAGTCACATCCCAGGGAGGAGGGGAAATTGGAAAGGACCAAGTCCGACCTATAAAGCAACAAGAGAAAGTAGTTCTGGAACCTGATTCAGGCTATATAGCTGCCTCTTAAATCAAACAATTCTCTGAGTAGTCATTGTTCTAATTTTCTCAGCTGTATGTTGACCCAATTGCAGATAAATACCATAACAGCTCTGCAGACAAAGGCAAGACAAAACACAAACTATGATTATAATTCCTAAAATACATAACAGCTTTTGCCACCAAGTTCTCCAAGATCCAAATCAACTACTTAACTGGTAGCTTAGATCCAAAAGGTTAATTACTTGAGTTTTTCAAATCAGTCGTTAATTTGGTGATGTTATTTGATTCATCTGAGATATAAACACAGCGTTCAGTTTTTGTCATGGCACAGGTTCCTCCTTGGGCTGCAGTGAGTATGTCTAAGACCATATAGTTTTGTAATACAGTCTTCTTGTGAGAGTAAATTCATTATTTAATAATGAGACATTCATGTGGCTGTCATTTAGGGCCTTTTGTGTGTAGTAGTTTAGGGCCTCTACAGGGCAAATGACATCTTCAATACCCAGTTGTGGTACAAAGACAGAAGCTAATGTAAGTGGCTTCTGGAAGGTAAGCACTTTCTATTTCTTCGGTTGAAAACACTATTACATAAACCTGTACAGTAAGTTCCAGATTCATCCATTATGTAACATCCGTCTGTAAACCAAACAACATCAGCCTAAGTAGGAAGTGTCTCTTGCAGATCAGTCTTAGGGGACACAAAGTTTGCAGTTAGAGTTATGCAGTTGTGTTGTTTCATCTGAAAGTGAAGGAAACAGAGTTGCAATATTTAGCTTATTACATCTAGAGAGGTGATGTGAGAAGCTGAAAGAAGTGAAATTTTGAATGAAGCTAGTCTACAAATTGAATAATGTTGAGTGTGGTGTGAGTTTAGCAATGCTTCCACAGAATAGGGATGAAAACCGTAAGGGAAGTTTTAAACAATGTCTTTTCTCCCACAGTGTTAGTACGGAGAAAAGGAAAGTCCCCTTTAAGTTCCATGGCACACCCCCATTCTTTATTTTCTGCCTCCACCTGTTGTTCTTTCCTTTTTAGGTTTTGGCAGTTCTTTTAAAAGTGAGCAGCCTTTTTGCATTAATTGAAAGTATCGGCCGGGCGCAGTGGCTCACGCCTGTAATCCCAGCACTTTGGGAGGCCGAGGCGGGTGGATCACGAGGTCAAGAGATCGAGACCATCCTGGTCAACATGGTGAAACCCCGTCTCTACTAAAAAT
>NW_016107575.1:347774-356102 GCF_001604975.1 Cebus imitator | reverse complement strand
TCACCATGTTGACCAGGATGGTCTCGATCTCTTGACCTCGTGATCCACCCACCTCGGCCTCCCAAAGTGCTGGGATTACAGGCTTGAGCCACCGCACCTGGCCTGTTCTAATCTTTAACTCTACTTTCTGATACTCACATGTGAGTTAGTTGATATGAATCAGAATAACCAAGGCCATAAGCTCAGATACTTAGTTCAAATTCCTTAGCAAAACCAATAGGACCCTGGCGAGGGTCGGGGAATTATTTAACCCTGCGTCTAAGTTCTACCTTAGACCATGGTTGATAAACTAAAGCAGGCTCCCCTCTACCAGATGCTGGATGTTCATGAAATGGAGTCAAAAAAGTGGGAGCGGGTGTAAGGGGAGGAGAAGGAAGAGAAGGTCAGTCTGGGCAAGGTAGTTCTGTTAAGGAGGCATAGAAAGAAGAGGGAGCAGAAGGAGGAGAAGCAGCAGTTTCAGCAGCTTTTCTGAATTAACAGTTTTAGAGAGCTTTTCATTCTCTTTCTATAGGAAAAGAACTGTGTCACAGCCTCTTTTGCATGCTTCTCTGTAGCGTTGGAAATAACTCTCCCAATTATATTGTTTAATTCTAGAGCTGGCGTTTTCTAATTGTGCATGTGAGCAAACTAACTTAGGCATTTCACAAGTACCTCACTTTGGCCATTGTAATTCAGGATCTTCTTGGCTCAAGCAAGACAATTTTTCCAAATATTGACAGGAGGTAGCTGGAGGCATTGGCTCACACCTGTAATCCCAGCGCTTTGGAAGGCTAAGACAGAAGGATCACTTGAGCTCAGGAGTTTGAGACAAGCCTGGATGACACAGTAAGACCAAAAATTCATAAAAGAAAAAACTCAAAAAATTAGCCTGGCATGTGGGTGTGCCTCTTGTGCCATCCACTTGCATCGGGAGGCTGAGGTGGGAGGATTGCTTGAGCCCCAGAGATGGAGGTTGCAGTAAGCTGAGATAGCACCACTGTGCTCCAGTCTGACAGAGCGAGACCCTGTCTCATAAAACGTACCGACACGCATATATACATACGTATCAATGTATGTAGGTTATGTATAGACAGGAGGTGGCACCATAAGTCTTGTACATAAATTCAGCTGGAGTTTCTAAAAGGGGGTCTTCCCTTAAAGAGGATTTCGTTTTAGATGAACAGTTGTTCGTAATTTGTATCCTCTTTTAAATTGACCAAAGATTGAAAGAGAAAGATGTTTTGGGTCTAGTGTGCTATTTAATAGTGATTACTTCTCAAGGTTTCACCCACAAGTCACCTCTCCCCTCTTATGTGTCCCAATGAAACCCAGAAATTTCTGGGGGTTTAAAGGACTGGGAGCCCAACCTGTTATGTGTGCCCATTAGGTTATGAAGATTTCCCTGTATATTGTTCTTTGGGATTTCCCTAGAAAAATTACACATCTGAAGCCGTGAACTCCGACATTCCTACATGACCTCCATCACCTAAGGTGCTTTTCTTCTGGGAGGACCAAGGTCTTTTATATTTGGGACTTATGTCCTCATACGAACCCTCAAGAAGAAAACTTAAATGTCAGTTTTAACTGAGCTCCAAAACCTGGGTCACCAACCTGGGTCCAGTTTAAGACCACAATCAAATTTTTTTTTTTTTTTTTTTTGAGTCAGAGAGTCTCACTCAGTTACCCAGACTGGAGTGCAGTGGCACGATCTGGGCTCGCTGCAACCTCCATCTCCCAAATTCAAGTGATTCTCCTGTCTCAGCCTTCCAAGTGGCTGGGATTACAGGCGCACCCCACCATGCCGAGCTAATTTTTGTTGTTTTAGAAGAGATGGGTTTTTGCCATGTTGGCCAGGCTGGTCTTGAGCTCCTGGCCTCAAGCGATCTGCCTGCATCAGTCTCCCAAGTGCTGGGATTACAAGTGTGAGCCACTGGGCCCAGCCGAAAATCACAAATTTACCTGAAGCCATAAACATTCACTTTCTCTTTTCAGGGAGGAACCAATTTTGTTCTCTGACCAAATTTGAATGACAGAAAGGGCCATACAAAGTCTTGCAAGTAGTTCAACAAACAAACCTTAACCTCAAAGAAAACTGAACGTCATAAATCTGTGAAAGGCAAAACAAGCAAACAAAACTTCTAACTTAAAGTAGAGCGTCAATTCCAGCTCTGTGCAGCATAGAACTGGATGGCTTGCATGAAGTCTGAATCTCAGTCAAAGTCAGGGAGATTCAAAGCCTGAGAGTAGTCTTGCCAGGGACCACTGCCAGTTCCAATGAGGTGGGATGAGCCAAAGCTGCTCCTGCAGACACCAAAGCTCCGAATGTCAGCAAAGAGGCACAGATCTCAGGAGGCCCGCTTAAAGTCTCTGGGTTATCAAAATATCAATCTAATATAATCAAATGGCTCAGCATCCAGTTAAAAGAGCTTATTCAAGTGCAAAGTGTGAGAACAGCCATCGGGTAAACACAGACACCAAAGAAATAATAGTAATCAGTGTTCCCCGATGTAGGGAAAGGTGAGGGGGGTTTATGTAGGGAGCCACAGGTGTGCTGTACAGAATAACAGTGTTTTCTATATAAAGCTAGTATACACGGAAGTTTTAATTCACTACCATTGATTACACTCGAAGGCGGTTGTTTAATATTCTGTTGTAAAGAGGTAACAATCACAAGAGTCTTCATCTCCAACGTCATTTAGCCTAGGTTTGAATAAAGAATGGAGAGCCTGGTTAATGTATAACATCAACAAAAAGGTCAGGAAGCAACAGTCATACACCAGAGAAGAAAAACAGCCAGGCTATGTGACTTGGTTCCCAGGGCTTGACTCTTCCCTTTGGCATAATAAATTTGGAAGGTCCTGAAATTTTCTTTCTTTTTTTTTTTTTCACAGTAACAAGTTGGACAAACTGAGGTAATTCTCCAAACTGAACGTAAGTAATTGTGGCGTTATTGAGTTACATTACATACCCTCCTGAATAACTAGCCTATGGAGATTCAAGTATACCACGAATTCATGGAAAGCAGGGTTTTTTTTGTTTGTTTGTTTTTGTTTTTTGTTTTTTTTTTAAGACAGGGTTTTGCTCTGTTGCCAGGCTGGAGTGCAGCGGCACAATCTCAGCTCACTACAGTCTCCACCTCCCGGGTTCAAGCAATTCTCCTGCCTCAGCCTCCCAAGTAGCTGGAACTACAGGCACACATCACCACACCCAGCTAATTTTTTATATTTTTAGTAGAGGTGGGATTTCACCATGTTGGCCAGGCTGGTCTGGACCTCCTGGCCTCAAGCAATCTGCTTGCCTTGGCCTCCCAAAGTGCTGGCATTACAAGCATGAGCCATCATGCCTGGCCTGGCAGGTATGATTTCTTAGATTCTTTTGCATAATCTTCATTCTTTGGCAACCCACCACCACACCCTGCCCCGCTTCCCCGTCACCCCCCTGCAATCACCTGGTGAGTAAATGAGTGAGTAGACATCTTAATTCACTGATTATATATGTATTTTTATATATATAGAAAAACATCAATATACAGAGACACATAGAGACAGCTACATATATAGATTGCAGAGAAGCACTAATTCACCCTTTTGGTTCCACATTTCAGAATTATCCCTATATTTGGTGGAATTTAAGACAAAAATTACTTTTAGCTCCCCTTTACAGCAGAATGTTCTTGTAGGGGAGTGAAAAATGACTTCCCTCTACTCTTCTAAGTTCCTTGGCTGAGCTCTGAATTAAATTGACATAAGACAGATTTACAGGAGGAAATCCATTTTTAATTATGTACATACCCATGCGAGTCCCACAAAATATGAGATTCAAAGAAGGGTCAGATGCTTGAAGCTCATATCGCACCCTGAGCTACAGAAGGGAATAGAGGCTTTGGGCTTCTGGGTGGGGGGTGGTGACACCAGTTATGGGAATATAAGGGGAGGAAGTGTATGGTGAACAAAGGTTGTCTTGTTATGCAAATAAAAAGCCTCCTAAGTAAGAAAGGTTCTCTTGGAGCAGCCCTCAGAAGAAGAGGTGACTGTCTAGGCATGGTGTCAACCTCCAGCCTCCCCTTCTGTGATCCAAGTTAATCTTCCCTGGTTGATAAGGTTCCAGGGGAGGGGATTCTTGATAACTGAGTTCCTTTTGGAGGATCCCTTGGTCTGTCTTAGGCAGATAAGCAGAGCTCAGAGAAAGCCTCTGCCTGCATCTACTGTTCCCGAAGTGTCATCAGTTCAAAGTAATCAGCATGTCAAAGCATCATATTTTGGGGTGGCATTTCAGAACTCCCATTGTACATTTTTGGTGATAGCTTGATAGATTATTTAAATTACCATAAAACCCACACTTTTGCCGGGCGCGGTGGCTCACGCCTGTAATCCCAACACTTTGGGAAGCGGAGGAGGGCAGATCACGAGTTCAAGAGATTGAGACCATCCTGGCTAACATAATGAAACCCCATCTCTACTAAAATACAAAAAAATTTGCTGGGCATGGTGGTACACACCTGTAGTCCCAGCTACTTGGGAGACTGAGGCAGGAGAATTGCTTGAACCCAGGAAGCGGAGGTTGCAGTGAGCTGAGATAGCTCCACTGCACTCCAGCCTGGCACCTGGTGGCAGAGCAAGACTGTCTCAAAAAAGAAAAAACAAAAACCCCCCACACTTTTAAAGTTTGAGTGGCTTTTAATATATTCACAGTGTGGATCCATTATCACTATCGAATTCAAGGACACTGTTATCACTCCAGAAAGAAACCCCACGCCCGTCAGCAATCACTTGCTTTTTTCTCCTCTCCTCCCAGCCTCTGGCAACTACTAATCTTTTTTGTCATTGTAGATTTGTCTATTCTGGACATTTTATATAAATGAAATCATATAAATGGAGGTCCATATATCATACAGCTAAATGTTGGAAAATTTTAAATCAGCTTAGCAAACTGTTAAATAAAATGTTTTTTCCTCCTTCCTTGACAAATATACTATTATGAAGAAGGTCAGGCTCCAATTTAGAATTCTCAGACTTCTCAAAATCCTGTTGTGGATGTGGCAATGCAGAGACATCCAGCCCCAGCCCTCAGCCCGCAGCCCACCTCTTTTCACTCTAGGTTCTGTCCCACACCATGTAGGGCTTTGTGCATATGCGTGGACACCCAGCCCACAAACTCAAGCTGTAGTCACCCAACTCACCAGTGATCTGTCATTTTCTGATAGACCTAAAGGGAGGACTGACCCAAGGAAGAGACCCATCTAGGTATGGAAACAGGCTTGGGGTTGCATTAACAGGGAATTCAGAGTTTTGGGCACCACAGAATGGTTAGGAGAGATACAGGGACCCCTTAGCTCCATGGACATTTCATACCTGGTTTAGGGTGTGGCCACAGCACAGACCCCAGAGCAGGGGCTCCTTCTGCCAGGGCCTAAAGCACTGATGATACTATAAACAACCCTGCTGAATTGCCTAAATCAATTGATATGACCACTGACTTCCAACAGTTGGATATAGCTTTAAATCTCTAAATCCTGGTAGAGACTGAACTGTAGCTGTAGTTACGAAGAGCAGAATATGACACTGAGTGTACTTGAGAAGAAGCTATTATTCCTAAGTAAGCTCTAAGAATCACATAGGTATTATGAAACACATAATAACATAGGCACACAAAACCTGGTCGCATAGGTAACAGTCAAACTTGGAACTTGCAGCTTCATTACAGTTGTAACACAGCAGTGGATTCTGAGGGACTGTAAAACATAATCCAGGTTTTGATGATCGTAGGAGTATATAAATTTGTTAAAAAGCATTGAACAGGCCAGGCACGGTGGCTCACACCTGTAATCCCAGCACTTTGGGAGGCCAAGGTGGGTGGAACACAAGGTCAGGAGTTAGAGACCAGCCTGAGCAACATGGTGAAACCCTGTCCCTACTAAAAATATAAAAATTAGCCAGACATGGTGGCATGTGCCTCTAATCCCAGCCACTCAGAAGGCTGAGGTAGGAGAATAGCTTTAACCTAGGAGGTGGAGGTTGCAGTGAGCTGAGATTGTGCTACTGCACTTCAGCTTGGGCAATAGAGCAAGACCCCATCTCAAAAAAAAGCACTGAATTGTACACTTTGAATAGGTGAATTACACAGTACTGTAAACAAACAATATAATTCTACTCCTCCTCTCAGCCAAGGGTATTCCAAAGTTAACCTGAAAAACTAGTTCAGGCCATGATAGGAAGGGGGAGCTGGACATACCTCCTTATACCCTCCTCACTTTTGGAATTACTGATATAATAGACTCTTTAAATCTGATAAGAAACATTTATTGGCTGGGTGCAGAGGCTCATATCTGTAATCCCAGCACTTTGGGAGGCCGAGGCAGGCGGATCACGAGGTCAAGAGAACACCATCCTAACTACCACGGTGAAACCCATCTCTAGTAAAAATACAAAAAATTAGCTGGGTGTGGTGGTGGGTGCCTGTAGTCCCAGCTACTTAGGAAGCTGAGGCAGGAGAATTGCTTGAATCAGGGAGGTGGAGGTTGCAGTGAGCTAAGATCATGCCACTGCACTCCAGCCTGGGTGACACAGTGAGACTCTGTCAAAAGAAGGAAAGAAAGAAAAAAAGAAAGAAAGAAGGAAAGAAGGAAAAGGAAAGAAGGAAAGAAAAGGAAGGAGAAAGAAAGGAAAGAAAAGGAAGGAAGGAAGGAAAGAAAGAAAGGAAGATTGATATATTATCTATTCTCTCTGAAGTCTGCTACCTGGAGGCTTCATATGCATGATAAAACCTTGGTCTCCACAACCCTTATTGTAAACCAGACATTCCTTTCTATTGATAATAACTCTTTTGGCCGGGCATGGTGGCTCACGCCTGTAATCCAAGCACTTTGGAGGCTAAGGCAGGCGGATCACCTGAGGTCGGGAGTTCAAGACCAGCCTGACCAACATGGTGAAACCCCATCTTAAAAATAAATAAATAAATAAATAAAATAACTTTTTCAACCAATTGTCAATCAGAAAATCTTTGAATTCACCTATGACTTGGAAGCCCCTACTTCTAATTGTCCCACCTTTCCAGACCCAACCAATGTACCTCTTACATGTATTGATTGATACCGTGTGTCTCCCTAAAATGTAGAAAACCAAGTTGTGTCCTGCCCGCCTTGGGCACAATGTTCTCAGGATCTCCCGAGGGCTGTGTTGCAGGCCATTGGTCACTCATATTTGGCTCAGAATAAATCTCTTCAACTATTTTACCTCTTTTTGACTAGTTCGACTCTTTTTATCCAGAGTAAGTAAATTGTATCTCGCTAAATCTGGTTTTGTTTGTTATTTTATTTTATTTTTTATTTTTTTATTGTGCTTTAGGTTCTGGGGTACATGTGCAGATCATGCAGGATTGTGGCATAGGCACATATATGGCAATGTGCTTTGCTGCCTCCATCCCTCCATCACCTGTATCTGACATTTCTTTTAAAGATAATCCAGCCCAGAGTTTAGAGTGCTGCTCTGGAGTCTCTGTTTCTCTAATTCAGCCCTGATACACAGTGATACTGACCCTAGGTCCTTAGAAACCACTGTAAAAATGACATCCCTGTCATTCACAGGGCCATGAGTTGTTGAGGGAGTGCCAAGGCACTAAATTTTGGCATTTCCTGCTAGGGGTTGATTTTCCTTAAGGAAAAAAAATCTCATGGAAGGAAGAATCCTCCACTCTCTGCTGCAGAGCCACAGTCATATTCGTTGGCTCTGTTTGAGGGCTGTCCATTTTTTCTTTTTTTGTTTCCTAGGTTTACAAATATTCTGCCTTACCAACAAAAGAATGTTTTGTTTTTTCTTAATAGCGATTGTTCCCTCTGGAAAAAAAGAAGGCTTTAAAAACCATATTTTGACTGGGTGCAATGGCTTACACCTGTAAGCCAAGCACTTTAAGAGGCCAGAGGTGGCAAGATTGCTTGAGCTCAGGAGTTCAAGACCAGGCTGGGCAACATAGTGAGACCCCAGCTCTACAAAAAATAAAAAATTAGCTGGGTGCAGTGGTGTGCACCTATAGTCCTAGCTACTCTGGAGGCTGAGGTGGGAGGATCCCTAAGCCCAGGACTAGGCAGCAGAGAACTATGATCCCACCACTACACTCCAGCCTGGATGACAGAGCAAGCCCCTGTTTCAAAAATAAAAACCAAATTTTATTCTGCTCCCTCTTAGTGAACTGTATAAAATCACGGAGAGAGGATTACTGATGGCTTGTTCTCAGCAAGAACAAGAATGACTCCTGGATCGGCCGGGCGTGGTGGCTCAAGCCTGTAATCCCAGCACTTTGGGAGGCCGAGGCGGGTGGATCACGAGGTCAAGAGATCGAGACCATCCTGGTCAA
>NW_016107575.1:340246-347339 GCF_001604975.1 Cebus imitator | reverse complement strand
AAAAAAAAAAAAAAAAAAAGACATTTTTTCAATCATTTTAAAATAGCATTTTCTCTTATTACAAAAGTACTTCGTATTCACTGTGGAAATTTGGGAGGATACTGAGAAGTAAAATCAAGAAAGTGTAAATTATATATAAAACTGGTAACCAAGAAACAACACCTGTTAACATTTTGGTGCTTTTTACAAAGCGATTTAACAAGTGCTAAGGGATAAGGGTTGTGGCTGAACTACGAGTAAGTTGGCAGACCAAGACACCTGCAGGTAATAATTGTTGAGGCTACGTGATGAGCACATGGGCATTTATTATACTATTCTATTGTATAGAAATTTTCTATAATCTAAAATTAAAAAGAGAAATTTATTTGAAAACTCCCAAATTCTTCTTTATGGCCAAAGTTTAACTGAAATGAGTTAAAGCTATCGGAGTCAGTATTTGTTTCAATATAAAATGTAACTTACCTTTCCTTCCTGCTTTTTTTTTTCTTTCCTTGAGACAGGGTCACCCAGGCTGGAGTGCAGTGGTGCAACCATGGCTCACTGTAGCCTCAACCTCCAGGGCTCAATCAATCCTCCCACCTTAGCCTCCCTAGTAGGCAGAACTACAGGCATGTGCCAGCACGCCTGACTGATTTTTAAATTGTTTTGTGGAGATGAGGTCTCCCTATGTTGCCCAGACTGATCTCAATCTCCTGGCCCAAGCAGTCTTCCTGCCTCAGCCTCTAAGAGTGCTGGGATTATTAACCTGACCCACTACACCCTGCCTGGTAACTTATCTTCATAGCAGTTAAAATGAAGTAGCTTTGTTGGACTGGGCATAGTGGATCATGCCTGTAATCCCAGCACTTGGGAGGCTGAGATGGGCAGATCGCTTGAGGCCAGGAGTTCGAGACCAGCCTGGCCAACATGATGTAACCCTGTCTCTACTAAAAATACAAAAATTAGCTGGGGGTAGTAGTGTGTGCCTGTAATCTCAGCTATTCGGGAGACTGAGGCAGGAGAATCACTTGAGCCCAGGAGGCAGAGGTTTCAGTGAACTGAGATTGCACCACTGCGCTCCAGCCTGGATGACAGAGACCTCATTTCAAAAACAAAAACAAAAAAACTAAATGGCTTTGTGTGAGGATACTATAAAAAATATTTTTCAACTTTTGATTTCTAGTGTAACCATTTATTTGGCAGAAAGATAAATATCAGGTGTTCCAATGCAGGAATCCCTGAAAGGAGGGCCCTTCTATGTCAGCTAGCTGCTGAGGGGCCGGGCCTTGTTATGTTTCGTGATTCACTTCATCCTCTAGTGCTGAAGGCAGCTGCTAGCAAGAACTGAAGGTGACATAGGGCTGTATGCTTTGGAGTTAGCAAGACCCAGATTCGAATCCTGCCTCTGCTGCTTCCAATGTGTGCTAAGCTGAGTTTCAGTTTTCTCCTCTGTAAGTCGAGGTAATAAAACTCATGTCACTAATTTGCTTAAGACCCACCTGTTATATAAGCATGAAGCAGTATGATGTAATCAATCAACACTCTTATCTCTTTCAGTTTCTGCTGAGTGGCTTCACTGGGTGGTTCTGGCTCAGATTCTCGGTGAGGTCGCAGTTAGTTGGGGCTGCAGTCACGTGATGTCTTGAGTGGGGCTGAAGGCTCCCCTTCCCACTGGCTCACCCACATGCTAGGCAGGTTAGTGCTGGCCATTGGTGGCAAGGCTTAGTACTTGCCATGTGGACCCCTCTCCAGGGCTCCTTGTGTGTCCGCCCAACATAACTGTTGGCTTCCCCACAGCAAGGGACCCAAGAGAGGGCCAGGAGAAACCCACAGCATTGTTTATGACCTAGTCTTGGAAGTCACACTGTTATTTTGACAGTATCCTATTGATTACACATATCTGTGCTATTCAGTGTGGAAGGGTTCACAAAGGTACAAATACCTGATGGTGAAACCCACTGGGAGCCAACTGGCTACCACATGATGCCATCATTACCAAGGTAACCCTACCCCTGGATTTCCACATCCCCATTTTCTCTGCTCGCAGATGTGTTACTGGAAGAAGGGTTGTAGCCTGCAATTCCTCATTTTAACACCACCAAAACAAAGTTTGTCAATATATCCTCTAAGAGGAATATGGCCCTTCCCCAGCTCTAAAGATATACCTGCAATTCCTTCCCTTCCCAGTGCAGTTCTCCCAGAGGTACTTGCAGTGATGCAGGTTCAAGCTAGGGAAAGCCCTGGTGCCTGCCCCCTACTGCAGCCTTCCCCCATTTGACCATTTGACAAATGCCTCTCTCAACTCCCATATCTCCTGTAGAACACCTGTTTGGCATGGACTTTGGACACTCCATCTGACTCAACCCTCTGATGTTTATGTACTTTTCATTTCTATGACTTAGCATTGCTGACTCATTGCAGCCTGTGTGTTTTCTACTTCCCTCTCTGATCAGAGGTTCAGCTGGTTCACATGGCTCGATGCCACCCAAACTCTCCCTAGCAACCTCAGCTTTGCATGCCCTCCTCAGATCTATTTCATTGAAACTTTCACAAATACCCAGATCTTCTAGTAAAATAACAACAAACAATAACAATAAATTAAAAAAACAAGGGCAAGTATCAATTGAACAAAAAAAGTTTTCCCTCTCATTACCTGAACAATCTTTTCCCTCTCTTCTCCTCTCCTCCCATTCCCTTCCCTTCCCTGTTAATCCTCTAAAATGAATGGTCTATACTCAATTGTTTCATTTCTTCACTTTACACACTTTGATTTCCAACTTCCCCATTCTGAGAGAGCTGCTCTGTTGAGTGCGCTGGAATAATATGAGATTGTATACAGGAGAATTAATTGACATAAGGGCACATCTCAGGATTTGAGGTTGAGCATCCTGGCAAGGACCAGAGGACGGTACAAAATTGCTGCTAGGGTGGCTCCCTGAATCCTGGAAAAGTGCTGACTCGTGAAGAGTGAGTCCGATGTACCTAAATTGCTATGTAGGCAGCAGAGAAAAGGATTAGAAGACTCAAAAAGGGGGACATGCTGAAACAGAGGTAAGGTTAGGGCAGAACACCCACTGGGGGATTATGTCCCATAGGATGGCTCAAGGAGCCATATTCATCAAGGCCACAGGGAACGCATTAGTGAGAGGGACACCAACATCGCTAGGAAGTTCAGCGGCGCTTTCCCCAGTAGGACATAAGTGATGGAAGAAGGGGCTGTCCTGGAACTCGACTCATGATAGCAATGAAGATGTTAGGACCCTGATGAACTAGACACCAGAATGACGGCACTTAAGGGCGGAACGACAAAATCAGAGTGGCAGCTACCAGGACCTGACTTCTAGGGAGTTGTAGGGATTATGAATAGCACATAGTTTCTCTAGAAAGAACACAGATGCATGGGTAGTCAAAAAGTACAAACGGCCCTTGACATATGATTTTTCTGCTTTACCATGGTGTGCATTCAGTAGAAACCACACTTAGAATTTTGAACTTTGGCCGGGTGCGGTGGCTCACGCCTATAATCCCAGCACTTTGGGAGGCCGAGGCGGGTGGATCACGAGGTCAAGAGGTCGAGACCATCCTGGTCAACATGGTGAAACCCCGTCTCTACTAAAAATACAAAAAACTAGCTGGGCATGGTGGCGCGTGCCTGTAATCCCAGCTACTCAGGAGGCTGGGGCAGGAGAATTGCCTGAACCCAGGAGGCGGAGGTTGCGGTGAGCCGAGATCGCGCCATTGCACTCCAGCCTGGGTAACAAGAGCGAAACTCCGTCTCAAAAAAAAAAAAAGAATTTTGAACTTTGATCTTTTCCCAGGTTAGGGATATGCTGTATGATACTCTCTCGTGATGCTGGCAGTGGCAGCAAGCCACAGCTCCCAGTCAGCCACGCGATCACAAGAGTAAACAACAGTACAGTACAGTATACTGAATTCAAAAATTACATGAGGTATTCAGCACTTTATTCTAAACTAGGCTTTGTGTTTGATGATTTTGCTCAATTGCAGGCTAATGTAAGTGTTCTAAGCACATTTAATATAACTTAGGCTAGGCTATGATATTTGGTAGGTAAGGTATTAAATGCATTTTTATTAATTGCTCAATTGCAGGCTAATGTAAGTGTTCTAAGCACATTTAATATAACTTAGGCTAGGCTATGATATTTGGTAGGTAAGGTATTAAATGCATTTTTGGTTGTTTTTCTTCCTTGGGTTTTTTTTTTTTGAGATGGAGTCTGGCTCTGTCACCCAGGTTGGAGGCCAGTGGGGTGATCTAGGCTCACTGCAACCTCCGCCTCCCAGGTTCAAGCAATTCTCCTGCTTCAGCCTCAGCTGGGCTTACAGGCATAAGGCACCATGCCTGGCTAATTTATATATATATATAAACACACACACACACACACACACACACACACAAGTTATATATGTATATAAATTATGTGTGTATATATATATATATATATTTTTTTTTTTTTAATTTTATTTATTTATTTTTTTTAGTAGAGATGGGGTTTCATCATGTTGGCCAGGCTGGTCTCAAATTCCTGACCTCAAGTGATCCACCCACCTCAGCTTTCCCAAAGTGCTGGGATTACAGGCGTGAGCCACCACACCTGGCGTAAATTCATTTTTAACTTACAACATATTCAATATACGATGGATTTTTTGGGACATAACCCCATTGTAAGTCAAGGAGCATCTGTCCTGCTTCATATGTATGATCAAAGAGAACAAGAATTAATAAGCAGAACAATGAGGAAAACAGTTGCTTACCCCAATGAAAAGTCACATTTCTTGCCTGGTTTCCATTCCTGAACCAATGTTCAGACTCAGAACCCACTGAGTGAAGTGATGGCCAAGTTACCAAGATGAAGGACCTGGGACACTATAAAAATGTATTATCACAGTGCTTCTGATTCTTTCCCTACATGATCTACAATATTAATTCCAGTGATGGAACACTGTGGATAGGGGAATCTGCAGACATTTTGGTGACTACTGGGTACAAGGTCAGAGGTCAACTGATACTCAGAGACCTGAAGCATCCTCATGGCTTCCATGTTAGAGTGAGAGCAAATGGAGTCCTGACTGAGGTCCAGCTTACAGTGAGTTCCCTGGGTCCATGAATCCACCAATTGTCAATGTCTTAATCCCCAAATAAGTGGTTGGGATTGCCACACTTGGGAGTTGGGCTAACTCTCACATTCATCCTGGTTTTGTAGCGTGGGCACTATCACAGTGGGGAAGGCTGAGTGGAAGTATCTGAAAGTGCCCCCCACCCCAGCCAATGTAATAACTACAAAACAGCATCGCAGTCTAGGGTGAGGAGGATGGCAGATATCTTAAATATATTTTTAATTTTATTTTTATTTCTTATTTTTAATTTTTTTCTTTTTTGTTAGGATTTGGACACAGGAGCCACTCTTAAATATCTAAAGAATGAAGAAGCATGGTCCCTATCATGTCTCTGTTGAATTTGCCAGTGTGGACCCTGCAGCAGCCAGATGGTTCCTAGAGAATGACATCAGACTACTGCAAGGAAGTAGTAGCTCTCTACCAGATATGGCATCTTTGCCAGAGCAGATTTATGCAGCTCGAAGTGGTTTGAGGCCGTTGATCTGGTGAATGCATTATTTTCTATTGCAATCAGGAAAGAGAATCAGAAAGAGTTCATACTCACACGGAATGCATAGCAACAACCTTTACAGTTTTGCTACGGGCTATGTTCCTTTTTAGTCCTCTGCCACAATCTAGTCCGAAGAGAAGCAGAGCATTTGGACATCACATTAACATCACATTGATCCTCATGTTGAGGATGTCATGCTGCTCAGGCAGGATGAGAAAGAGGTGAAGAGCACGGTGGAGGCCTTGCTATGACACATGTGCTCCTGAGAGTGGGAGATAAATCCTACAAAGATACAATGACCGGCCACTTCACTAATGATTTGAAAGGCCCCATGGTCACCAGTGTGCTGGGACATTCCCTCCAAGGCAAAAGAAAAATTGTTGCATCATTTATACCTTATTGGAAAGAAGGAAGCACAACATCTGTTAGGAATCTTTGGGTTCCTGACAATACACATTTTACACCTAAGAATACGGCTGATGCCCATATAATGGATTACACAGAGGGTACCAGCTTTGAGTGGGGCTTGGAGCAGGAAAGAGCTCTCCAGGCTGTTACAAGCAGCTCTTTTGTTGGACCATAAAATCTGGCACAGCTTATCATGTTGGAGATGTCAGTGTTGGAAAAAGACGTAGTGTGGCATTTATGGTGAGTCCCAATAGAGGAATCACAATGCAGACCTCTTGGATAGTGCAGCAAGGTCATGCCAACTGCAGTGAAGGATTACACGACTTTCAAGAAACAGCTCCTAGCTTCTACTGGGCCCTGGTAGAGACACCAAGTGATCGTGGATTCAAAACTGGCCATCATTAGCTACGTCCTGTTAAACACAGCAAGTGATAAGGTCACACAGGGCTGGTATCAAAGCTATCATAGGATAAAAATGGTACATCTGGGAATGAACACAAGTGGGACGAGAGGGCAGACGTGCGCACAAGCTGCATGAGCAATTAGCCCAGATTTCCATGTCACTCACTACCGTCGCACCAGCACCTCTCCCTGGTGTCACCTGTGGTCATGTGAGGGGGTCCCATACAACCAGCTAAAGGAGGAGGGAAAAAGACCAAGCTTGGGTTAAGGATGTTCCAGCTCAGTATGTGGGTACAAGCTGAAAATGCAATGGCAGCTATATTACAGTCTTATTCAGGGAAGGCCTTAAAAATAGTGGTGAGGGAAGATCTCCCCAGGGGGAGGAGCTTTGAGATGTGCATCTGGTCATCGCTTTGTATGGAAGGAGAATGGCTTAGGGTTAGAACATACATGGGCACGTGGGCAGTGATGGTGGCCTGGCTGGGAGTTTGGGAGCCTAAGAGGAAAAGGAAGCATATGAATAGAAGTATGGAAGTGGGCACAAGGTGGGACGTTCATATCACATTAAGACCCACAAAAGGGCCGGGTGCAGTGGCTCACACCTGTAATCCCAGCACTTTGGGAGGCCAAGGCGGGCAGATCACCTGAGGTCGGGAGTTCAAGATCAGCCTGACCAAT
>NW_016107575.1:338020-340121 GCF_001604975.1 Cebus imitator | reverse complement strand
AAAGTAACTTGGCTGGTTAATGTTGGCCAGGCTTAGTGAGAGGCCCCCTCCCCCACTGCTGCACAATGGGTTTCTGAGCAAAGAGGCCATGGTGGCCAAGATGGAAGTGATGCAAGAACCTAATAGCATAGATTGTCATTGGCCAAAATGAACATAGCTACTGCCACCTCTGAATGTCCAATCTGTCAGCCATGAAGACCAATGCTAAGCTCTATTCCTTAAGGAGACCCATAGGCTACTTGGTGACCAGTAGACTGCATTGGAGCCCTTTTGTCCTGGCGGAACCAGTAGTTCTGGATTTGGGGTTGCCATTCCTCCCTACAGAGCCTCAGTAGTACCACTTTCTTTCTTTCTTTCTCTCTCTCTCTCTTTCTTTCTTTCTTTTTTGAGATGGAGTTTCGCTCTTGTGGCCCAGGCTGGAGTGCAATGGTGCAGTCTCAGCTCACTGCAATCTCTGCCTTCTAGTTTCAAGCAGTTCTCCTGCCTCAGCCTCCCAAATAGCTGGGATTACAGACATGCGCTGCCACTTGTATTTTCAGTAGAGACAGGGTTTTGCCATGTTGGTCAGGCTGATCAAGTGATCAACTTCTGAAGTCAAGTGATCCACCCACCTCAGCCTCCCAAAGTGCTGAGATTACAGGTGTGAGCCACCATGCCTGGTCAGTAGCACCACTTCCTAGTCTTAAAGATTGCCCGATCCACAGATGTGGAATCATGCTTAATATAGCATCTTACCAGATGAATCTTTTCACAGCACAGAAAGTGGAGGGAATGAAATCATGAACATGGCATCCATGGTCCTATCATACTCTTCACCGGTAACTATAGGATAAAGTATTGGAATGGCCAGTTTAAGATGGAGTCAAAGCACCAGCATGGAGGTGATACCCTACAATGATGATACAGCCTCCAGGACATCATGGTCTATGCCTTGAATCAGTCAAGTTAATATGGTGCTGTGTCTATACATGAGTATGGAAAGAATGGGTAAGCCTGAGTGGCCCTACTTATTATAATCCCAATGACCCACTGTAATTTCCCTGCAACCCTGGGCCCTGCAGAGTTAAGAGGTCCTGGTTCCCAAAAAGGGCACACTCTTGCCTGGAGATGCAGCAGAGATCCCACTGGACTACAGTGATGGCTTTCACCAGCTACTTTGGCCTCCTAATGGACAGAGACTAGGAAGTGAGAAAGGGAATGGCCATCTTATCCGAGGTAACTGATCAGCACGTCAGCAGGAGGAAGGGCTGCTGCTACACAGTATGGGTAGGTGGAATATGTGTGGAATTCTGGTGACCTATTTGGGTGTCTCTTGGTAATCCTTTGCCCAGCTGAGCCTGAGATGTGCTCAGACCACTTACAAACAGGGCATCCAACCAGATTAAGCTACTGAGAGCAGCTGAAGTGGTGGCTAAGTGGTGGAGGGATATGATGAAGACCAGAGGACCAGTTGTGGCCTTAAGACCAACTGCAGTGACAGGACTATAGTTCATTCCATTAATTTCCCTCTTGTAAGCTTCCTTGTAGGAAGAGTGATCCTGAAAAGGCTGTTTCCTAAATACAAATGGATGAAGAAAGCCATGTGGTACACAGGGCAGAGTAAGCTGACACAGGGTGGCACTTGGGTCGAGTTTGCCGCCTAGCTGTGAGGAACATGTTTAGCCGATGGCCTCCAGCGATACGTCTTTCAAGATCTGCCTCAGCATTCGACCTGAAGTCATCCATTTCTCTGGTGGCCCCCATCAATGGCTGAGCAAGGCAGTACAAGGGCCCAGCTTTTCCTGTTGAGAGTTGGACTCCTACTCTGGAGCTCCTCATTAGGTTGGAAGAGATTTTGTCAGGTCTGCAGCAAAGTCTGATAGGTTCCATGGATCAATCATGCTTTTTCCTTTGACTTTTTCTGGCGTTATACCCCGGAAAAAGTGCACAGAAAGTTCTGCACTCTTAACTCTGGCAGGATCTCCTTCCTGGAGAACTCAACCTCTAATGGCACATATTTCAAAATTTTTCAAAATGTGTCCTTTTTCCTTCCCACAACTCCTTCAATCACCTTTCTCTCTCCCTTTCCTTTTCTCTTCCCCTTTCCCTTTCCCCTCTCCCT
>NW_016107575.1:334226-335280 GCF_001604975.1 Cebus imitator | reverse complement strand
CCTTTGCCTTTCCCTTTCCCTTTCCTTTCCTTTCCTTTCCTTTCTTTGAGAAAGGGTCTTCCTCTGTTGCCTCAGCTGGAGTGCAATGGCACAATCATAGTTCCCTGCAATCTTGAACTCCTGGGCTCAAGAAATCCTCCCACCTCAGCCTCCCAAGTAATTGGGACTATAGGCACATCCCACTATGTCAGGCTAATTTTTTTTTTAGTAGAGGTGAGTTCTTGCTATGTTGCCCAGGCGTGTCTCAAACTCCTAGGCACAAGCAATCCTCCTGCCTAGGCCTCCCAAAGTGTTGGGACTACAGGCACAAGCCACTGCACCTGGTCCTTAAATCATTTTTCATGGCTTCAAACTGGGGGGGATTTTATATCTGTACTCCCAACAACTGTAGCAAAAGTAGACTCCTCAGTCTCTTATCTTCTGTATTACCATTGCAGCATTTACCCACACATTCCCTTATTTAAAAAAAAAAAAATTTTTTTAAGAGATGGGGTTTCACCGTATTGGCCAGGCTGATCTCGAACTCTTGACCTTGTGATCTGCCCGCCTTAGCCTCCCAAAGTGCTGGGATTACAGGCGTGAGCCACCACGCCCAGCCTAAATTCTCATATTTCAACACTTTTTTTTGTGTGTGTCTTCCCAAACATGCTCCTTGAGTGTAGAGACTGTTTCTTAAACTTCTGCATTTTCAGAGTGACTTATGTAAGGACAACATAGAGGAGTCAATAAACATCCGAATCTTAGTTGATTTGATAATAAAAGATCCCTGGGAACTTGTCAGACCACAAATAAGGCCAAGTGGATTAAAAGACAACTATAGAAGCAGCAGCCAGAGGGAACAAGATGTCCCTCTTAGATGTCCTAAGATGAACCTATGTGGGCCCTGTGTTTGGCTGGTTTTCATAAGAAAGTACTCTATTCCCCTGCCGGGCGCGGTGGCTCAAGCCTGTAATCCCAGCACTTTGGGAGGCCGAGGCCGGTGGATCACGAGGTCAAGAGATCGAGACCATCCTGGTCAACATGGTGAAACCCCGTCTCTACTAAAAATACAAAA
>NW_016107575.1:323313-333972 GCF_001604975.1 Cebus imitator | reverse complement strand
ACTGAGGACAATTCCCATTAATCATTTTGAAGAATTTCTAAGTTGGCAACCAGATTCCATTATTTTAAAAAAATGATGTACCTCTTATCTGATCAATGACCCATCTATTTTATTTGAAGATGTTGAAAAAAAAACCTTTTTTCCTCTTCAACTTGTGTCCTGTATTTAGGGGCCTAAAAATTACCTGGCAATAGACATGTAAACAGGAGAAAAAACAAAGTTTATTTACGCATGCATGCAGGAACTTCCAGTAACAGAAAACTCAAAAGTGAAGGTTTATATTACCTCAACTTAACAAAAAGGAAGTTTTTAGGGCTCCAGAAGGAGAGTTTGGAAGCTTCCATTGGGTTGTTTTGTGTTTTTGAGACAAACTCTCAGCTCTATGGCCCAGGCTGGCATGCAGTGGCACAATCCTGGCTCATTGCAGCCTCCTCCGGTGCTCAAGCGGTTCTCCCACCTCAGCCTCCCAAGTAGCTGGAACTACAGGTGTGCACCACCACGCCCAGCTAATTAATTAATTAATTATTATTATTATTATTTTGGTAGAGAGCTCGCTATGTTGCCCGGACTAGTCTTGACCTCTTGGGTTCAAGCTATCCTCCCACCACCTCGGCTTCCTAAAGTGCTGGGATTACAGGCTGAGCCACCGCGCCCAGTCCATTGGGTTTTTTAGTGCTAATGGTAACCGATAGTCTGTCTTCCTGACCGCTGAATACTCCGAGAGGCTAATGGCACCATGTTTTCTGGAGGTTCTGCTTTAGTCAGATAAGGGAAGTTTCATTAAGATTTATTTCTACATCTTCTGTAGCTCAAATATTTTCACCTAAAAACAATCTTTATGTTGACTCTGGGGGTCAAAGTGCATCCCCACAGTGGAAAAGCTCTTGTCCCAATCTCTACAGGAATCAATCTGAAATCTTGGGACATATCTAAGCATGTCCATCGTGATTGACGCATAAGCAGTGGTTCAGGGCACCGAGTTAGCGATTCTAGTAGGTAAGCAAGACCGTGTCAAGAAGTGGTTCATGAGAAGGCAAAAACGAGGGAGAGTGACAGTCGTTGTTCTTTAAGAGGACCCGGTGGTGGAGGAGAAAGTTGCACATCGGCCCTGAACCGGGCGGACCCTGATCTGGGGCCTGAGGACGCGATTTGGGGAAACCTCGGCGGCATCCGGGCTCCGCTTGATGCCAGTGAGTGTTTGTGCAAGTTACTTCCTCAAGTTCAGGGTGAGGGTAATAATATCTACCGCTCGGAGTTGTTGGGAAGATTCACCGCCAACTAAGGCAGAGCGCACGGCTTGCAGGAAGCGCTCGCTGGGGTCTGCTCTTTCCGGGAATGGGTGGGGCGCGCACTCCTCACAGGGTTCCCAAGACTTGCGTCACGCGCCCCAGTCCGCTGGCTTATAAAACCCTGCCAGAGCCCCAAGATCGCTTTTAGTTTCTGTTCTTTCTGAGGGAGCCTCTCGGGCTGGGGAATCTCAGCCTCGCCGAGCCTAGAACCGGCAGATTTACCCGCGCGTCCACTTTCTTTCCACCCAGTTGCCCTTGCGGCCGCTGTAAACCTGCCACTAGGACCGGGTCGGTGAGATCTAGCCTCTTGACCTGAGAGCCGAGAGAAGGGAAGCCAAAATCGCTGGGCTGGGCTAACAGCTGCGGAGAGCGCGCCCTCGCTGGCTCGGGCGCGCCCAGCAGGAGCACCGCCTGCACCCGCCCCTGGACACTTGTAAGTTTCGATTTCACCGCTGCCTAGTCCTGCGCGGCGGCAGAGCCAGCACAGCCAGCACAGCCAGCGCGCCATGGCGGATCCGGAGGTGTGCTGCTTCATCACCAAAATCCTGTGCGCCCACAGGGGCCGCATGGACATGGACGCCCTGCTCCAGGAGATCAAGCTGTCGGAGGAGCAGCTCTGTGAGGTGCTGCAGGTGGCCGGGCCCGACCGCTTCGTGGTGTTGGAGACCGGCGGCGTGGTCGGGGTTACCCGATCGGTGGTGGCCACCACTCGAGCCCGGGTCTGCCGTCGCAAGTACTGCCAGAGTCGCTGCGATAACCTGCATCTCTGCAAGCTCAACTTGCTGGGCCGGTGCAACTATTCGCAGTCGGATCGGTGAGTGCACCTGGAGGGAGGGGCGCTCCTCGCAGCCCAGGTCGGGGCGGTTAGTCCTGGCGCTGTTCTGAGTGGCGCGGCCTCGCCGGGACCCGCATACCCGACGGCTTCTGTCTCCAGCCACCCCCTTCTCTGCTCCCCTCCGGGAGCCCCCGCTGGGCCCGTACTTCTCCCTTTGCAGTTCTCTTCCTTCCGGCATCTCCAGACCTTTTTTCTAGAGTGCTTAAAGCGCTAGTGCCTGGCGGAGACTAGGCTCCCTCCACCCCTCTCCCCGCCCTAAAAAATCAGAAGAATAAAGTGCTTTGTGGCTAGCCAGGGCCTAGAGAAGCGGGAGGCAGGTTTGGGAAGGAAGGAAAGGGCCAACACTCCTTAGTATCTTGAGTCTTTCCCTCCCTGCTGCCTTCTTCCCTAGACGTGGCGGAGTCTTCCCTAGACGTGGCGGAGTCTTCCCTGCACCCCAGCCGCGCTGGGCCCGGGGTCTGTCTCCGCCGCCGCGAGCCGCAGGTCTCTGCTTGTCCCTCCCTTCCTGGTCACCCGTATGCCCCCCTCATCACCACTTTTCAGATGCCTGGCGCCCAACAGGCGGCCAACCTCTTCCAGGTTCCCAAAGCTGCAGCAGCCGCCGGGCTTTCCCTCCCGGTGGCGTCTCCGCAGTGGCGCGCGCCGTTGACCGCCTGCCTTGGGACCACGCACATCGGTTTGAAGCAGTGCGGCTCACCTCTCGGGCCACTGCTTTTGTTGTATCCATTTGCCTTTTTTTTTTTTTTTTTTCTCGTCTAAATGCAGGTGTCCTGCAAGGTTTGGGTTAAGCCTCTTGATTGATATTCTTTCCAGTCTCTTCCTAAGAGTGCTTGCTCCCTCGGGGACAGCTGCATGTCAAAAAAGATGGCTTCCAGGTCCACATTCGCGGCCCAGGCCTTTCCCTTGATCCCGAGCCCTTCCTCTCTCGCGTCTGAGAAACAGCCATGCCCTCTTGTGCTGTCCAGAGGGTTAAGCTCATCTTTTCCCCCAGGCGGGGTCTTAATCCTTCTCCTCCTTCACAATCCATCTTCAAGTCCTTTTTGTGAAGTCCCTTTCCCTTCTCATTTGTGAATGAACTGAATGAATGCCTTGTTGAATTAATGAATGGTTCTCTCTGGCCAGTCTTTCCTTCCACCCTTTCTGTCACTATGTGCTTCTGCTCATTTATTTTTCTCGATAGAGTACTTTTTACACTTGGTCTATTCTTAAACACTCTGAATGGTGTCCCAGGGTTTAAAATGGTGGTCAGCAAACATTTTTTTTGGGGGGGGTGGGGGTGGGGGAGACAGCTCTATCGCCCAGGCTGGAGTGCAGTGGCGCCATCTTGGCTCACTGCAACGTCAGCCTCCTTGGTTCAAGCGATTCTCCTGAGAATACTCAGCCTCCTGGGTAGCTGGGATTGCAGGTGCCCGCCACCACGCCCGGCTAATTTTTGTGTTTTTAGTAGAGACAGGGGTTTGTCATGTTGGCCAGGGTGGTCTGGAACGCCTGATCTCAGGTGGTCCACCTGCCTCGGCCTCCCAAAGTGCTGGGATTACAGGCATGAGCCACCACCTCCGGCCGGTCAGCAAACTGATCAGGGACTTAACTAACAAAAGACTCCAGTCACTCACCCCAATATACGGGTAATAAACACACAAAGGTAAGTGTTTTAGATGAATGAGGTAGAGGACACAGTATATATTTTTTAAAAATTTGTTTACAACAAAAACCCTTTCAGCTCACGCTAATATTTTTAAAAAGTGCTTGAGTATGTTCTTTTATTTAAATATTTCTTTAATATGTTGTGAGGCAACAATTTGAAGGTTGTTTCTGAGTTGCTTGGGAGTATGGGTATCGAGGAAATCTACGTCATCGCTGGCCACTGAAAAAATCTCAGAGAAGAAGGCGGCAGAGGGTGGAGAGTAGAAAAGAAAGGAACATTCTAGCACGTTCTAGCAATACACAAAATAGGGTTGGAAGGCTTTTGTTAGGTTTTTTCTGTTCTTATCTTTTCTGTTATGACAAATTCCTCACCAATTAGTGTTGACTTTTAGTTTGAAATCCATATACTTCTTATTTTTTGATTTCTTACTATGGATGTTTTCAACATACTCAAAAGTAGAAAAAAATGATGAATCCCCTCATACCCATCATTTCACTTCAACGGTTTTCAAAACATGACCAGTTTTGTTTCATTTATTCTCTCTATTCCCCATGTGTCCCCAACTCCAAGGTGTTGTTTTAAAGCAAATCTCAGCAACCATTTGATTACTAAGTACTTCAGTATCTCTAAAGATAAGAATTATATTTTATTAACAATACAGTACAATGATCGCATTTTTGTAAAAAAAAAATACAATTTTAGTATCATCTAATGCACAGTTGATATTCAGATTTCCCTGATTGTCTTATAAATCCAGCTTATATTTTCAGGAAAACCATACACAGACATAATCCATTAAAAAATTTTTTTTCAATTTTTTAGTTTTTTGAGATAGGGTCTGTCACCCAAGTCTGAAGTGCAGTGGCCCAATCTCGGCTCAATGCAAACTCTGACTCTCGGTTCAAGCAATTCTACTGCTTCAGACTCCCAAGTAGCTGGGATTAGAGGTGTTTGCCGCCATGCTTGGCTAATTTTTTGTATTTTTAGTAGAGATGGGGTTTCACCATGTTTGCCAGGCTGGTCTTGAACTCCTGAGCTCAAGAGATCTGCCCGCCTTGGCCGGCCTCCCAAAATGCTGGGATTACAGGCCTGAGCCACTGCCAGGCCTGGCCCATAATTGTTTTCATTTGTTATATATCTAACATTTAAATACTTTGTTTCAATTTGTTGTAGGCAATATGCTTAGAAATTTTAGTTTTATGAATTTTATTATGGTATATTTTTGCCTGGTTTGAAACAGCAAAACCGTTTTCAACTCATTAATTGGGTTGTTAACTTGTACTTTTATAAGAGTATATATAATGTGGGGATTATATAGTCTATGTAAATTTAGATGGACCTTCCAGAGAATTCAATGACGTTTATTTTTTTTAGTAGAACGATAAAATCTTATTTCCTCATGTTTATTGTGCTAGCTATATTTTAAATTTCATTTTATATCACTTTTGAAACAAACCTTTAATCTGGGAAACAAACCTTTAATCCATTAATGTATAAGGTGTTCTAATAAGAACCTCTGGGATAATTTTTTGTGTTCGTGTGGCCTCGGATCCTAGAAAACATGTTTTTTTCCCTCCAAGTATGTTTTAAAAATATTCTCCTCTTAGCAAGTTACAAAACGTTGTCTTCCAAAACTTGCCACTTGTGAGTTTAAGGACTTAGATTACCAGTTAATGGGGCCTGTTAGCTAATTGATAACCCATCTTGATGTTTCTATTCAGTTCAGTAAACTGGTCTCTGTTTATAGCGGGCGATTTGCATTGTTGCTGGATGTATACAATTTTGTCTGTGGTATTATTTATAGGTAGTATTTATCCTGTCTATTCTGTAGCTTCTGTCTTTTCTTTTGTAATGCTTTTAGTTATACATTTTAGTTGACAATAGGGCTTACTTCGATGTTGGATAATTGTTTTGGTGAATCGGTTTGGATATTTCTATTTGCTTTGCTGAAATATATGCCCACACATGGAGTTCTAATCCCAGTTCTGATGCAAAAATAATCACCATTTATTGAACAAATAACTGTACCAAACACTATGATAAGCACTTTAGAGATGATATCCAGGTTAGTCTTTAGGATAGCTCCTAAGGGAGTATTTTAAGTCCCATCCTTATTATAGGAAACTCAAGCATAGAGCCTTTCAGAAAGCTACTGAAAGTAACATAACTAGAAGCTGGTAGGATTGGTATTTGAACCCAGATCTGCATGACTCTTTTCTTTGTTTGTTTTTGAGACAGAGTCTTGTTCTGTCGCCAGGCGCCAGGCTGGAGTATAGTGGTGCGATTTTGGCTCACTGCAACCTCCGCCTCCTGGGTTCAAGCAATCCTCCTGTCTCAGCCTCCCGAGTAGCTGGGACTACAGGTGGGCATCACCATGCCCAGCTAACTTTTTTTTTTTTTTTTTTTTTTGGTGACGGGGCCTCACTCTGTCACCCAGGCTGGAGTGCAGTGGTGGGATCTCAGCTAGTTGCAACGTCCGCCTCCTGGGTTCAACCAGTTCTTGCCTTAGCCTCCCAAGTAGCTGGGCAACTGCCACCGCACCCGGCTAATTTTTGTATTTTTAGATAGTATTTTGCCATTTTGCCCGGGCTGGTCTCAAACTCCTAGGCTTAAGCAATCTTCCCAGCCTCCCAAAGAGCTAGGATTACAGGCATGAGCCACCGCGCCCAGCCTGCTTGACTTCTTAACTAGCTACTTCCATTGTCCAGTAACTATATGAAGCTATTAATTCAAAAATTTTTGCATGCATGATTTCTGTTTAACTGTTTAAAGCAGGCTGCCTGAGCGTCTTTTCCTTGCTTTGTGGCTTCTGCCAATGCGGGTGTTTCCTCTGGGCTCTTTCCTGTTTGTATGCCTTTCCCTTTTGGTTAGTTCACATTTTGGGTGGGGTTGGGTAGATGGGAAGAGCACTAGTTGACTATTTCAAAAATTGGATAGAATACTGAAAAATGCAAAGTATTTACTGTATAACAAGCATCAGAGTATATTTATTCTGAACCTATAACAAATTGTACCTCCTAGAATAAATAAGGGCTCACATTTTTCAATTTTGCTCCTTCTCTTTTAAAATACAGTAAACAATCATAACAGGCCTAAGGTTATTTTTTTCTCTTCCCCAGTCTCATTTCCCTCTTTCCTAAGAAGCAACTTCAATCATGATTTTGGTGTGTATCTTGCCCTTCCATGATTTTATAATTTCCCCTTGTGTATATTTGTATCCATAAACAAAATGCAGTATTATTGTATGTGTTTTAGAGTTTTTACTCAATGCTTTGTTTTGGAGATCTATTCATGTTGCTACACAAAGACCTAGTTTATTCATTTTAACAGTTGAAAAGTATTTATTATAGATTTATACTGCAGTTCAGTTACCTATTCCTCCCAGTAATGGATATATGGTATATTTCTAGGCTTTTGTTCTACCAAATGATGCTGCCAAGAATTGACCCACAAGTGTCTCTTGGTGCTCATGGCTAGAGTTTTTCCAGGGTAGAACATTAGGAAGTGGAATTGTTGGTTTGAATTGTTACATAGCTTCAACTTTTCCAGATTCTGACAAATTGGTATAAACGTGGCTGTGCCAATTTATGCTTACATGTTTCAGTGTTCCAGTTTCCTCATTTCCTGGTGGACTAATGCTTGGTGTTATCAGACTTTTTTGACTTATGCCAATCAGAAGGGTATGAAATAGTCGTTATTTGAATTATTATTTTTTTCTTTTTTCTGGGCTGGGTGCAGTGGTACATGGCTGTACTGTAGTGCTTTGGGAGACCAAGATGAGAGGACTGTTTGAGGACAGGCGCTCAAGACCAGCCTGGACAACATAGTGAGACCCCACCTCTACAAAAGTTGAAAAAATTAGACGGGCGTGAGACGGGCGTGGTGCTACATGCCTATATTCCTAGTCCTAGCAATGCTGAAGGCTGAGGCAGGATTGCTTGAGTCCAGGAAGTTTGAGGTGAAAGAGAGCTATGTTCAGGCTGCTGCACACCAGCCTGTGCAATAGAGTGTGGTTCTGTCTCAAAAAAAATTTTTTTTATAACAAATTTAAAAAGCTTTATATTAGGCCAGGCGCGGTGGCTCACGCCTGTAATCCCAGCACTTTGGGAGGCCGAGGCGGGTGGATCACGAGGTCAAGAGATCGAGACCATCCTGGTCAACATGGTGAAACCCCGTCTTCTACTAAAAATACAAAAATTAGCTGGGCGTGGTGGTGCGTGCCTGTAATCCCAGCTACTCAGGAGGCTGAGGCAGGAGAATTGCCTGAACCCAGGAGGCGGAGGTTGTGGTGAGCCGAGATCGTGCCATTGCACTCCAGCCTGGGTAACAAGAGCGAAACTCCGACTCAAAAAAAAAAAAAGTTTTATATTAAAGTTTTTATTATGTGATCTTATGAATACACACACACATACACACACACACACACACACACACACACACACACACACATACATTTTGTTGTTGTTTGTTTTTGAGGCGGGTCTTGCTCTGTCAGCACGCTGGAGTGTGGTGGTGCAAACATGGCTCACTGCAGCCTTGATCTCCTGGGTTCAAATGATCCTCCCACCTCGGCCTCCCAGGTAGCTGGGACCAGGCTAGTGCCACCACGCCCGGCTAATGTGTGTGTGTCTGTGTAGAGACAGGGATCTCATTCTGTTGCCCAGGCTGGTCTCAAGCACCTGGGCTTAAGCAATCCTCTCGCCTCAGCCTCCTAAACTGCTGGGATTACAGGCATGAGCCACCAGTCCCAGCTCGGCATGATTTATTACTGTTAAATATTTAGACCTTTGTATCTAAGCCTCCATTTATAACCTTGCTCTGGGCCCCACAAATTTTAGAGAAGGACTACTCTGATTCATTGAAATATTTTCATTGCTTTCTTTTGCATGAATATACACAATTTATATGTTGATTTTATTATTATTTTTTTCTTTTTTTTTGGTTTATTTTTTTGCAATGGAGTTTTGCTCTTGTCACCCAGGCTGGAGTGCAATGGCATGATCTTGGCTCATTGCAACCTCTGCCTCCTGAGTTCAAGTGATTCATCTGCCTCAGCCTCCCGAGTAGCTGGTACTACAGGCTTGCTCCACCATGCCTGGCTAATTTTTTGTATATTAGTAGAGACGGGGTTTCACCGTGTTGGCCAGGATGGTCTTGATCGTGATCCACCCGCCTTGGCCTTCCAAAGTGCTGGGATTTTCTTATTAAAATTGAGACTGGGCTCAGTAGTTAACATCTGTAATCCCAGTACCTTGAGGGGCCAAGGTGGGAAGATCTCTTGAAGTCAGGGGTTCGAGACCAGCCTGGACAACATAGTTCCTGAAAAAAAATTAAAAAATAAAATTAGCTGAAGACAGTGGCACACACCTGTAGTCCTAGCTACTCAGGAGGCTGAGACAGGAGGATCACTTGAGCCTGGGAGGATGAGGCTGCAGTCAGGTGTAATCACACCACTGCATTCCAGCCTGCGCAACAGAATGAGACCCTGCCTCTGAAAAAATAAAATTGATACTGTTTTAAGTTTTTGCTATTAAACCATTATGCTTTGAACATTTTGGTATATGCTACTTTGTGTATATGTACATGAGTTTCCCTAGGGGTCCAGTAGTGGAATTTTGATACTTAAGTTTTATGTGATAATACCAAATTGTTTTCCAAAGCCTGTTTGCCAAGTTATACTTCCACCAGAAGAATAAGAGCCTTCCCTTGACTCACATCCTTGCCAAGTGGTGTCATCAGCCTTTTAAAATTTCTGCCAATACAAGGAATGTGAAATTATATCTCATTGTGGTTTTAATTCTTTATATATTCTGGGTCTCTAGCCCTTTTAAGTCTTATTACTCATTTTTTAAGTTTGTCTTACTTGGCATCTTAGTAGTTCCTTCTTATTTGCATTTTACTTTTTGGGTCATCTTAGCATTCTTATTTTTGTTTGTAACAGTGTCTTTTTTTTTTTCCTGTTTTAAAAATGGCTAAAACTGTTTTTTTAAATTCTTTTTTATTTTTATTTTGAGACAGAGTCTTGCTCTGTCACCCAGGCTGGAGTGCAGTGGCGTGATCACAGCTCACTGCAACCTCCGCCTCCCGGGTTCAAGTGATTTTCCTGCCTCAACCTTCCGAATAGCTGGGATTACAGGTGCTCACCACCATGCTCGGCTAATTTTTGTACTTTTAGTAGAGATGGGGTTTCACCATGTTGGCCAGGCTGGTCTTGAACTCCTGACCTCAGGTGATCTGCCTGCCTGGACCTCTCAAATTAAAACTCTTTTAAAGTGTACAGTTCAGTGGCAATGAGTATATTTGTGATGTGGTGCAACTGTTACCACTATTGGAATTCCAGAACATTTTCATCACCCCAAGGAGAAACCCTGCACCAACCAGCAACCAGCCCTCATTCTCCCCTTTCCTCAGCCCCTGGCAGTCTCTCGCCTACTTTTTGTCTGTATGGATTTTCCGATTCTGGACATTTCCTATAAATGGAATCTTATAATATGTGGCCTTTTGTGTCTGCTTCTTTCACTAAGGAAGAAAGATTTGCATTTGACTGTTGCCTGTTCCGTGTTGTTTGTGTTGGGTGTATTCATCCAGGAGAAGTCTTCCTGAAGTTCCTTGTGTAGCTAGTTCTGCACTCTCCACGGCGTCATGTTGTCGGGCTGGTGGCCTTAGAGACATGCTGTTTTCTGCAACATTGTGACACAAAAGGGTGCACCCTGTAAGAATCATTTGGGAATTATTGTTCTCTTTTCACAATCACTACATCTCAGATTTTTAATTTGATCAAATGTGACGCTCAGTGTCTGCAGTTTTCTTTAGAAATTGAGCTAACAAACTTAATGACATTGTAATATTGTGAACCATGATAAAGTCTTTTTTTTTTTTTTTTTTTTTTT
>NW_016107575.1:315795-323153 GCF_001604975.1 Cebus imitator | reverse complement strand
GCTAATTTTTTTGTATTTTTAGTAGAGACGGGGTTTCACCATGTTGACCAGGATGGTCTCGATCTCTTGACCTCGTGATCCACCCGCCTCGGCCTCCCAAAGTGCTGGGATTACAAGCGTGAGCCACCGCGCCCGGCCCAATAAAGTCTTAAATAGTGACAAATTAAGCATGTGATAGCACAATATTTTCTACTTTTTACGTAATACAGAGATGGCAAAATTTAACATTTAAAGTAAGTAGATATATTTTTCCTTCCATTAAATGGTTCTAATTTGCTTACTGCTTCTGGTTGTATTTACTTCCAAACAGATATCTGTGATCTTTACCTACGGCTACTTTGGAATAGGAGAAGCCTTAATAACATGGGGGTGGAAAAGGGGTGAAAGGTTTCAGGAGGACTTGGGATTTCAGGCCCAGTGAGAAATCAGTTTAACCAAGTTGCACCAGGAGAGCTGATCTCAGGTTGGGGAGAGGGGAGACTTCTTTTTTTTTTTTTGAGACGGAGTGTCGCTCTGTTGCCAGGCTGAACTGCAGTGGCACGATCTCGGCTCACTGCAACTTGTCTCCCGGTTTCAAGCTATTCCCCTGCCTCAGCATCCCGAGTAGCTGGGACTACAACCAGCCCAGCTGATTTTTTGGGTTTTAGTAGAGATGGGGTTTCACCGTGGCCAGGACGGTTTCCATCTCCTGACCTTGTGATCTGCCTGCCTCGGCCTCCCGAAGTTTTGGGAGATTACAGGCGTGAGCCACCGCGACAGGCTGAGACTTATTTCATGATCTTTTCCCTATTTCCCATATAAAGAAGAGATTGTATTTTGTTATTTTTTATTTATAATTTTTATTTGTTTGCTTATTTATTTATTAAAATAGAGACACAAGTCTCAATATTTTGCCCAGGCTGATCTCAAATTCCTGAGCTCAAGCCACCCTCCTGCCCCAGCCTCCTGAATAGCTGGGATTACACATGTGTACCACTGTGCCTGGCACTGAGAAGAGATTTTACTATGTTTTAGACCGATTTAGAAAGTTGGGCTGAGAGAGGTCATCTAGGGAAACTGTTTCCTCACATTTAGATCCTGCATGCCTCTCAGCAAAGAATGTTTTCAGCATGTACTCCCAATGCGTGTACATTTATTTTAAACGTTCTATGATGTAAAATTCTTAATTTGTATACTGTTTACTGTTTTACCTTTTTTAATTTTTAAAAATCAACTTTATGGAAGTTGATTTTCAAAAATCAAATGTGCCCATTTGAAATATGTGGAATTGGGTGCAGTGGCTCACGCCTGTAATCCCAGCACTTTGGGAGGCCAAGGCAGGCGGATTACTTGAGGTCAGGAGCTCGAGACCAGCTTGGCCAACATGGTGAAACTCTGTCTCTATTAAAAAACAAACAAACAAACAAAATTTAGCTAGGCACGGTGGCATGCGCTGTAATCCCAGGTACTCAGGAGGCTGAGGCAGGAGAGAATCTCTTGAACCTAGGATATGGAGGTTGCATTGAGTCAAGATTGCGCCATTGCACTCCAACCTGGGTGACAGAGTGAGACTCCATCTTAAAAAAAAAAAGGCAAAGTGTATGGTTTAAAGAGTTTTGATAAATGGATGCACCTGTGTAACCATTGCCACAATCCAACTACAGAGCATTTTCATCAGCCCTAAAGGTTCTCTTGTGCCCCTTCTCAGTTGACCGGGGAATCCCCCCACTCCTCCAGCCCTTTCAGCCCAGGCAATACTTTTCTGGGCTGAAAAGATTTTTTTGGATTAAAAAAAGAGAAGGCGTTCTAAACTTTTTTCCCACCCCCGATGGACTGTTTTGAGTAGCTTCTGGGATGTAGTCACCCGGCTTTGGAGCAGTGCTTCTCAGACTTTGACGTGCATTTTCCCCACATGGGAGAGTCTGCTAAAATGCAGGTTCCTAAGTCACGTATTGGAAATTCTGTTCCGAAGATGTGGGTTTGGGCCTGAGAATCTGAGTTTTTATTCATTTATTAATTTTATTTTATTTTTTGAGACGGGGTCTCGCTGTCACCAGGATGGAGTGCAGTGGCGTGATCTCGGCTCACAGCAACCTCTGCCTCCAGGGTTGAAGTGATTCTTCTGCCTCAGCCTCCCAAGTAAGCAGGATTACAGGCATGTGCCACCACACCCAGCTAATTTTTATATTTTTAGTAGAGATGGGGTTTCACCATGTTGGCTAGGCTGGTCTTGAACTCCTGACCTCAAGTGATCCACCTGTCTCAGCCTCCCAAAGTGCTGGGATTACAGAAGTGAGCCACCACACCCAGACCATTTATTTAGCTTTTAATTTTTATTTCCTTTTTTTTTTTTTGACAGTGTCTCCCTCTCTCGCACAGGCTAGAGTACAGTGGCACGATCTCAGTTCACTGTAACCTCTGCCTCTTGGGTTCAAGCAATCTTCCCACCTCAGCCTCCCAAGTAGCTGGCATTACAGGCCTCTGCCACCATGCCTGGCTAATTTTTTGTATTTTTAATATAGACAGGTTTCTCCATGTTTCCCAAGGCGGTCTCAAACTCCTGAGCTCAAGCTATCTAGCCGCCTCTGCCTCCCAAACTGCTGGGATGACAGACATAAGCCATCGGGCCCCAGAATCTGCATTTTAAATATCAACCTAAAGAATCCGTTTGCAGAGGTCAAACCACATTTGCAGAAACATATGATTCCCTGGGGGTGCACTTCCTGAAAGACTGCAAATGCAAAGTTTTATGTGGCTTTTGAGTTTGAGGAAGTGAGTAAAAGAAATGAATTTTTTACTGTAGAATGAACGAAAAATTTTTCTTTAAGTGATGCTTTCTCACAGATTAGGCTTTCTGTTACTTTTGTGTGATAGATCAAAAGACATAGGAAACTTTTGGCATCTGAGGCACCAGGTCAACAAATATTTATTGAGCACATACTTTGTGTCACAAACGGTAGGCTATTCTAGAGGCTTCTGCCCCTTCCTCTGTCACTCGTGGGATCCTGAAATATGGTTAACCAGTTAATTAATCTCTTTGGTTAATATTTGTCAACTTTCAGAGGGGCTTATGTTGGGAAGTATTGTGGCTAGGGAAGAAGCCAGCCTGTGAGAGGAGAGGAGGCTTGTGTGAATTACTTTCTCTAATCATCAAGATTTTGGCAGTAACACCACCATCTCCAGCCCTCTACTCTCTTTTTTGTCAGTCCTGATGTGAACCTAGGGCATTATTTCTCAAACTTTGCTGCATGTTGGGCTTACTTAGGGAATCTTTAAAAAATGCTGATGCCCGACTCCTACGCTGGAGTGCAGTAGCGTGATCTCAGCTCATTGCACCCTCCGCCTCCCAGGTTCAGGCGATTCCCCTGCCTCAGCCTCCTGAGTAGCTGGGATTACAGGCACCTGCCACCACGCCTGGGTAATTTTTTTTGTATTTTTTAGTAGAGACGGGGTTTCACCATGCCGGCCAGGCTGGTCTCGATCTCCTGACATTGTGATCTGCCCACCTGGGCCTTCCAAAGTTCTGGGATTACAGGGGTGAACCACTGTGCCCTTCTGACTAGATGGTTTTTAATGGGCAACTAAGCTTGTGAACCATGAACTTAGGGGACTAGAGAAATAAGTCGACTGGGGAAACTGTCCACAATAACAGAAAGATGATTTTTTGGCGGCACCCACGCTGTTTGTCCCACTGTTGGTCCAGCCTTAGGATATGTGCAGATTCTTGGCCTCTGGCCTCCCCCATCCTCAGCAGGCCCGGCCTCCTCTGCTGCCCAGTCTTGTAAGGTCCTTGGGGCTTTCCTCTCCCTCGGAGCAGGCTGGGGCTTGCTGTGGCTGCAGCCTGGATCATCACTTGTGGCAGTGAGCTGGGGCTCTCTTCGTGCCTGGTGTATTCTGGGTAATGGAGTTGTGGTTAAAGCAAGCTCATTTTCTGGGCTCCACCCTCCATCTCTCCCCACATCCTTTGTTACCCTGCTCATGTGATCTCCCCTGGTTTATTCTGTTTCTCCTTCATCTTACTAGGGGCTCTAGAGGCAGTGAACCATCCCTACCATCTAATAACATGGCAATTCAATCTTGAACGTCGGAAGTACAAACATGGGGAATAGGAGTCTCATGGCTTTAAAATAATATTTAATTAGGGTTGGTTTTGATGACATTTTATTCTTTAGCCCAATGTTTTCTAGATTTTATCTGTCACACATCCTGGTTCCTTTTTTACCTGGCTTGTATCATGGTGAGTGGTTTCCTGTTTTCTATACAAATCAACGATCTTTTTTTTTTTTTTTGTCAACCCTATTAGGTTTTGGGGAGCAGAGGGGACGGAGGGGAGAAGGGAAGGAGAACTTCGATGTAAATTACTGTCAGAAAAAAAAAACTCGAGTTACTATCTCTTTTTGGTTTGACTGTTGAGTTCAGAACTAACCCTGTGTTTACAGATTTGTGAAGTGCAAGGTATCAGAGGTGAACACTTAAAGAATCTGACCCAGAACCAGCGGTAAATTGGAATCACCTGGGCTCCCACCCCAGTCAAATGAAGCCAGTCTCCAAGGGTGTGGCCCAGGTTTGGGTAGTTTTGACACTGCGCAGCTGATGATTATGTGTAACCAGGAATGAGAATCACTGTGCAGGCTGATTGTTTAGACCGCACCGTGGTAGGGGAGAGCGCTTACTGCCTGGGCTAAGATAACATTTTGTTCTGTAGCTGGAGGAGAAAAGTAGAAAGGTCATCTGTTTTTAGGCTTTTGGCCTGAGTTCCTTAAAGAGAGACAATTCCGCTTCTTTCAAGGATGTCTTTGCTCTTTTTTTAAAAAAGGTATCACCTCTTACCATAACTCTTCCTGTTTGAGGTTTATCTGCTCTAAGTGTGGGTAGCAATCTGCGAACGCTTGTTTTGTCCTAGGAAATTCATAATAGTTTGTAGGAGAGCTCTTTTTGTACTGGCGAGAGGGGAGTTCCCACAGCTTTTAACCAACCTTCTGTAGGACCTGTTGTCCTTTCTGGGGAGGTGGCCCTGAGCTGCCATACTCCAAATATATTCCTAAAACCAGATTGTGACACGTGCAAATTCTTTGGCCTCCTCCCCTAGATTTACTGATTTAGAGACTGTAGGGTGAAGGGGCAGGAATCTAACGGACCCTCTGTCTAGGTGATGCTGTAGCATGCTAAAAGCTTGAGAATCACCCTATATGTCTGGGATGGGGCCTGAAAATCTGCATTTCTGACAGCCTCCCAAGTGATGCTGATGATACTGGCCCAGGGACCAAACAAACTTTCAGGATTGCTAGCTTAGCAAACCCCAAGAGGCCGTGGGAGCCTTTCACACCTTTTCCTGACTGAAGCCCACTAGCCAATATTAGGCACCTGAAGGTAGGACAGAATGATTGGAAGAAAGTAGGAAGGAAGGTTCCACCACCTGAGACCTACACATGACCCCCTTGAAGCTCTAATGGTGGCCCATGCTGCTGAGCTTGTCTGCACAACACGAATCACCACAAATAGTGCCTATCACATACTGTGTTCCTACTGTGCCCTTTATGTGATGTATGTCCGTGATCTCTGCTTGCACCTTGCTGAAACAGCCCTGGGGGGACAGTGGCTTAAATAATTCAGGATGCCGATTTTAATTTTTTTGGTTTGAAAACGTTTCAGATCTGTTTTGTTCATTTTTCCAGCTTAGGTTTTTGCTTGTGTTTTGGGATGCGTGTTCGTGACTGGGTCTTCCCCTTATCTCAGTCACCTTTGATTTCTCATTTTATCAGGCCTCAGTTTCCCAGAGTAGGCTTACTGTGACTACTAAATTAAATAACAGACGTAAGCTTCCTGTCACTTAGTAAATGTGTAATAAATGTTAATTTCTGTAGTTAACCCAAATAGAAGGTAAGTGTCAACTGACCTTCGTGGCTGATGAATATCCTGAAATTAGGGCAAAGATAAAGTCCCTAAGAAGCCGCTGGGGAGAAGTCTAGGGAATGTGGAAAAATCAAGCAAAGATTGCCAGGGAAGGGGCTGCAGGTCAGACCAAGACTAGGCAGAGATTTTGCAGGTTGAGACTGGGTTCAGGGTGAGAATCTAGAATCTAGAGGAGTAAGAGGTTTGCCTCAGGATGGAGATGAAAAATGAGAAGGAAAACCAGGCCCCTAGGTGGGCAGAGTCAGGGACCCCAGCCTGGTTTGCCTTTCCAGGGCTAGGTCTCACTTTTCTTTCAGACATGAGCACCTTGGGTAGCTTTGGAAAAGCCTGGATACTCAGGGTCCCAGGCAGAGGGCTCCTCATCAGGCCACCTGGCTTCCTTTAGCTATTTAGAGGAAGTGTTGACTTCAGGGACCCTGGAAGTGCCACACTCCTCAGCTGGGACAGGACAGGAAGGAACAATTCTGCATCTCGCAGTGACCTGCAGAGGTGCTGTAGGCTTGGCTCTAACTAAGTTCAGGATGTCTGGGCTGGAGCTAAAGGGGAAGCAAAGATTCTTAATTTCTTCTGACTAACAAGTTGCTAAATATCTCAGAGCCAGAGGGCAGAACCTGTCTAATGGTAGGAAGTTTCAGTGAGGTCATTTTCAGCTCAATATCAGGAAGAACATTAGGGTGGCACGGTGGCTCACGTCTGTTATCCCAGCACCTAGGCCTATGTGGGAGGATCACTGGAGCCCAGGAGTTCGAGGCTGTGGTAAGCTGTGATTGCGCCACTGTGCTCCAGCCTGGACAACAGCGTGAGACCCTGTCCCAGAAAAAAAAAGAAAACATTAATGGTGATGGCTAATGGCCATCAGAACAAAAAAGAAAACATTAATGGTGATGGCTAATGGCCATCAGAACAATGAGGTAAGATCCTTGTGAGATAACTAGGCTCACACTCATCTGGTCGAGCCACCATAGAGAGGATTTCTGCCTTGAGCTGGAGGCTGGAGGGGATTATTTTTCAAAGGCCTTTCCTGGTGTAGGAGTCCTTCCTCTGGGAGTGATAAAGTGAAGTGTTAGCCCCGCTGCTGAAGGTTCTGGATGGGGGATGGCAGGGACTGGTTATCTGAAACCGCTGTGCAGGACCGAAAGGCTGAGGTCGGCCTTATCAAAGAGTGCCAGGAAGCCAGGGTCATGGGGTGGAGAAAGCAAGGAGGGGGCCCGCCTGGGAGAATGGCAAGGATAGAGGCTGTCACTAGAGCCTGAGTAGCTGCCCTTGACTTCTCCAGGAGGCAAAGGACGTGGAGGGCTGGCCAGGTTTCAAGGGCTTGGCTCCTGGCTGACAGGGTCCTTGATTCTCTGATGTTTTTCATATGAAGTTACGCTGCAAGATCTGAAGGCAATCTAGAGATTTCAGACACGATTTACACACAGGTAATAGCATTGAATAAGTGACTTTTTTTTTTTTTTTTTTTTTTT
>NW_016107575.1:287392-314170 GCF_001604975.1 Cebus imitator | reverse complement strand
CAACCTCCGCCTCCTGGGTTCAGGCAATTCTCCTGCCTCAGCCTCCTGAGTCACTGGGATTACAGGCACGCGCCACCATGACCAGCTGATTTTTTTTTATATTTTTAGTAGAGACGGGGTTTCACCATGTTGACCAAGATGGTCTCGATCTCTTGACCTCGTGATCCACCCGCCTCGGCCTCCCACAGTGCTGGGATTACAGGCTTGAGCCACCACGCCCGGCCACAATTGTTCTTTTTTAATGTTTTAATTTTTTAATAAATAAATAAATTTATTTATTTCTTAGAGACTGAGTTTTGTTTTGTCACCCAGGCTGGAGTTCCAGTGGCACAGTCATAAGCTCACTGCAGCCTCAAACTTCCAGTCTCACGGGACCCTCCCACCTCAGTCTCCCAAGTCGCGAGGACTACGGGTATGCACCATCATGCCATGCTAATTTTTAAAAATTTTTGTAGAGGCATGGTTCTTACTATTTTGGTCTGGCTGGTCTCCAACTCCTGACCTTAAGTGATCTTCCTGCCTTGGCCTCTCAAAGTGCTGGGATTACACACATGAGCCATGGTGCACAGCCCCAGTGGTTCTAAACTTGATAAAATGTTAATTAAAAAAATAGTCTAGGATAACAAAAAAATAAGAAAGGAATCATATTTAATAGGTGCAATTGAGAAAAGTTGATATAAAAATACTTATGTCCTCTGATATCATTTATTATAATAATCTCCAGATGTTTTAAAGAATTAATATTGAAAATACCTCTTTTAAAAGTTAAACTAATTAGTATATATAAAATAGTTAGCCAACTATGGTGGGTAAATTAATTTTGCAACTATGAAAGCAGTAGGCTAGGGCCAGGCGCTGTGGCTCATGCCTGTAATCTCAACACTTTGGGAGGCTGAGGTGAGTGGATCACTTGAGGTCAGGAGTTTGAGATCAGCCTGGCCAACATGGTGAAACCTCCTCTCTACAAAAATATAACAATTAGCTGGGCATGGTGGTGGGCAGCTGTAATCCCAGCTATTAGGGAGGCTGAGACACAATAATCGCTTGAACCTGGGAGGTGGAGGTTGCGGTGAGAGGAGATGGTGCCACTACACTCCCCTAGGTGACATCCCCTGGGAGATGGAGTGAGACTCAGTCTCGAAAAAATAAATAAATAAAATAAAGCAATAGGGTAAATAATAAATGGCAAATTGGAAACAGTAACAATTCACGATAAAAAGGAAAAAATGCAAAACTATTTGAAATAAAGCTGGTAAAAATTAATATTAAAAATATAAAGAAGAATTACAAATCTATAGGTCAATACTTCTCTGCTAAACAGTTAAAGGATATGAACAAATAGTATAGGAGGAAACACAAGCATGAAGCCAACATTTGGGAATATTTTGGTCTTGCTAATAATGAAAGTGTGAATTAATAAAAGTATAAGTCTTCCAGGCCAGGTGTGGTGGCTCACACCTGTAATCCCAGCACTTTGGGAGTCCAAGGTGGTGGATTACTAGAAGTCGGGAGTTCAAGACCAGGCTGACCAACATGGTGAAACCCCATCTCTACTAAAAATACAAAATTAGCCGGGTATGTTGGCGCATGCCTGTAATTCTAGCTACTTGGGAGACTGAGGCAGGAGAATTGCTTGAACCTGGGAGGCAGAGGTTGCAGTGAGCTGAGATCACGCCATTGGACTGCAGTCTGGGCAACAAGAGCAAAACTCCATCTCAAAAAAAAAAAAAGTCTTTCATACGAAATACTTGTATTTCCTATCTATTGAAGTAGCATAGTGACAAAATTCCATGGTAATGTGAGGGAAATAGACACACTCCTAGATTGCTGTTGTGTTTTCTGGACAACAGTGTATCAAAATGAAACACAAGCTACTAAGAAAATTATAGTCTTCTTTAAGGCAATATGCCCAAAGGAATAACACTCAGGAAAGTAATGTAAAAGAAGAAAGGTTATTTGTATGAAAATAATTGTGGCCACATTATACTGGTGAAAATCTGGGGATTACCGAACTACCTAACAACTGGATAATTGTGATAAAAACTAGAAAATATTAATATGTGGTCATATTAGTAACTACTAAGGCCATAAACCTAAGGACTTTGACACTGTCACACGTAGAATGTTTAAATTAAAAAGTGGAATGAGGGCCGGGCGCGGTGGCTCACACCTGTAATCCCAGCACTTTGGGAGGCCAAGGCGGGTGGATCACGAGGTCAAGAGATCGAGACCATCCTGGTCAACATGGTGAAACCCCGTCTCTACTAAAAATACAAAAAAATCAGCGGGGCATGGTGGCGCATGCCTGTAGTCCCAGCTACTCAGGAGGCTGAGGCAGGAGAATTGCCTGAACCCTGGAGGCAGAGGTTGCGGTGAGCCGAGATCACGCCATTGCACTCCAGCCTGGGCAACAAGAGCGAAACTCCATCTCAAAAAAAAAAAAAGTGGAATGAGGCTTGGCACGCCTGTAGTCCCAGCACTTTGGGAGGCCAAGGTGGGTGGATCACTTGAACCTAGGAGTTTGAGACCAGACTGGGCAACATGGCAAAACCCTGTCTCTACAAAAAAATTTAAAAATTAGCTGGGTGTGGTGGTGCATACTGTAGCCCCAGCTGCTTGGGAGGCTGAGGTGGGAAGATCGTCAAAGCTGCAATGAACCTGATCATACCACTGCTCTCCAACCTGGGGGAGAGACTGCGATCTTGTCTCCACAAAAAGAAACAAAAGTGGAATGAGTTTGTTATGTGGACATTGATAATAGGCAAATTATGTTTGTCTAATAAGAGCAAAAGTGCTCCCAGTGTTCCTCAGCGATCTCAATCAGTGCTTCTCAGACTTTCATGTGATTAAATCAAGTGATCTGTCATGCTTCCATATATGGCTTCCATATTGGAAAGTTTATATTATACGACAATTCCATTATCATAGAAAGTTCTATCGGACATTGTTTAGCTAAATCATTAATGTCTCAAAGTGAGGGGGATTTTACATCTTTGTTTCGGTAGAGTTGTTTGAAACATACAATCAAGAGCTTGTTGCATTCCTTTGTAGTCTCAAGTAAGTATGTGCTTTGGTATACAGACATAAAGAAATACAGCAGTGAGCAATGTTGTGTAATGAAAATGTTAGGAAAATGGAATTCTTTTGTCCTGTTGATTTTACTGCAGTCCTGGATGTGTCTTCATAAGTTGTTGTAAGTTTCTTGATAGGTAACCATTTTTAATAGATTTAGTTTCTTTGCCAGTCTTTTCCTCTTCTGAACTTTCTGAGCGATACACAAATTATAACTTAATGTATACTAGGGGAAATGCTGTTTAAAGAAGTATTGCAATAATTTAGACTCAGATATATGTATATATTTGAAGAAGATAACACCATATTCTCGTCTATTTGTTCCATGAATTAATTTTACTAAAGTGTATTTGGCCAGGCGCAGTGGCTCATACCTGTAATTCCAGCACTTTGGGAGGCTGTGGCGGGTGGATCACCTGAGGTCAAAGAGTTCAAGACCAGCCTGGCCAACATGGTGAAACCCCATCTCTACTAAAAATACAAAAAATTAGCCAGGCGTTGTGGCGTGTGCCTGTAGTCCCAGCTACTCGGGAGGCTGAGTCAGGAGAATTGCTTGAACCCAGGAGGTGGAGGTTGCAGTGAGCCAAGATAGCACCATTGTACTCTAGCCTGGGCAACAAGAGAAACACTTGGTCTCAAAAATAATAATAAAGTTAAAAAAAAGTATTCTTTTTTTTTTTTTTTTTTTTTGAGATGGAGTCTTGCTCTGCCACCAGGCTGGAGTGCAGTGGTGTGATCTTGGCTCACTGCCACCTTTGCCTCCTGGGTTCAAGCAATTCTCCTGACTCAGCCTCCCGAGTAGCTGGGACTACAGGTGCTTGCCACCATGCCCAGCTAATTTTTTATTTTTAGTAGAGATGGGCTTTCACCATGTTGGCCAGGCTGGTTTCCATCTCTTGATCTTGTGATCCGCCCACCTAGGACTCCTGAAGTGGTGGGATTACAGGCGTGAGCCACCGCGCCCAGCCAAAGTGTATTCTTTTTTTTTTTTTTTTTTTGAGACGGAGTTTCGCTCTTGTTACCCAGGCTGGAGTGCAATGGCGCGATCTCGGCTCACCGCAACCTCCGCCTCCTGGGTTCAGGCAATTCTTCTGTCTCAGCCTCCTGAGTAGCTGGGATTACAGGCATGCACCACCATGCCCAGCTAATTTTTTGTATTTTTGGTAGAGACGGGGTTTCACCATGTTGACCAGGATGGTCTCGATCTCTTGACCTTGTGATCCACCCGCCTCGGCCTCCCAAAGTGCTGGGATTACAGGCATGAGCCACTGCGCCTGGCCAAAGTGTATTCTTTAAGCAGAACCGGCCTGTGTCTGTTATCAAAGGATACGGGCATGGGTCTTTGCTAACTGAAAGTTTTATGGCTGATTTCTGTTTCTTTACATCTGTGGAGTAGAAATATTGACGATTGTCGTGTTTTCTTTCAGGAATTTATGCAAATATTCTCATGAGGTCCTCTCAGACGATAACTTCAGAGTTCTGAAAATGCATGAACTTTCTGGACTTAACCAAGAGGAATTAAAAGTGCTCCTCGTCCAAAGTGATCCTTTTTTTATGCCTGAGGTAAGTTGTGATTCTTCAGCTTAAGGAGGGAGAATATTACTGTCAGTATTGTATCACAGATATTTTGGAGACATCTGTGATACAGATACAGCAGAGAAAATTCAAAATTAGCACCAGGACTCTGCAGGTGGCAGTTGAGACCGTTGCTGAGTGACGTAAGAGATCCCAGAAATTTCCTATTTGAGGTTTTGTAAGAATTTGAGTCTGGAATACCTCTTCTACCAGGCTGCAAGGGAACCCTGTGTGAGTAATTATGAGCTGAAGATCTGATAGTAGTCAGACTACTTGATGCTTTAAATCAAGGTGGCTTCTTGGAGGAGATGGGCTTTGGAGTGAGGTTTGGAAGATGGCAGGGAAGATGAGGGTATGGGCTAAGCTGTTGTAACAGAGACCCCCTCAAAATCCAGTGATTCAAATAAAGTGTAATTTTATTTGACTATCACTTGATAATCTAGGTCAGGGGTCAGCAAGGTACAGCCCAGACGCCAAATCTGGCCTGCCACCTGGTTTTTTTTAGATGGAGTCTTTCTCTGTCACCCAGGCTGGAGTGCAGTGGTGCAATCTCAACTCACTGCAACCTCCACCTCCTGGGTTTAAGAGATTGCTTGCCTCAGCCTCCCAAGTAGCAGGGATTACAGGTACCCGTTACCATGCCTGGCTAATTTTTACATTTTAGTACAGATGGGGTTTCACCACATTGGCCAAGCTGGTCTCAAACTCCCAACCTCAAGTGATCTGCCCACCTCAGCCTCCCAAAGTGTTGGGATTACAGGATTACAGGTGTGAGCCACTGTGCCCAGACCATTTTTCTAAACAAAGTTTTACTGGAACACAACCATGCCTATTTGTTTATGACTGCCTTCACCTTGTAAGGATGAGCTGAGTAGTTGCAGTAGAAACAGAATGGCCTGCAAAGCCTGAAATATTTCCTACGTGATCCTTTATGGAAAAGGTTGCCAACTCTTGGTTTTTCCTAGGTATGGATAGGAGGGTAGCCTGAGTTGTCAGGCAGCTAGACTCAATGATGTCATCAAGGGACTCAGGCCAGTAGGTCAGCTCTCCTATCTTCAAAATGTGGCTTCCATCAATGAATCTGTACTCGTCACCATTTTCTAGCCAGTGGGAATGTAGAAAGGAGGTAAATGGAAGGCAAGCAGTTTCTTTTCTTAAAAGATGTGACATGGACATTGTATATGGCACATCTGTTCAGTTGCATTGGCTAGAGATTATTACATGTCGTACTTAGCTGAAAGGGAGTCTGGGAAATGTAGTTTCTGTCTGGGTAACCATGTATCTACCTAAAACTTGGGAGCTTCTAATACTAGAAGAAAGATGGAGACAATGGTAGATAATTAATAGTTTCATCCATTCAGGAATATAGACTTAAGGATCAGAGGATACTGTTTAAAGCCTGGTATTTGGCCTGGTAAAATCCATAAATAGAGAAGTTAGCTTTACAGTTAAAGAGAGGCATAAAACATAATGGAAGACCCAGATGGGTGAGTAGAAAGGATGGGGAAAATGTAAACAAGGTTGAAAATCAGATGCACTTTTTTTTTTTTTCTTGAGACAGGGTCTTGCTCTGTCACCTTGGCTGGAGTGCGGTGGCACAGTCAGGGCTCACTGCAGCCTTGATCTCCTGGTCTCAAGTTATCCTTCTGCCGAAGGCCCCCAAGTATCTGGAACTAAAGGCATGCACCACCATTGCTGGCTATTTTTTTTTTTTTTTTTTTTATTTTTAGTAGGGACAGGGTCTCACTATGTTTCCCAGGGTGGTCTTGAACTCCTGAGCTCAAGTGATCCTCCTGCCTCAGCCTCTCAAAGTGAGCTACAGCACCCAGCTCAGATACACTTTTGTATACAATGAGATAGCTGTTGGGGACTTCTGGAGGCTGAAACACTTTTTGACTCTGAGCTCAGTGTGTTTCCCTAAGAACTTAAAAAACCTATAATATGAGAAGTGATTTTGAGTTGGCCACTGAGCTCAGGAGAGATATGAATGCAAGACACGTTATAAAGACTTGTTGGGTGTTGGGTGGAGGGAATATGTCCCATTCCCTCCCCAGCCCCGTGCATTCTTCTATCTAGATACTTGGATTTGTTTTCCTCTCTCTCTCCGTGTCTCTCTGTCTCATTTCCAGGAGCCCAAGGTTTAAAGGTCTTGTCTTCAGATACCCATGACCTTTGGCCTAGGTGCTAGCCCAGTCCCCATGCCTACTAGCATGGGAAAAATCCTTACACAGCATGGGAAAAATGTCAACCCCATTAAAGCTCCTGCCAGCAATCAGAGACATCCCATCCTTTTCCTTTCATTGAGAGAATGACAAGATGAAGTCTTGCAGTGACACATGAGAGAAGAGCATTTTGTGGCCTATTTTTAGTGTAGTGTTAACCTGGAGGCTTAGAATGGCCGTTTATTCATCATGTCTGATCCCTGCTTCGGTTCTTCAAAAGCAACAGGTACTTTTAACATCGGGCCACACATCTATGTTGAGTCCCTGGAGAATAAGCAGACTCTTTCTGTATTAGTCCCTTTTCATGCTGGTATGAAGACATACCTGACACAGGGTAATTTATCAAGAAAAGAGGTTTAGTTGGCTCACAGTTCTGCATGGCTGGGGAGGCCTCAGGAAACTTACAATCATGATGGATGGCAAAACAGAAACATCTTACATGGCAGCAAGTGAGAGAAGTGAGTGCTAAGCGAAGGGGGAAGCCCTTTATAAACCATCAGCTGTCAGGAGAACTCATTCACTATCAAGAGAATAGTAGCATGAGGTAACTGCTCCCATGATTCAATTACCTCCCACCAGGTCCCTCCCATGACAAGTGGGGATTATGAGAAAAACAATTCAAGATGAGATTTGGGTGGGGACGCAGCCAAACCATATCATTTCCCTTCTCTAGGGAGGAGGTTGGCAGATAGGAACCTATGAGAAGGCGCTGTTGCATGAGGGATACCAGAAGAGGCCATTGACCACAGCGCTGTGAGGGTCCTTCTAGGAAAATGCTCCTATCATACTTTTATCAAACAGTACAGAGAAGAGGTCAGCGTCATCCAAGTTTCCCTTTCCATTGTTAGAATTCAGTACCCACAATTACAGGGTGAGGTGGGGTGGGGAGGTGCTAGCCTGAAGCTTATTTTTAGCTAATAATTTAATTGCCATTTTCCACTTGTCAGAGTTAAGATCCCAGACTTGGGGGCTGCATTATTTCTTGAACTACAGGTCTGAGGAGCTGGTTTCTGGAGTTAGGATGAGTTGGTATTGTTGGCAAAAGTTTTTGTTTGAGAATCCTGGGCAAGAGAAGGCTATAAAGGAGTGTTTTAACTTGGGGGAGTCGGATGGAATTTTTTAGGACTTTAGCAGAAGTCAGCCAGAGTTCAGCTGATTTCAAGAAGAGTTGGTCCAGGATGGCTCTCTAAAGAGGGAGAAATTATCCCTGCAGATTTGCAGCTGTTGTTTGGGCGATTTGGATTTTTTTGTTTTCTTTTTTGTGATGGAGTCTCACTCTGTCTCCCGAGCTAGAGTGCAGAGGCGTAATCTAGGCTCACTGCAACCTCCGCCTCCTGGGTTCAAGCAATTCTCCTGCCTCAGCCTCCCAAGTAGCTGGATTATAGGCATGTGCCACCACACCTGGATAATTTTTTGTATTTTTAGTAGAGACAGGGTTTCACCATGTTGGCTAGGCTGGTCTCGAACTCCTGACCTCAGGTGATCCTCCTGCCTTGGCCTCTCAAAGTGCTGGGATTACAGGCGTGAGCCACCATGCCTGGCCAATTTGGATTTTATCAGAGGGATGAGGAGGAAGAGAGGGGTTGAGTTAAGTGCAAGAGGGAGTGTAGAGAAACAGCTCTGTGGTTTGGGGGGTGTGAGATGGGGACTAAAGCGGAATTTTCCAGTCACTTCATTCGTTGTTTTGCATTCGTTCAACTAATATTTAAGAGCGCCTGCAAGTGTTAGGCACTATGTTAAAATACTGGAGGTAAATGGTGGGAAACCACACTTCCTTCCCTAAAGGACTTTACATATTCACACTTTTTTATTTTGCTGTGACCTGTGAGAACATAAAAAGATCAGGCAAACCTGACTGCCTGGTATACAAACTTGTACAATTGAAATGTGCTTATTAAAGAAAGAAATGCTTTCATTTGTTCTGGCCTAATGAAGGCAGGAGCATTCTTGCTTAATATCAGCGTGGGAGTAGGAATGTTACCAAAACATCATTTGTGAAGTTGCTAATGGTGCTTTTTTGCTATAGCTCAAACTTTAGCATACATCAGAATCACCCAGAAGTTCTGTTAAACACAGACTGCTGGGCTCCACCTCTGATGGTTATGACTCTGGATACAGGCAAGTGCCTGAAGATCTGCATTTCTAACAAGTTTACGGTGCTGCTGATGGTGCTGGTCCGGGGACCACACTTTGAGAATTGCTGGTCTTGAGTCTGGAATCTGGATAATAGACTTGATAACAGTTGCATATATCTATTTGTTTTATTTTCTTTTTTTTGAGATGGGAGTCTTGCTCTGTTGCCAGGCTGGAGTGCAGTGGTGTGATCTTGGCTCACTGCAACCTCCACCTCCCAGGTTAAAGCAATTCCCCTGTCTCAGCCTCCCAAGTAGCTGGGATTATAGGCATGTACCCCTACGCCCGACTAACTTTTTTTATTTTAGCAGAGATGGGGTTTCACCATGTTGGCCAGGATGGTCTCGATCTCCTGACCCCATGATCTGCCTGCCTTGGCCTCCCATAGTGCTGGGGTTACAGGCATGATCCACCGTGTCCAGCACGTATATCTGTTTGAATCAGATTTTAGTGGTTATCCATGTGGCTAAATCATTGCTAGTGGGGTTTGAATCATGGCTTTGTCCTCTAGACAGATCACAGTGAATCATACTGATCTGGTTTACTCAGAATCTAGTGAAACAACTTACAAATGTTTTAATCATTAAAATGTCTGAAATTCAGGTTTCTTACTCATTATATTGATTTCCTCATTTCATGGTCCAACACTTGCATCACACTTTATATTTTGCATAACACATTTATGAATTTTGTTAGTCTACTTAACAACTTGGTTCATGTAGACAGAACAAATCTTTTCCTCCTGTTACAGCAAAGGAAATGGAGGCTGGGAGTAGGAAAGGGATCCCTTGAGGTCACAAAGCTGCTTCTAGGACCTCAGATTTTAAAACCAACATCCTCCAGTTCTGTATCATATGGCCTGGCCCCAGCTGCAGTATTCTTTCTGCCCTCTTTCCAGTAGGAACTATGTCTCTTCAGAGCTAGTCATGTACCTGTGTCTATTTATTTATTTATTTATTTATTTATTTTTTTTTTTGGGGGACGGAGTTTCGCTCTTGTTACCCAGGCTGGAGTGCAATGGCGCGATCTCGGCTCACTGCAACCTCCGCCTCCTGGGTTCAGGCAATTCTCCTGCCTCAGCCTCCTGAGTAGCTGGGATTACAGGCATGCACCACCATGCCCAGCTAATTTTTTGCATTTTTAGTAGAGACGGGGTTTCACTGTGCTGACCAGGATGGTCTCGATCTCTTGACCTCGTGATCCACCCGCCTCGGCCTCCCAAAGTGCTGGGATTACAGGCTTGAGCCACCGCGCCCGGCCTACCTGTGTCTATTTAGATGGAAATATAAAACTTATCTTCTTTAGGCGACCTTTTGATAAATTTCATTCTGCCCAGCAGAGACTAAATTCTGGATTTCCAAACAGTTACAGGTAAGACCCATGTGTCCTTTGCATTGCAAAGTGAGTTGATAACCAAAGATGACCCTTCCTGTGCTGGGTTCCTTCATGATATAGGGCTCACTTTGTGTCCTGTTTGTAGCTAACCAGCTTACATTGATTCTTCTAAGGGTTATTAAATTCATCAGTGTCTTTTAGTTAGTCTGTAAGCCTCTTCTTCCCCAAGTAAATCATCAATTGAATGTGACTCATCAAAGATTGCGGAATATGCATGTGTTTTTCCCCCTTTGGTATATCCCTGCTTGCTTCAGAGGTTTTTAATGCATGTGAGCTTGCCTTCACGAATGTTCGGCAGATATAAGAAGGTGTTTTCACTCTGGGTATTGTTTCTCCCTTCTGTAGATATGCAAAAGCTATAAGGGAGAGGGTCGACAGCAGATTTGTAGCCAGCAGCCACCGTGTGCAAGACTCCACATCTGTGACCACTTCACGCGAGGGAACTGTCGTTTTCCCAACTGTCTCCGGTCCCATAACCTGATGGACAGAAAGGTGCTGGCCATCATGAGGGAGCATGGGCTGAGCCCCGACGTGGTCCAGAACATCCAGGACATCTGCAACAGCAAGCACATGCAGAAAAACACCATGGGGCCCAGAGGTAAAGGCCATTTGTTTTTCAATTGTGCGAATGTTTTTTTTTTTTTTTTGACGAAGTCTCGCTCCGTCACCTAGGCTGGAGTGCAGCGATGCGATCTCAGCTCACTGCAACCTCTGCCTCCCGGGTTCAAGCAATTCTGCCTCAGCCTCCCGAGTACCTGGGATTACAGGTTTGAACCATCACACCCAGCTAATTTTTATATAAATTAGAGATGGGATTTTACCGCGTTTGTCAGGCTGGCCTTGAACTCCTGAGCTAAGGTGATCCATCTGCCTCAGCCTTTCAAAGTTCTGGGATTACAGGTGTGAGCCACTGCATCCGGCCAATTGTGTGAACTTTCAAATCAGCAGAAATCACAAGGAAAGAAAAACTTTGCCATAATCACACTACCTTACCACATAAAACTCTTCATGTTCCCTTCCAAACTTCATGCATATGCATACATCATTTTACATAATTATTATCATAGTATACATGCAATGTTTGCAATTCAATTTTTATGCTTAGCACTATTGCCCCCTGCCCCCCGCCATGTTTAAAAAGCATATATATCGGCTGGGCGCAGTGGCTTACGCCTGTAATCCCAGAACTTTGGGAGACCGAGGTGGGCAGATCACAAGGTCAGGAGTTCGAGACCAGCCTGGCCAACATGGTGAAACCCCTGTCTCTACTAAAAATACAAAAATTAGCTGGGTGTGGTGGTGGGCACCTGTAATCCCAGCTACTTGGAAGACTGAGGCAGGAGAATCGCTTAAGCCCAGGAGGGGGAGGTTGCAGTGAGCTGAGATCGTGCCACTGCACTCAGCCAGGGTGACACAGCAAGACTCCATCTCAACAACAACAACAACAACAACAACAGCAAAAATATATATCATTTTTCTAAAGGCTAATTAATAAAGCTTTTTTTTAAGGAAAAGAAACAAACATAAAATTGTTTAGATTTACCAGCTGTTAACATTTTGTCCCAATTGCTTTAGCTCTTTCTTTCTCTACATATACACACAGCTACTTACACACATGGAACATTTTGGTGGTTAAAGCATTTGATATATGCAAACATCATGACATTTTACACCTGAATATATCAGCATGTATCTCCTCAAAACAAAGACATTCTCTTACATAATCACAAGACAATTAATACCAAAAATTTATTACTGATGCAAAACTATGTACAGTTTAATTTATGGTCCTCAGTGCCATTAAAAAAAAATTATAAATTTCTAAAAAAACACAATAACTCCCATTCTCTGCTTTCCACAGCCCCTGGCAACTAACATTCTGCTTTCTGTTTGTATGAATTTGACAACCCTAGGAAACTCATATAAGTGGAATTGTATGCTATTTATCCTTTTCTGACTGGCTTATTTCACTTAGCATGATGTCCTCAGGGTTTATCCATGTTATAGCATATGTCAGAATGAATAATATTTCATTGTATGTATATATCATATTTTATTTATCCATTCATCTGTCGATGGACATTTGGGTCACTTCCAGTTTGAATAATGCTTCTATAAACATGGTGTACAGACACCACTTTGAGAGACTGTTTTCATTTTTTTGGGGTATATAATCAGAAGTAGAATTGCTGAATCATATGGTAATTCTAAGTTTAATTTTTTGAGGAACGATCATACTGTTTTTTCTAGAAGCTGTGCCATTTTTCATTTCTGCCAGCAGTGCCCACAGATTCAAATTTCTCATATCCTCTTTATCATTTTGTGTTTTCTGATTTTCCTAAGGTGTATGAGGTGCTGCTATTACTTTTTGAGATAGTGTCACTCTGTCATCCAGACTCGAGTTGAGTGGTGCGATTTTGGCTCACTGCAATGGCTGCCTCCCAGGTTCAAGTGATTCTCCTGCCTGAGTCTCCCAAGTAGCTGGGATTACAGAGTGCATACCACCATGCCTGGCTAATTTTCGTATTTTTAGTAGAGACAGGGTTTCACCATGTTGGCCAGGCTGGTCTTGAACACCTGACCTCAAGTCCATCCACCTCAGCCTCCCAAAATGCTGAGATTACAGGTGTGAGCCACTGCGCCTGGCCAAGTGCTGCTATTTCTAAAGCATTTTCATATTATATAATAGCATTTATTTTTAATGTCGTTATGAAAGTGGATGTAGAGAAGGTGAATTTTATGAAGCAGGTAGAATACAGTGTTCTAAGATTCTGTGCAAAGTATTGAACAATTATACCTCCTTATATTTGGGAAGTGGTTTATCATTAACAAGGGACTTTCACCCCAGATAAATATCTTGTCATCATTCCTTAAGGTGGAACCACAAAGAAAGGCAGATATATCATTTATTAGCCTTACCTAAGGGGATAAAGAAACTGAGGCTCAGAAATTTTAAGCAACTTTTATTGCAAGCAGCCTCAGATCATAAGAATGAAGGATAATGTAAGGAAGAAATAAAAGGTCACATTTTCAAGGCCTCACACCACTAGAAAGTAGCAGAGCGCATGTTCTGATCCCGTGTCTAATGCTTTTTCTCCCAACTGGTCTCTGAACAGGGGAGTGTCTTGACAGGTGGGTTTTGGTGTAGTTTCTTGATGTAAACTTATTGTGAGTGAGGAAGATCTGCATATATTTTCACTTCTAGTTCCTCTCCTGAGTTAAGCCCTTTCTTGATAGGAGGAGGCTATTTGCTTTTATTACATTACTGCTGCCCCCTGGGTTTGGAAGAGAAAAAATGTCTCTTCTTATCCCTTCCCTACACACAAAAACACAACTCACACTGGTGTACCCGAGCAAGTCAAGGATTGTGCCACACTCTGAGATTGAATTATGAGTCCTTTATTAAGCCGGCGACCAAGAGGTGGCTAACGCCCAAAATTCTCTCGGCCCCTAAGAAAAAGTTGGGTGGTTTTTTATATCCTAGTTTTAAAAGGGAGGGGGAACTTAGCTGAAGCAAATTTTTTACAAAAGCAGAGTAAGCAAAAAAGTTAAAAGATAAACTAGTACATGAGAAATAAAACAGTGCCAGGTGTGAGGGGTAAGCTTGTCATGAAAGACATAGAACTTACAGATAATGGGGGCTCTGGGCGCTCGACAGCACCTGCATTCCCAGGCTCTGCTGCTACCCCTTAACTCCGCCTCTTATCAACAAATGCATTCCTGGAGGTGCCCAGTGTCAGCCTGCCCCAGCTGCATACTACAGTTACATACTTAATGGTGGGAAAATAACTAAAATGAAGAAGCTAAGATGGAGTCTGTCTGGCTCAAGGAGCTAACATAAAGCCTGAACAGCTTTTAGCCTGAGAGAGTTAGTTTTAGCTGGCAAAAAGCAGGTTACCACACCAGCGCGCACGCACACACACACACACACCCCCCCAAATAAACGTCACATGCATGCACGCCACACACACACACGAGCACACATGTATACTTCACATTCACACACCACATGTGCACATGTGCTTCAAACACGGACATACACATCTTCTACAAGTACCCCCAGCACACACACCCACACACACACACACACACACACACACCCCAAATGAACATCACATGCATGCACGCCACACACACACACACACGAGCACACATGTATACTTCACATTCACACACATGTGCACATGTGCCTCAAACACAGACATATACATCTTCCACATGTACCTCAGCACACACACACACACACACCCCCCCCAGATGAACATCACATGCATGCACGCCATACACACAGCCCACACACCCTCACTCCTTCCTTCCTCCCTGCTTCCAGGAGGATGTGACTCATCAGGTTTCTAGAGAAAGGCCGGTTCCCTCCAGGCTATACTGCTTTGTTGATGTTGACTTCTTATATGCTTTGGGCCTTGTAGGATGGGATGAAGAAAACTGGGAAAATTTCTAACTGAAACAAAGTTAGGCTTTTAGACTGTGGTTCCGTTTTCCGTTGGTTTGTTTGAAGCATTGTGAATCTTGTCAACCGTCAGGTACACCCATATCACAATACGGGCAAAATCGAATGCTTTCTGGAAAATCTCTGATTCACCCCAGCCTATCTCTCCATTCACCATAGTGGTGAATGTTGACTCAGGACCAGGAGATAGTGGACGGCCCCACCTAAAAGCTTTGGGGTTTGGGAGCTACTTTGAGTCGCAGAAGAGAGCCAGGGTCTCACTATCATCCTAGGCCATGGAATGGTGTGCTCTGCCGTGCAGGCAGAATGTCAAGATATTTTTCTTTTTTTCTTTGAGACGGAGTCTCGCTTTATCACCAGGTGGGAGTGCAGTGGTACGATCCTGGCTCACTGTAACTTCTGTTTTCCGGTTTCAAGCAATTCTCCTGCCTCAGCCTCTCTAGTAGCTGGGACTACAGGCATGCGCCACCACACCTGGCTAATTTTTTGTATTTTTAGTAGAGACGGGGTTTCACCATGTTGACCAGGATGGTCTCGATCTCTTGACCTCGTGATCTGCCTGCCTCAGTCTCCTAAAGTGCTGGCATTACCGGTGTGAGGCACCGTGCCCAGCCAAGATTCATCAGCTGACACAGTTGGTGAGCATCTGTAATCCCAGCTGCTTAGGAGGCTGAGGTGGGAAGATCACTGGAGCCCAGGAGTTCGAGGTTGCAGTGAACTGTGGTCAGGCGACTGCATTCCAGCCTGGGCAACAGACTGATACTCCATCTTTTAAAAAAAAATCCTGTCGTTGTCAAACCACCCATCTTCAAGATTTTTACGCATCAGATTAGGTCAAGTAATTTGATCACACTTTAATTGCAAAGCTGGAAAAGCAAAGAGAGGGAAGGGTGGTAGGAACACAGTCACATTAACTCCAATGTTCATTATTTTGTTTCATTTTGGCTTTTTTCTCCTAGCTCCTACACATCGTGGAAACATGGCATATAGGGCTAGAAGCAAAAGTAGAGATCGGTTCCTTCAGGGCAGCCAAGAATTTCTTGCGTCCGCTTCAGCATCTGCTCAGAGGACCTGCACGCCTAGTCCCGATCAGATCGGCCACAGGGCTTCCCTGGGGGATGTGCCCGTAGACGATCTCACCTACAAGTTCGGGTATCTGGGGAGTCAGGTTCACACTCGGCTTCCCTCTGGCTCGTCCAAGGATACCGATCTTGGAGGAACAAGTCAGGCTGGGGCGAGCCGGGGGTTTTCAGAGAACGGCAGTCTACATGGCATCTTGTATGGGAATCCAGGCGACACTTACCATGCTTCTGATTCAACACCAGCCCCCAGCTGGAAGGGCCCCACATCCTGGACGAATGACAAGGGCACCGGGAGAGAGTCTGTGTTTTCTCCCACGCTACCTGCCACCCGCTCTTCTCTGGGCTGTCTGCAAACACCTGAAGCTGTGACCACCAGAAAGGGCGCAGGCTTGCTTTCCTCAGACTACAGGAACATCCATGGCAAAAGTGGAACTCAGGACATGCAGGCTGGCCCTCTTTTTAATAATAACGCCGATGGAGTGGCCACAGATATAACTTCCACAAGATCCTTAAATTGCAAAAGCACAAACAGCGGTCAGAGAGACATATCATCCCCTAGGAATCAGGACGCTGGACCTGCTTCCCGACATCTCCAGGCCACTGGCAGAATCACAGATGGCGCTGACCCAAGAGTGGCACCTGTTAACGGTAAATACAGAGGGAAGACACTTTGGGCTAGTACCTTTGTCCACGATGCACTGAATGGCTCTAGTAAAGTTGCAGATAAAACTACTGATGTAGGAAAAACGGGTGCCACTGGTTTTGGCTTAACAATGGCAGTCATGGGGGAAAAAGATATGTTACATTTGGAAGTCAGAGTCTGAGAAGCCTGGGCCCTGCCATACCTGGGGAAACTGCTGTCCCTGCACAGGTCAGCACTCTGCCTCAGTCACCTGCTGCACTTTCCTCAAGCAACAGAGCTGCAGTCTGGGGGGCCCAGGGGCAGAACTGCACACAGGCTCCTGTTTCCTCTGCCAGTGAGCTCACAAGGAGGATGACAGGCTCTGCTCAGTGTAAGTCACTGAAGGACAAAGGGGCCCCTGTGTCCTGAGTCTGCAGCAGAGTGGCTGTGGCTGGTGGTTTTTTCTTGAATGCTCCCCAGCAGCTCTTTTTTTTTTTTCTTTTTGAGATGGAGCTTCACTCTTGTTGCCCAGGCTGGAGTGCAATGGCGCGATCTTGGCTCACTGCAACCTTCGCCTCCCGGGTTCAAGCGATTCTCCTGCCTCAGCCTCCTGAGTAGCTAGGACTGCAGGCACCTGCCAACATGCCTGGCTAATTTTATATTTTTAGTAGAGATGGGGTTTCTCCATGTTGATCAGGCTGGTCTTGAACCCCCGACCTCAGGTGATCTGCCTACCTCGGCCTCCTAAAGTGCTGGGATTACAGGCATGAGCCACTGCGCCTGGCCACTGACAATTCTTAAAGGGCATAAAGTCAGAGGGTTTTGGTTAAGGGGTGTTCCGGTCAGGAGACTCTCTAGTGAAGACAGGAAAGGACCAACCAGTAGAACCACAGGGAATAAGCTGCCACATTTATTGACAATAGGAATATTTCAACTATGATTTAAGAAACAAACATAGCTCTCACAGGACTCTGTTGTCCACATTTTTGTTTTATGGAGAAGCTGTCTAGACGCTCATGAGCAACACATAAATCATAGGAATTTTCTTGAACGTGGCCCCCGTGTTCAGATATTTCAGATATTCTTTCCCATTGTGAGACCAAGTGCATTGATTTTTGGTTTAAACGTTAAGGTCAGTATACACACATCCTCTTTTGTTTTACAGATTCTTTATCTGATGTCACAAGTACCGCATCTTCTAGGGTGGATGATCATGGCTCAAAGGAAATTTGTCTTGACCATCTATATAAGAGTTGTCCTCTTAATGGTGAGTAACCTAAGGATTTTTCTGGAAGCTTCTACCTGTTGGCCGTTGTAAATAATGCCTCCATGAACATGGGTAGGCAAATGTCTTCTCAAAACCCTTCTTTCAATTCTTTTGGATATATACCCAGAAGTGGAGTTGGGGATCATATAGTGCTTCTATGTTTAATTTTTTTTTTTTTTGGAGGAACTTTTCATAGTGGCTATACTGTATTTCTTTTTCTTTTTTATTTCTTTTTGAGACATTCCAGTCTGTCACCAGGCTGGAATGCAGTGTCATGATCTCTGCTCACTGCACTCTCTGCCTCCCACGTTCAAGCAATTCTTCTGCCTCAGCCTCCCGAGTAGCTGGGACTACAGACACATACCACCACGTCCAGCTAATTTTTCTATTTTTAGTTGAGACAGGGTTTCACCATGTTGGCCAGGATGGTCTCGATCTCTTGATCTTACAATCCGCCCACCTCAGCCTCCCAAAGTGCTGGGATTACAGCCACCATGCCTGGCCACCATTTTTCATTCTCACCAGCAATGTACAAGGGTTTAAATTTCTCCACATGCTCACCAATTTTTGTTCTTTCTGTGTGTGTTTGTCTTTTTTGTTTGTTTTGAGATGGAGTCTAGCTCTGTCATCCAGGCTGGAGTGTAGTGGTGCAGTGTCGGCTCACTGCAATCTCTGCCCACTGGATCCAAGTGATTCTCCTGCCCTAGCCTCCCAAGTAGCTGGGATTACAGGCATATGCCAGCACACCTGACTAATTTTTGTATTTTTAGTAGAGATGGGATTTTGCCATGTTGTCCAGGCTAGTCTTGAACTCCTGACCTCAAGTGATCCACCCACCTTAGCCTCCCAAAGTGCTGGGATTACAGGCAGGAGACACTGTGCCTGGCCACTGTCTTTGGTAGCACCCATTCTAACAAGTGTGAGGTGTGGACTATAATGAGTGATTATATACTTTTGAATCAGCCAAGTCTCAAGTAGGGACACTCAATGGGTGTCCCTGGGGTGTCTGAACCTGTCTTTTTTGTTTGTTTTAAAGTTATCACACATCTTTGAGTATTTCAAAAACAATTTAAACATAACGTACTGTAAATTTAGAAAAACAGAAGTATTTTCTGTCTTCCTGTACTGTAGCTTATAACATCAATCATTCTTTAGCCGGCATTCCTGCAGTGGCTATCTTTTGTACGCCCAGCCCTGTGTCAAATATGCAAGGGGGTTGTAAGCTAAACCATGGTGCGCCTTTTCTTTAGTGAGTTTGTAATTAAGGTGAGGCATCAAAACATCCATAAAATGCCAGGTGCGGTGGCTCACGACTGTCATCCCAGCACTATGGGAGGCTGAGGCAGGTGGATCACTTGAGGCCAGGAGTTCAAGACCAGCCTGGCCTTCATGGTGAAACCCCATCACTACTAAAAATACAAAAATTAGCCGGGCGTGGTGGTGCACATTTGTAATCCCAGCTATTCAGGAGGCTCAGGCAGGAGAATCGCTTGAACAGGAGGTGGATGTTGTAGTGAGCTGAGATCACGCCACTGCACTCCAGCCTAGGCAACAGAGTAAGTGAGACTCTACCAATGAGAAAACTGCATGAAGTAAGTAAAACATAAAAACTTAAGCTCAGGCCGAGCATGGTGGCTCATGCCTATAATCCCAGCACTTTGGGAGGCTGAGGTGGGTGGATCATGAGGTCAGGAGATTGAGACCATCCTGGCCAACATGGTGAAACCCTGTCTCTACTAAAATACAAAAAAAAAAAAGTTAGCCAGATGTGGTGACACACGGCTGTAGTTCTAGCTACTTGGGAGGCTGAGGCAGGAGAATCGCTTGAACCTTTGGAAGCAGAGGTTACAGTGAGCCGAGATTGTGCCACTGCACTCCAGCCTGGCGACAGGGCAAGATTGTCTCAAAACAAAACAAAAAAACTTAAGCCCAAACTGGGTATTGGTACTGGCTAAAGGAATGCAAAAAAAAAAAAAAAGTCAGAGGAATGGAGTGAGATTCATTAGGAGAATCTTCCTGGAAGAGATGAATTGTAGGCCAGGGCTTCAAGGAAATACAGGTGGTTGCCTCTGCTGAAGAGCATTTTGGCTTAATCTACTTGCAGGGGTATAGAAAGAGTAACTAAATTTCTGATTAACTCAAATTTCTATGTGGGTAGAGTGACTTTTGGGGAGTGGGGAATTTTTTTTTTTTTTTTTTTTTGAGACGGAGTCTTGCTCCGTCACCCAGGAGTACAGTGGCATGATCTTGGCTCACTGCAACCTCTGCCTCCTGGGTTCAAGCAATTCTCCTGCCTCAGCCTCCTGAGTAGCTGAGACTGTAGGCGCATGCCACCACACCTAGCTAATTTTTTGTATTTTTAGTAGAGACAGGGTTTTACTATGTTGACCAGGATGGTCTCAATCTCTTGACCTCGTGATCCTCCCGCCTCGGCCTTCCAAAGTGCTGGGATTACAAGGTGTGAGCCATCGTGCCAAGCCCAATTATTTTATTTTTAGTAGAGACAGGATTTCACCATTCTTGGCTAGGCTGGTCTTGAACTCCTGGCCTCAAGTGATCTGCTTGCCTCAGCCTCCCAAAGTGCTGGTACTGCAGGCGTGAGCCACCATACCCGGCCTGAAATTTTGCTTTCTGATGAATCTCCGCAGTAATGAAGGAACCTGGATAAGGAACACACAGCCGTGCCAGCAGGTATAGATAGGACCTGTCTGGCAGGGGGCAGGGCAGGCATGGATGGGGAAAGCTGGCAGTGAACTTGGCTGAATTGGTTAGAATCCCCACTCAACAGTCCCTCAGACCTCCTGTTTGTCTTTGTAGGGAGCTGCACCAAAGTCCACTTCCATCTGCCTTATCGGTGGCAGATGTTTATTTCAAGAACCTGGACGGACTTCCAGTTCATGGAGAAGATTGAGGAGGCCTACTGTGACCCCCAAATCCAACTGTAAGTTGGTGGCTGTACTCTGGCTTTCAAGATCCCAACACTATCAAAGGGAAGCATTCGTACTAGGCTTAGGGGAAAAAGAAAAATACACTTTTCCATCGCAATCCCATTCGAGTGTGAGATACCTCTTGAGATAAAAATGGCAAATGCCTGCCGAGTTAATGAAGGAAATCACAGCGGGGTGAGTTTGAGGTCTACGGATTCTGACTAATAGAGATTCTGGGAATGTTTTCTAACTCAAATGAAATAAACAATGACATGGTTATTTATTTAGTTGATAGTTGTCAATGTGTCCAGCAGAAAAACAATGCAGAGGTCGGCTTGTATTCTCATCAGTTCATCACAGAACTATTAAAAGTACTAAGTGATTTAGGACAAAAGAGCCTTTGGCTTACCTTCTTAATTTAAAAACATGATTTGAGTAATTTTATATAGTTCTAGTGTCGAATTTTGTTGTATACTTTAGCATTTAATACCTTCCTTATGTTTGCCATGTTCTCCAGCCTGGAGGCATCTAAGAGGGTACCTTCCATTTCTGCTTCTGGCTGAGTGTGGTGGCTCATCCGGTAATCCTAGCACTTTGGGAGGCTGAGGCAGGAGGATCACTTGAGCTCAGGAGTTCAAGATCAGCCTGGGCAACCTGATGAAACCCTGTCTCTACCAACAATACAAAAACTAGGCAGGCATGGTAGCACACGCCTGTGGTCCCAGCTACTGGGGAGGCTGTTGTGAGAGGATCACTGGAGCCTAAGAAGTTGAGGCTGCATTGAGCCGTGATTATGCCACCACACTTCAGCCTGGGTGACAGAGTGAGAGCCTGTCTCAAAAATAAATAAGTAAAAACATTTCTCCTTCTGGAAGAGCTGAAGTGGGTGATACCCATATGACCATATTTATCTATGGTGTGCAGGGATATAAGAAATATCCTAGTTTTACAGTGAAATTCTTTAGGGGGAAAAGTTACATTACTTTTCATCATATGAGAATTTAGTGATTTGGGGGTGGAGATTCTGTGTTGCTGCATTTTTACCACTAGAGGGTGACATCACCCACTTTCTTGTTGCTAGATCTGTATTTCCTCCCTCAGGCAAGTTTAGAGCTGGTCTTCTCAACCTCAGCACTACTGACGTTTTGGGCCAGATAGTTATTTGCTGTCAGGGCTGTTTAGCACTATTCCTAGCCTCTATGCACAGGTGCCAGGAAGCACCACCCCTCCACCAGCCCCTATGGCTGTGATAACCCAGAATGTCTTCAGATATTATCAAATTTCCTGTGAGGTCAAAATCATTCCTGATTGAGAACCACTGATCTAAGAGGTCTTTCTAAGAGCAGAAATTCTCAAACTTTTTGGTCAGAGTACTCCTTAACACTTAAAATGTATTGAGGATCCCTGGCCAGGCGCCTTGGCTCACGCTTGTAATCCCAGTACTTTGGGAGGCCAAGGCAGGTGGATCACGAGGTCAGGGGTTCAAGACCAGCCTGGCCAAGATGATGAAACCCCGTCTCTACTAAAAATACAAAAATTAGCTGGGCATGGTGGCGTGCGCCTATAATCTCAGCTCAGGAGACTGAGGCAGGGAATTGCTTGAACCTGGGAGGTGGAGGTTGCAGTGAGTTGAGATCATGCCACTGCACTCTGGCCTGGGTCTCAGTCTCAAAAAAAAAAAAAAAATGTGTTGAGGATCCCAAAGAATTTCTGGTTATGTGGAATATAGCTATCAATATTTACCATATTAAAAATTAAAACTGAGAACAATTATATATTTGATTCACTTAAAAATAAGAGGCTGAGCACAGTGGCTCACAGCTGCAATCCCAGAACTTTGGGCGGTCGAGGCAGGCAGATCACTGCAGGTCGGGAGTTTGAGATCAGCTTGACTAACATGGAGAAACCCCGTCTCTACTAAAAATACAAAATTAGCCAGCTGTGGTGTTGCATGCCTGTAATTCTAGCTATTCAGGAGGCTGAGGCAGGGGAATCACTTGAACACCGGAGGAGGAGGTCGCGGTGAGCCAAGATTGCACTAGCGTGGGCAACAGGAGCAAAACTCTGGCTCAAAAAAAAGAAATAATAAGAATAATAAGCTTGCTGTATATTAACATAATGAACATATTTTATATATTTATGCTATATACATATTCATGTATATTCATTTAATATACATACCCAGGTATATAACTGTATTTGTTTATATTTGTATATGTAATATTTATATGGATAATTATAAAATAACTGTTTTCCAAAACAATTTATTGAGAAGGGTTTTATATTTTTGCAAATTTCTTTAATGTCTGGCATAATAGAAGATAACTAGATTCTCATATCTGCTTCTGTATTCAATCTGCTGTGAAATCATACATTGCATAGCCTCTGGAAAATTTCTTCATGTATTCATGAGGGAATGAAAGTGAAAGAAGGAAATAATGTTTAAAGTTATGATGAAAATAACTTTAACCTTGCCAATTTTCTGCAAGGGTCTCCACATTTTGATAACGATTTAAATAATATAAATAATTTAAGAAATTAATAAAATGTGAGTTTCTAACTTAACTTTCTAACATCGAGCCAATCAGGAGTTTTGTGGGCACGGGTTTATTTCGGGATATTTTCTGAGGCAAGAATATACTTTGTGATGCCCTTAAATATGTGGTGCAGACAAGTCACTTTCCTCTCTGCGTTTCCATTTTTCTTTTATGTGTAGGACCTGGAGCTACAGAAAGACAACCTGAAGATCTATTTTAGCTCTAAAAGTTTAATTCTGCAGTCTCATTAGGGAAGCCGAGATTGTAGAAAACAGAGGTCAGTGAAACATTATGTTAACTTAATACTTTTCTCTCTCAGCTTTTCTGTGGGAAGTTATACAATCAATTTTCGGAAAATGACTTGTGGTTCCCATCCCATCCAACGCCTTTCCACTCCTTCTTCTGTCACGAAGTCAGGCAACCCTGTTTTCACCACCAAATGGATCTGGTATTGGAAGAATGAATCTGGCACATGGATTCAGTATGGAGAAGAGGTGAGCACTGTTCCTCCTTGTGGGGGAGCCCCTTGTTTAAAGTTGCCAACTTAAAAACAACACTATTGGCTGGGTGTGGTGGCTCACGCCTGTAATCCCAGCACTTTGGGAGGCTGAGGTGGGCGGATCACCTGAGGTCAGGAGTTTGAGACTAGCCTGGCCAACGTGGCGAAACTCCATCTTTACTAAAAATACAAAAATTAGCTGGGCATGGTGGCACCTGTCTGTAATCCCAGCTACTCGGGAGGCTGAGGCAGGAGAATCTCTTGAACGTGGGAGGTGGAGGTTGTAGTGAGCTGAGATTGCACCTCTGTACTTCAGCCTGGGAAATAGAGCGAGACTGTTGCCAAAATAAATAAATAAAATAAAAAAGAACACCATTAATAAAATGTTTGAAGGCTACGTGTTTACCCATGAAGTGGTTACAGGAAGTGGTATTTTTTTTACCTTGTACACAGCCATATTCAGTTTTTTTTCAGCAAGCATGCACTCCAATTATAATTATACATTAAAGCATATATTCACTTTTATTATTATTTTTTGAGATGGAGTTTTGCTTTTGTCACCCAGGCTGGAGTGCAATGGTGTGATCTTGGCTCACTGCATCCTCCACCTCCTGGGTTCAAGCAATTCTCCTGCCTCAGTCTCTTGAGTAGCTGGGATTACAGGCATGCACCACCACGCCCATCTAATTTTTGTATTTCTAGTAGATGTGGGGTTTCACCATGTTGGACAGGCTGGTCTTGAACTCCTTACCTCAGGTGATCTCCCCACCTCGGCCTCCCAAAGTGTTGGGATTAGAGGCCTGAGCCACTGTGCCCTGCCATAGATTAATTATTTTTAAGGAACTCCTTGAGACATGTCAGCTGTACATCCGCCATTTCTCACCATCAGAGGAGATGGTGGAACTTTGACATAGCTTTCTATGTATAAACACATAAATGTAGAGAGACTACTGCTTTGAGCTGGAAAAGAGGGTGAGAGTGAGAACTTAAATGACCATACGGATGATGGCATGGTTAATTATACCAGGGGATGTGTTAATTCACTCAAGCAATGAAACCACATCTGGTACAGATAGTCACTAGTATCCAATCAGAGTCTGGATTTAGATGGACTTAAAAGACTGGAACTAGAAGATTCTAGGCTGACTCATAGTGGGAGCATAGAAATAGGGATGCAAGTTTAGATAAGCAGAGCTTCTGTCCCTCTGTCTGTGTCCCTTCCTCCCTTCAACTCACAGGATTAAAGAGTGAGAGAAGCAGACCTTAAAGTAGGTAATGAAATCAGAGTGATGAGAAACAGAAAATGAAAGCAAGAGATTCAAATGAAGCCAAAGATAATGAAGGGGCCAGGGGGGTGGATCACCTGAAGTCAGGAGTTCAAGACCAGCCTGGCCAACATGGTGAAACCCCATTTTTCCTAAAAATACAAAAAATTAGCCAAGCTAGGTGGCGGGCGCCTGTAATCCCAGCTACTTGGGAGGCTGAGGCAGGAGAATCACTTGAACCTGGAGGCAGAGGTTGCAGGGAGCTGAGATCATGGCATTGCCCTCCAGCCTGGGAGACAGAGCAAGATTCTGTCTCAAAAAAATAAAAGGAAAGAAAGAAAAGAGAGGATAATGCAGGGACAAAGAAATGGCAGCATAAGGTTCTACATATTTAGGTTAGTGCAAAATTACTTTCTGTCCTGTGGTAATTACTTTTAATGGCAAAAACAGTGATTACTTTTGCACTGAACTAATAGTTACACATCAGTGGGCTATCTGTTTGGCTCTGAGCTGCCTAACTGCCAAAGCAAACAAAATGCTTGGGAAAGGCACGGCTTTTTTATGTTAATGAGGCCTGGGAAAAACAGCTCCTAGAGTGGGCCACATAGCAGGGACCCTGTGTGCTGTGGTGAGGTCCTCAGCCATCGACAGCCCTACCGTGAATTCAGCAGCATGGTGGTTTCCAAACTCTCTTAGCAGCAGATACGCTTTATCACACCATCTTTCCAAGACCCTAAACAAGCCAACTAGAGTAGAGCAGGGCTGCCTGGTGGAATAGGATCCCGACTCAGAGCCTTCTCCTGGTCCCCTCCTTGTTGCTGTCCTCTCTCCTGTGGTGGCCCATGTAGCATCTCTGCGGAACAGAGTTCTGCAGAAACTCCCATGTGTGAAAACGCCTATGATGTTAAGCTTGGCAAAGATTCTTCTTACGCTCAAGCCAAGGATGAGATCAATTAAGCGATTCTGTTGGCACCCATGGAATAAAATTATAAACCCAAATTAATTAGCCTTGGTTTAAATAAAAATAAGCTATAGGTCTCGATGGTTTTTATGTCAAATATTTGGAAATTTTCAGTAAGATATAAAGAAGGAGGGTTGGCAAACATTTGAATTCTAGTGACATCAAGGTTCTAGGAGGCTGGGTGTGGTGGCTTACGCCTGTAATCCTGGAACTTTGGGAGGCCAAGGCGGGTGGATCACCTGACCTGAGGTCAGGAGTTCAAGACTAGCCTGGCCAATATGGTGAAACCTTGTCTCTATTAAAAATACAGCAAGGCCGGGCGCAGTGGCTCACATCTGTAATTCTAGCACTTTGGCAGGCCGAGACGGACAGATCATAAGGTCAGGATGTCGAGACTATCCTGGCCGTAGTGAAACCCCATCTCTACTAAAAAATACAAAAAATTATCCGGGTGTGGTGGTGCACACCTGTAGTCCCAGCTACTCAGGAGGCTGAGGCAGGGGAATCACTTGAATCCGGGAGACGGAGGTTGCAGTGAGCTGAGATCATGCCACTGCACTCCAGCCTGGCGAAAGAGTAAGACTCCATCTCAAAAAAAAATACAACAACAAAAGATTAGCCAGGCGTGGTGGTGCGCACCTGTAATCCCAGCCACTTGAGACGCTGAGGCAGAAGAACTGCTTGAAACCAGGAGGTGGGGGTTGTAGTGAGCCAAGATTGTGTCACTGCACTCCAGCCTGGGCTACAGAGCAA
>NW_016107575.1:280201-287212 GCF_001604975.1 Cebus imitator | reverse complement strand
GAATTTGACTTTTGTTGCCCAGGCTGGAGTGCAATGGTGCAATCTCGGCTCACTGAAACCTCTGCCTCCTGGGTTCAAGCGATTCTCCTGCCTCAGCCTCCTGAGTAGCTGGGATTACAGGCGCCTGTCACCATGTCTGGCTAATTTTTTGTGCTTTTAGTAGAGACGGGGTTTTACCATGTTGGCCAGGCGGGTCTTGAACTCGTGACCTCAGGTGATCCCCCTGCCTTGACCTCCCAAAGTGCTGGGATTACAGGTGTGAACCACCATGCCCAGCCCTTCCTGAGCTTTTTAAGTTTTCAATTAGCAATAATCGCAACTCGGATAAACCTCATTGGCTACAATACTGCCACTGTGCAGAGCTTTCCTGAGCTTTTTAAATACAAAGTTCTGTCTGGGACATTCAGTGTGTGTTAGCTGTTTATTTATTTATTTTAAATTTTGTATTCTGGATTCCCATGAAAACTGTAGAGTTTTTAGAATGTAACATTCAATCTGCAAACACATGAATGTTGTATTCATTAAATGTGACATGTGTTTGCTGGATGTTCACTGAAGATGTGAATGAACTCTTACTGTCTTATACTAGTAAGACCCATCATTATATAAATTGAGTTCACTCTAGTTAAAAAAAAGGAAAAATCAGGCCCTGGGTTTACTATTTTCCTTGTGGTCAGTCCAAATAAAATTAAAATGATGTTTCCAGGAGATTCGAACCCCACATATTAGGAGCACATAGTAGAACCCCACATATTAGGACTCTGGTTTCTTTCATGGGTCAATGCATTATGGTCCAAGTTTGCAGCTGTTTGGTGACCTGACTTGAGCCAGTGTAAGGCTAGAATATTTAGAGAAAAGAGTGGACTATGTGCTTTCAGAGAGTGCCCCACAGCTTTTATTTCTTGTTACTGCATTTTGAATAAGTCAGGCAATTTAGAGTTCTGGGTTGGCGTCTCTCTAATAGGAAATTGAGGTGTAGAAACTTTTGCCAACAGAGTAGGTACATATGCTTTGATGATGAGCTCTCTCTGGGAGGCAAAATAGATACGCTTTTATGGAAATTGATATGCTTAACCAGGACTCGTACCTACATAGATGGTGGACAGGGAGAAGGTGTGGTGTTAGGAGAAGTGATTGAATAGCTGGGCAGTTTGGCAGCAATAGTGTAGGGCAGAGTGATAGCAGGGCTGACCGAATGCAAAGCCTGATAGTTACTGGATGTGCATCAGGTAGGGTGTGCAGATTCGGGTCCTCAAAGATGTTTACCAGCAAAGTAGCTACGCTTAGCAGCTGTGGAAGCTGGTGTTGAGGAACAGCAGGAGGCTATGGCCTGAGAGACCCTCTCAGAGCAAAGACAAGCCACAGCTCTAGAAAGCCAAGGTCGAGGCAATCGTTGATACACACAGGACAAAAGTGAAGACCTGTTTACTGCAACTGAGACATGAATTCAAGTCTTGTGGGGAATAAGTAATTGATGGCTGTATGATTCATTCATTTATTCAGACCTGGAGTCCAGTACTATACTCTAGGACACATTATGGCTATTAAATTAATGACTAAAAGGTCTAATGAGACATCTTGCAAGACTGTCATTACCTGTCACTTGAGTATGGGACAACTGTAGCTTAGGATTGCCAAAGAACTGGGGCCATATCAGCACAGATATGACTTTCAGATACCACAAAAAAGACTGATCCTTCCAAGAATAGCTTAAGATACCTTTATAATAGAAACACCTGGTAATTGACCCAGACAGCACACAGGTACAAGAGAGGGACTTTGAGAGTTGCTTCTGGACCAGCAGTCAGTCACATGACCTCTTGACCTTCACATACCCATGGCATGGGCATGCTCCCGCTATCCTTTTAGTCTTCCAATAGCGAGGCTTGAATGAACCAGCCTATACAGCAAACAGTGCCTGAGATTCATCTCTGATATGGACTAAACCAAGGGGAAATGTTACCTTGAGGACTGCGCCACCTATCAGGCTTCATGAACATGACAAGTGCAATGTGGGGGCAAGGCTAGAGAAGGCCAAAGTGGAGCCGTGCTAGGCTGTGCCGATGCTCAGACGCTGAGTTAGTGGCTCTGTGCTGTCCAGTGTGACAACCACTTACCACATGTGGCAATTTCATTTTAAACTTGAATTAAACACGTAAAAAATTAAGAAACCAGTCCCATGGTCACTGTAGTCACATTTTCAGTGCTCTGTAGCCATGTATATATAGCTTGGCTACTGAAGGAGTTAAAAATTTGCCACTCTGGCATATTGACTATTTTGAGCTAAAAGCACTTGAAAAACAGCAGGTGCAAGACGATCAATCTTTCTGTTACTTAAAAGCTGGAGATGAAATTCCCATTAAAAGTACTGGAAGGGGCCAGGTGCAGTGGCTCATGCCTGTAATCCCAGCACTTTGGGAGGCTGAGGTGGGCAGATCACTTGAGCTCAGGAGTTCGAGACCAGCCTGGCCAACATGGCGAAACCCCATCTCTACTAAAAATACAAAAATCAGCCTGGCATGGTACTGGGTGCCTGTAATCTCAGCTACTCGGGAGGCTGAGGCAGGAGAATCACTTGAACCCGGGAGTGGAGGTTGCAGTGAGCTGAGATCGCACCACTGCACTCCAGCTTGGGTGACAGAGTAAGACTCACCGTCTCAAAAAAAAAGAAAGATGTCCTCCCTATACCAGAATGAAAGTAGCCTTCTTATCATCAAGGACAGGAAACCTGTGTAAACAAACCCTATTACACAAGTCTTTATCCTCCTGGACACTTCTCCACCCAATGAACTTCCCTAGTCCAAGCCTCTTTGCCTCATCCCATTTTTATAATTTATGACTCTTTGTCTAATTCAGTAAAGGGTTCATCTGTAACTGCAGCTTTAGTCTTCACTATCTTAGGAAGGCTCCCGTGCCACCTAAAACTTGTATTAAATAAATGTGATGCTGTTCTCCTGTTGGCCTGTCTTTTTGTATATAAATTTATGGAGTACAAATGTTATTTTGTTACAGGCATAGGTTGCCTAGTAGTAAAGTGAGGGCTTTTAGGGTATCATCACCTGAATAATACACATTGTACCCATTAAGTAATCTACCCCTGTCCCAGCCTGCCCTATCCTTCTGAGTCTCCATTGCTTGTCATTCCTATTGTGGTCTTATATCAATGTAATGCTCAGGTTCAGCCAAAACACTGTAAATGGGTAGAGGTGAAATTTTGCTTTCCCAGCTGGGCGCAGTAGCTCATGGCTGTAATCTCAGCACTTTGAAAGACTGAAGCAGGTGGATCACCTGAGGTTGGGAGTTTGAGACCAGCCTGATCAATATAGTGAAACCCCCGTCTCTACTAAAAATACAAAAATTAGCTGGGCTGTGATAATTTACGCCTATAATCCCAGCTATTCAGGAGGCTGAAGTGGGAGAATACCTTGAACCCGGGAGATGGAGGTTGCAGTAAGCCGAGATCATGCCACTGCACTGCAGCCTGGGCAACAGAGCGATACCCTGTCGAAAAGAAAAGAAAAGGAGACCCTGAGAGACTTGAGAGAGAGAGAGAAAGGCAAAGAAAGGACAGCCTGTAAGACAAAGAAAGAAAGAAGGAGACCCTGTCAAAAACAAAGAGAGAGAGAAAGAAGAAAGAAAGAGAAGGAAGGAAGAAAAAGAAAGAGGGAGACTGTGTCAAAAATAAAGAAAAAAAGAAAAAGCAAGAAAGAGAAATTTTGCCTCCCCTACATACATATCATATTGGACAGCACAGAGAACATTTTCATCACCACAGAATGTTCTAGTGAACAGCATTGGTCTAGACCCTAGAGCCTTCCTAGTCAAAGTGAGGTCCACAGACCAGAAGCATCAGCCTCGGCATCACGCAGGAGCTGGCGGAAGTATAGAATCTAAATCGTCTCCCACTTTCCCGGAATCATATCTGCACTTGATCCCTGGGGCGTTTGCATGTGTGTCAAAGTTTGAAAGTCTCTGGCCTTTTAAGCCAGGAACAGGGTGGGTTCTACAGAGCTGAGCAGGCAGTGGATGGATACAGGACTTCAGCTGTAGGGATGGGAAATTGGGAAGTGATTCAGCTAGTGGTCAAACCAGGGGATACCAAGGTACCAGAGCTGCTCCACCCATCCTGCATTGTGCCAGAGGTGTTTTGCCCACTTGGGCCAGAGGAAGGCATGCGGTTTACCAGGCATCATCGAATCATGGCAGCAACCTCTTTTCCAATCATCCTGATAAATCTATCCACAAAGCTGTGGCAACAAGCGTCTTCATGGTATGACTGAGTTGTTGGCTGTCGGTTAGAACATTCTGCTAAAGTCAGCATCCTTGTCCCTTCCACCCTTTGTACTGATTCTCCCTCCTGAAACACATTCAAGTTGATTTCCACTTTGCCCTGTGTGCAAATATTTGAACACTGCTTTCTGCCGTAACCATGCTCCACTGCAGATAAAGAGACCCAGCTCAGGCCTTTCTCTGTCCAGGGTGTTTTTCTTGGACACTTTCATTCTGTTACCTTCCCCTTACATTCAGCAGGCATTTCCATTAGGGAAGGGTAAGGGGCATGGGTCTAGCTGAAAGCCGAAGAGTCTGGAATGTCATAATAAAAAAGGAACCGTGAGCCCCTACCCACCATGGCTGCCTGTAAAATTTTGCTGTCATTAACTCCTTTGTTCTGGATCACAGGAAACAAGTGTCTCTTCACCATTAAATACTGAGAACCCCTCCTGCTAGGAGCACACATCTAGTTTGCCCTGGTCGGCCACCCTGCGCCCTTGCTAAAATCAACTCATTTCCCTCGTACCTATCCATTCTGATATTTGCATGCTTTATCATATGCTTTGAGACTAGAGATTATAGGTTTACATTTTGGGGTGATGCCTCATCCCTTTCCTTATCGCCCCAGTCAGTAGCAGATCCAAGTGCATTTTCAGTGCAGTTGGCTAGCAGGAGACTTTGCCAGTTTTGTTTACTTACTCTGGTTCAGGGCAGAGGAGAGGAGAGGTTATTTATATTTGAACACCGCTCCTTCTGGAGTTTAGACGAGGAGCAGACGCTCTTTCTTCACTTCATGACAGCTGTAAACTGCATGGCTAGACTAGCCCGCGATGTTCTATTTCATGCAAAAGTCGGTGTCAGATTCTGTTAGATGACAGATGCTGACGTGGCTTCACAAAAAGGCGGATGCAAGTTGCTCTGTACATTTGGCTCGTATTTTATGGAAGGTTGTAAAAGATATTGCAAAAAGCTACAGTTTTCTGGCATCCCCCAAGCATGTAGTCAGTTTCTGCAGGATAGACTGCTGTCTCTTAGGTACCATAATAGAGAAGACCACAGAAGTTTGTGACATAGCTCTGTGCTGGACGTTCTTCCAATCTGGTTTGGGAAGCAGAATGCACTCCTGTTCACATCCCATTGCTCAAATGAAATCCTTTAACAGTAGAGATTTCCTAAAAACTCCTGAACTCTTTACCTTTTATTTTTTTTTCAATTTAGAAAGACAATCAGAAAAGTTCAAGCATCGACTCTTCATACCTGGAGGCTTTCTATCAATCCTGTCCGAGGGGAGTTGTGCCATTTCAGGCGGGCTCACGGAACTATGAGCTGAGTTTCCAAGGTAAGTTTCTGTGTTTGGCAGTGTTGTGTGTCACTGAAAGCCGCCTGGAGTGTGCACGTGGGAATGGGAGCAGAGTGGGTATGTATTGCTATGGCCAAGGTCAAGATTTAGCAAGGTGGTAGAGTGCAAGCCGGTGGCCATCAGAAGACCTGTGTTCTAGAGCTCTGGCTCTGACAAACACTTGCTCTGCCACCCTGGGAGGTTCACCTGGCCTATGTAGGCCCAGTTCTCTCAACTGCAAAATCAGGGGCTCAAACTAAGTTGTCTTGGGGGTGCTTCTAGCTCTGCCATGCTGTTTCTGATTCTGGGTGGGGAGCTGCCCAAGCAGAGGCAAAATTTCAGGTGCTGGTGACTATGGTAAAGACCTTGGGCTTTTGGGCACCTTCAGAGTTTTAGAAACTTGCTGTTTCTTTTAGGCTTTATCATCCAGGTCAGTAGTTTCATCCTCACATTGATTAAAGTACTTTGCCTTCTACCATGTTTATTGGAGCTACTGTAGAAATGTCTTCTGGTCAGCTGCCGCCAATCTACGTGCTGTGTTTAGTTAGGTATAAGGGCAGGAACTGCCCTCTTCTGAAGGTACTGTCCCATCGGGCACACCCTAGGACACCGCCTGCACATGATCAGGGACTTGCTCTTTTGGGACTTGCAGGTGCTTCAGAAGAAGTAAAGGAGCCTTTCTAAGGTCCCTGAATTCCCAGATGGTACCTGCAGTTGGGTCATGTATCACTTAGTGTGCATTAGGTGATGTGGCTTTTACAAGAACCATTATACCAAGTATTTGGGAAAACAGGCTGGCAGTACCAGTGCCATTAACATTTGCTAATATGCTTGTCTTTTCATTCCCCCAGGAACCTTTCTTAGGAAATAATTCACTAGAAGAAGGGGGAAGAAAGCTATAGGCATAAAGTAAGGTGCTTGTTAACCAGCATGGTGTGACCTACAGAATGGGCCAAATACCAGTGCCCATAGTACTAAAAGCGGACTGGTCTCTGCACCAGTACAGCAGTGACTACATAAATCAGGGTCCTAAATTTGGGTGGCATATTTGGCACTTGTTAAAGATTTTGATTATGAAAATTAGATAGGAAAAGCAAAATTTGATATTGTTAAATGAAAAAGGCAGAACACTTTTTTTTTTTTGAGATGGAGTCTCCCACTGTCACCTGGGGCTAGAGTGCAGTGGCACAATCTCAGCTCACTGCAGCTTCCACCTCCCAGGTTCCCAGGTTGAAGCGATTCTCCTTGCCTCAGCCACCCAAGTAGCTGGGATTACAGGCACGAGCCACAATGACCGGCTAATAGAAGAGGCGGGGTTTCACTATGTTGGCCAGGCTTGTCTGGAACTCATGACCTCGTGATCTGCCTTCCTCGGCTTCCCAAAGTGCTGGGATTACAGG
>NW_016107575.1:244400-278646 GCF_001604975.1 Cebus imitator | reverse complement strand
CAGGGTTTCACCGTGTTGACCAGGATGGTCTCGATCTCTTGACCTCGTGATCCACCCGCCTCGGCCTCCCAAAGTGCTGGGATTACAGGCGTGAGCCAACGCGCCCGGCCGGCTTTTTCTATTTCTTAACTAGATTGCAAGTGTATTCTGTCATGCGTTAAGCTAGTATCTGAGTGCCAGCCATGTACTGGCCACTGCTGTAGGGGCTGGGATACAGTGATGAGGTTGCTCTTCCAGCCTATATTCAAGAGGGTGGTGAGAGGCAATGATCGGGTAAACAAGTCAGGCCATTTCAGAAAGCAGTAAGTTACTGAGAAAATGAACCGTGCCAGGAAGCAACCAGAGAATGGAGGAGTCAGTGGGACAGCACTTACTTTCATAGAGCAGCCTCTGCCTGGGGGAAGGAGGGCGCTCCAGGAGAAGGAAGAATGAAGGCCAAGGCTGGAAGGTACAGACCAGCTTGAAGTTTCACAGAACAGGTAGATGGTCTGTAAGAGATGAGAGCAGAGAAGAGAGATCTAAGATGGCTGATCGCTAGCAACTCGGGATTGTAGCTCCCAGTGAAAGCACAGAGAACGAGAGGATGCCACATTTTCATACGAATTTTGTTGCTCATGGACCAGGAGATTCCCAGCGGAGGAGCCCCAAGGGTTGCCAGTGCAACTCTTGCGGCCGGCGCGGCAGTTCTTGGTGCAGAGTAAACGGGACTGGGTCCCCTTTTGGCCGACGTTTGGAGCTCCGGGAAGGCAGAGTCGCCTGTTCAGCTGATCGAAGGACGGACTCAAGAAGGAAGCCAGTCCGGAGATTCCCGGGCAGAAAAGCACCATCAATCTTACCGCCGGCTGCAGCGCAGTGGGTTGCTTAGATTCCAGCGATGGGAATCAACAAGTTGGACGTCCACTCAGAAAGCTAATTAGAAAGTCGCTAATCACAAAGACGACAGATGGATAAATTTATAACGAAGGGAAGAAACCAGCCTAAAAAGGCTGAGAATACCCAAAATCAGAACGCCTCTCCCTCTATAGGGGATCACAGTTCCTCATCAGCAACGGAACAAGGCCTGATGGAGAACGAGTGTGTTCCATTAACAGAAGAAGTAGGCTTCAGAAGGTGGATGATAAGAAACTTCTGTGAGTTAAAAGAACCTGTTCTAACCCAATGCGAAGAAACTAAGAACTTTGAAAAAAGGTTTGATGAAATACTAACAAGAATAGACAATTTAGAGAGGAATATAAGTGAATTAATGTAGCTGAAAAACACAACACGAGAACTTCGCAAAGTATGCACAAGTTTTAACAGCCGAATTGATCAAGTAGAAGAAAAGATATCAGAGGTCGAAGACCAACTTCATGAAATAAAACAAGAAGACAAGATTAGAGAAAAAAGGATAAAAAGGAATGATCAAAGTCTTCAAAAAATATGGGACTATGTGAAAAGACCTAATCTACATTTGATAGGTGTACCTGAATGTGATGAAGAGAATCAATCCAAGCTGGAAAATACGCTTCAGGACATTATTCAGGAAAACTTTCCCAACCTAGCAAGGCAGGACAATATTCAAGTCCAGGTAATACAGAGAACACCACAAAGATGTTCCTCAAAAAGACCAACCCCAAGGCATATAATCGCCAGATTCACCAGGGTTGAAATGAAGAAGAAAATACCAAGGGCAGCCAGAGAGAAAGGTCAGGTTACCCACAGAGGGAAGCCCATCAGACTCACAGCAGATCTCTCAGCAGAAACCCTACAAGCCAAAAGAGAGTGGGGGCCGATATTCAACATCCTTAAAGAAAAGAACTTTCAACCTAGAATTTCATATCCAGCCAAACTAAGCTTCACAAGCGAAGGAAAAATAAAATCTTTTGTGAACAAGCAAGTACTCAGAGATTTCATCACTACCAGGCCTGCTTTACAAGAGCTTCTGAAAGAAGCACTACACATAAAAAGGAACAACCAATATCAGCCTTTCCAAAAATATACCAAAAAGTAAAGAGCATCAACATAATGAAGAATTTACGTCAACTAATGGGCAAAACAGACAGCTGGCATCAAATGGCAGTCTTAAACTCACATATATTATTATTAATCTTAAATTTAAATCGACTAAATCCCCCAATCAAAAGACACAGCCAAAACCCATCGATATGCTGCATCCAGACCCATCTCACATGCAAGGATACACAAAGACTCAAAACAAAGGGATGGAGAAAAATTTACCAACCAAATGGAGAGCAAAAATAAATAAATAAATAAAAAGCAGGAGTTGCAATTCTCGCCTCTGATAAAATAGACTTCAAAGCAACAAAGATCAAAAGAGGCAAAGAAGGACATTACATAATAGTAAAAGGATCAATGCAACAAGAAGAGCTCACAATCTTAAATATATACGCACCCAATACAGGAGCACCCAGATACATAAGACTTACAAAGAGACTTAGACTCCCACACAATAATAGTGGGAGACTTTAACATCAATACTAGACAGATCAACGAGACAGAAAATTAACAAGGATGTCCAGGACTTGAACTCAGATCCAGAACAACTAAACTTAATAAACATTTGTAGAACTCTCCACTTCAGATACACAAAATATACACTCTTATCAGTACCACATCACACCTACTCTAAAAGTGAAGTAAATCATTCCTCAGTAATCGTATAGCATCTCACAGGTTTAAATGAAATATTGGTTGGCTGCTTGTTTGTTATTTTCTTCCCTCATTTCTCCCTGTCTCCATTATTAAGCACAATTATTGGCATAAAAGAGGTTTCCAATACCCATTTTTAGACTGCATTCTAGCCTGGGCAATAAAGCAATACTCCTGTTCTCTCTCCCTCTTCCTCTTCCTCTTTCTTCCTCTCCTTCATTCTTTTTTTTCCTTCTTCTTTCTTTTTCTTTAAAAGAAAAAAAAAAGAGAGATGTGAGCAGAGATAGAAACTTGGCTGTTTTATTAGACAGAAGCCCTGGGAAGACTTGGAGCAGTGTTGTGGCATGATCCGATTTGCGTTTTTTGTGGTTTACGTTTGTTTTGTATCTAAGTGTGCAGTTGGATGAGTATTGACAAGTGCATGTAACCGCCATCTTAAGCAGGATATAGATAGAACATTTCCATCAATCCCAAAAGTTTCTTCCTGTCTCTGCAATCAGTCTCCCCAGCCACACCACATACACTTGCTGTATTCTCCTCACAGACTATTGCTGATTGCTTTCTGTCCCTATAAACTAGTTTGACCTGTTCTAGAACTTCATATTAATCAATGCTTGCAGTAGGCACGTTGCATGTGGCTGACTTCTTTCACTCCAAATAATGTTTTTTAGATTCATCCACGTTGTTCTTCCCCCTTCATTACTGAGTCACATCCATTGTAAGGCGATTCCATAGTTTATTCTTTTACCAGCTGACGGACGTTTAGGTTATTTCTGCTTTTTGGTTATCATAATTGGCTGTGAGCATTCATGCATGCTTTTGTGTGGATACAGGTTTTCATTTCTCTTGGGTAAATACCCAGGCATGGTATTGCTAAATCATATAGGAGTGCATGTTTAACTGTATAAGAAATCACCAAACTGTTTTCCGACGTGGTGGTTCCATTTTACACTCTCACTAACAATGGATTATGATTTACTTTTGAAAGGGATCACTCTGGTTGCAGTTTGGACCGAGGTTTATAACATGAATTGAAAACGGTATTTCATATCTGATGTAGAAAAAAACCCTTGAAGACAGCTACCAGATTCCAGCCCATAATCACTGATATCTGGTGCAGGGAAGCTTGCAAGGGTGCTGTCTTGTTATTTGGCTCCCCCAGCTCTCCTCCTTTACCATCCATCTTGGATTTAAAGATTAGATTAATTCCTGAATATTCATTTACTCCTTTGCTTCCTGAGCCTTCTACTAATGGCAGTGAAGGATACAAGTCTTTTACTGTGAGCAATTCTTATCCCAAAGGATTTTCTCTATTCCTATACATACAGGTCAGTCTTGAATGTTTGCTGTGTAAATAGCCTCTGCAAAATAACAAGAAGTCATTTTCTAGGACTGATCTTGATTCTCACTGCTTTTATGTTTTTCTGTCCAAAGGGATGATTCAGACAAACGTAGCTTCCAAAACTCAAAAGGATGTCATCAGAAGACCAAAATTTGTGTCTCCTTGGGATGTGGAGCAGATGAAAAGAGGACCAGAGTAAGTGTTCTGAAGCAGCTGTTTGCTGATGTGTGCTTGAGATGCTTGTCCTGGGCTCATGGAGTCACTCGCGAATCTGGAGCCTATTTTCCTGAAAAGTTCCAGCTTGCATTACTCTGCAGTTTCCATTTGCATTATCCATGAGTAAGATGCTTGTTAAGCAGCATGGTGTGATTGAAAAGGATACTAGATCCAAAAACAAATTTTCTTTCTAACTTACAGAGGAGTCTGAGCAAGTCTCCTAAATACTCTGGGCTTTAGCTTCTCCTGCTGTGAAAAGCTGGATTGATGCAGTGCGCCTGAGGAATTATCACATGCACTGGGTTTTTGTTTTGCTGTGGATTCTTTTTTTTTTAAGAAATGGTGTCTCACTTTGTTGCCCAGTCTGGTCTCCAACTCCCAAGCTCAAGTGATCCTCCTACCTCAGCCTTCCAAAATGCTGGGATTGCAGACACGAGCCACCATGCCTGGCTTTGCTGTGGATTCTTTTGTGTGTCTTCTTTAATTTTGCTACACGATTTACAGAGAATGAGAGGCGGAGAAAGACGGGAAAAAGGGGTGGGGTAGCTGTTAGAGCTGGGGCTTCGGAGAGAGATAACGCTGATGGAAGGGATTTTAAAGGAGATGCTGTGGAGGCTTCGTTGTAACTCTCCTTGTAAATTGCTCAGTAAACTCTACATTGTTCATGAACATTTTTGGAGTTGGATTTTTTTTTTTCCGTGTGTGATGTGTGAGTATATAAACCAGGCTTCAAGGCAAGTATAAAATCAAGGTGTTCTAACTAGGTTCTTTTGGTTGTAAGAATTCAAGCTATTTGATGAAAAAGGGAACTTACTAAAAAGATAAATAACTTTGAGGTCATATGGAAAACAACTCGCAAGAATCTAAGAATGGAAACTGAGCTATATCAGGGCCTCAAAGTTATTTATAGAAAAGATCTTTTTTTTTTTTTAATAGAAAGGATCTTTGACTCTAGGCTGCTCCAGTTCTAAAGCAGAATTGGAAGCAACTCCAATTCTGCTTTAGAACTGGAGCAGCCTAGAGTCAAAGATCCTTTCTGGGTACCAGGTTAACAGCCTGGACTCTGGATCTAGCTCACCTAAGTTCAAATTCCACCCTGCCACCCATTAGCTGTGTGGATTTGGACAAATGAATGACTCTGTATATCCTCATGTATAAAATGGGCTTAATAATAATACCTTCCTCACGGTTGCCTGGGTAACATATTCCAAACACTCATCAGGTGTTCAGTAAATGCTAACTGCTCTGATTATTATTATTTTTATTCCCCTGCTATTAAAAGACTTAGTAACTATATATTTAAGTTGACTTAATTCTAATTCATAATCCCAACCTGCATATCCCTCAGCCTTATCTTCTGCCACTAACTGCCTCATTTTCTCTGAATTTCTCAAGTTGATTTCCCAAGAATTAGAATCTGATTGGTGTAGCTGTCTAAAGTCCCTTCCAGTTATTTATTTATTTATTTAAGACAGTCTCACTCTGTTGCCCAGGTTGGAGTGCAGTGGCGCAGTCTTGGCTCACTGCAACCTCTGCCTCCCAGTAGAAGTGATACTCATGCCTCAGCCTCCCGAGTAGCTAGGACTATAGATGCATGCTACTACGCCCAGCTAATTTTTGTATTTTTACTAGAGATGGGGTTTCACCATGAGGGCCAGGCTGATCTCGAACTCTTAACCTCAGCTGATCTGCCCGCCTCAACCTCCCAAAGTGTTGGGATGACAGGCATCAGCCACTGCACCTGGCCCTTCCCCTTACTTTATTACTAAATTAATAAAGTAAGAAGAATATTTCAGGGTTTAGGGGAGAGAGGAGTAAGGCCCATGCCCTCACAGAGCTTATATTCTGGTGGATGAGGCAGTAACTATGTCAGTTCCTGACAAGTGTTAGGAGGGGAAAAAGGCAGAGTAGGAGGATGGGGAGAGGCTGTTCACATTCAGCTGATGAATGAGATCGTCAGAGCTGCTTTTCATTCATTAGAATGGTTCTGGCAGGATATCTTCACAAAAGTACGTTTGAACTGTATTGCCTTAAAGCAACAAAATTGTCTATTTTTTTTTTTTAAACAAGGTCCAGTAATTTTTTTAACAATTCAGATACTCCCAGTTAGTCTCAACTAGTGAGACCATACTTTATTGCCCTTCTGGACAGCAGGAACTATGGAAAGTGTAGAGACCTCAACTCCAAACTGGATGGTTCTTTCTGTGCACATATATTTCTAGGGGAAAAAATTGGTTTGTGGCATTTCCAGAAAGCTCCTGTAGTTAGCCATTGTCAGTCTCAACACCTTCCATATGTCAGAGTTGTTTCATGCTTTTTCATTTGCTCTTCCTGTCTCCAGGAATACTCTTTCCCGTCATGCACATGAATCCAGCATGCCCCATGATTTAGCTGGAATGGCACTTTCCCATTCTAACATTCCTTGTGACTCTCTTCCAATTCTCCTGTGTCCTCCAGGAACACTGGAGATTCCATTATAGTTGCTGCCCACTTCTACCTTGTAATACAGTTATTCGTGTAAATGTCATCTCGAGCATGAGCACAACCTTCCCTCCTCCTCCCTTCCCTCTCTCTGCCCACCAACCCCAATTATCAGCTCCTCACTCAGAGCTCTTGAAATATTTTGGTGGTTTTTTTGTTGTTGTTGCTGGGGTGCAATGGCACGATCACAGCTCACTGCAGCCTCAACCTCCCAGGCTCAGGTGATCCTCCCACTGCAGCCACCTGAGTAACTAGGACTGTGGACGCACACCACCACACCTGGCTAATTTTTGTATTGTTTTTAATAGAGACACAGTTTCGCCATGTTGCCCAGGCTGTCTTAGAATATTTTGTATAATGCATGGCACATAGTGATAATAAATAGCCACATGAGTAAAAAAATAAAATAAACTGAGGAAAACATGTGAGTGGGCGGGGGGAGGGGGGTCATGCAGAGAACCTACTTTAATCCTGCCCTCTCACTGGCCCAAGGAGACACACTTGGTGTGGGATGGAATAAGGGCTGGGGTACTATCCTGAACTGCAGTGGGATATAGAAATGAACTATAGCACAGTCATTATTCACGGGCATCTTATAACATATGCATTCAATCTATCCTGTGTTATACAAACCCATAATGGAAACCTGAGCTTAAAATAGAGATAAACTGTGGCCATGTCTCATTCTGAGGCATCTTCTTTTTATACAAGGAAGTCTTCAGAGAGTTTTTTTCTTGAAGCATTTATTTTTTTTAATGTAATTGTTTTGTACATGGAAAATTTCAAATATAAAGCACAAGGAATTGTTAATAAATCTCTGTGTAACTATCACCCAACTTAAACACTGTCAATATTTTACCATCCTTTTTTTTTTTTTTTTGAGATGAAGTCTCACTCTCTCCCCTAGGCTGGATTGCAGTGGTGCAATCTCGGCTCACTGCAACCTCTGCCTCCCAGGTTCAAGTGATTCTCCTGCCTCAGCCTCCCAAGTACCTGGGACTACAGGCAAGGGCCACCATGCACGGCTAATTTTTTTTTTTTTTTTTAATTTTTATTTTTAGTAGAGACAGGGTTTCATCATGTTGGCCAGGATGGTCTCGATCTCTTGACCTCGTGAGCCACTTCGCCCAGCAATATTTTACCATCTTGTTACCACCATCACCTCTAAACTTTTTTTTGAGAAAAAGTCTCACTCCGCATGCAGGTTAGAGTGCAGTGGTACAGTCGTGGCTCACTGCAGCCTCAACCACCTGGACTCGGTGATCCTTCTGCCTTAGCCTCCCGAGTAGCTGGGACTATAGCTGTGCACCACCACACCTGGATAATTAAAAAAAAAAATTTTAATGGCCCACACCTGTAATCCCAGCACTTTGAGAGGCAGAGGTGGGCAAATCACAAAGTTGGGGGTTCAAGACCAGCTTCACCAATATGTTGCAACTTTACTAAAAATACAAAAATTAGCCGGGCATGGTTGTAGGCGCCTGTAGTCCCTGTTACTTGGGAGGCTGAGGCAGGAGAATTGATTGAACCCAGGAGGCGGAGGTTGCCGTGAGACGAGATCATACCACTGTGCTCCAGCCTGGGTGACAGAGCGAGACTCTGTCTCAAAAAAAAAATCACTTTATAGAGATTGTGGGGGGGAAGTCCCACTATGTTTCCCAGGCTGGTCTTGAACTCCAGAGCTCAAGCAATCCTCCTACCTTGGCCTCCCAAAGTGTTGGGATTACAGGCATGAGCCACCACACCTGGTCTAATTTTTTTTCTTTTGCTGGAATATTTTAATATATATCCAATACATGTTATCATTTTCCTCTCTATATATATTAGGTGTGTTCCTAACAGGTAAGAGGTTTTGAAAACATTATACAATATCATTAATCTATGTAACAAAGTTAACGATAATTCCTTAATATCATCTAATACCCAGTTCATGTTTTACGTTTTTCCATTGTCTTAAACAATAACTATTTAGAGTTGATATATTGCAATCAGTATCTAAGCAGGGTCTGTACATTGCATTTGGTTGATTTGTCATAAACCTCTTTTAGTTTGCTACAGTTTCCCCTCCTCCACCTTTTTCATGAAATTTCATTTTTAAAGAAACTAGATAGGCCAGGTGTGGTGGCTCATACCTGTAATCCCAGCACTTTTGAAGGCTGAGGCAGGAGGATTGCTTGAGCCCAGGAGTTTAAGACCAGCCTGGGCAACATGGTGAGACCCCATCTCTACAAAAACTTTTTAAAATGTTAGGTGTGGTGGGACACATTTGTGGTCCCAGATACTAAAGAGGCTAAGGCAGGAGGATTGCTTGAGACCAGGAGGTTGACCTGTGTTTGCACCACTGTACTCCAGCCTGGGCAACAGAGAGACTGTCTTAAAAAAACGAACAATAAAAACAACAACCAGGTGGTTTGACCTATAGAGTTTTCCATATTCAAAATGTGGGAAATCAACCTGGCATGCTGTCTTGTGCCTACAATCCTAGCACTTCAGGAGGCTGAGGTGGGAGGATCACTTGGGCCCAGGAGGTTGAGGATATAGTGAGCCATGAACACACTACTATACTTCAGCCTGGATGACAGAGCAAAACTCTGTCTCAAAACAAATGAGCAAATTGTTTCCTCATGGGGTCACTTGATGTGTAATTTCCATAAATTGATCATTAGATTTAGAGAACTGATTAGATTTAGGTTCTGTTTTTTTGAATCAAGAATACTACACAATTGATGGCTTTGTACCAGTGATCCTGTCCCATCTTATGAAGAGATATATAGTGTCTGATTGTCCTGTTTTTAGTGATGGAGGTCACAGAGTAGGTTCAAGTCATTCCAGTCTGATCATTCTACTGTATTATTCATCTGATGTTTCACTTAATGGTTTTAGTAGCTAATCATGATGTCATTAGGTATTGCCAAATAGTGGTTTTCTAATTCTATCAACTCTTTCGCAACTATTAGTGTGATTCATCTATAAAGAAAAATTTTTCGGATAGCTTTAGGTTCTATGGAATAGAAAAAAAAAAAGGAATTGTTTCTCAGATATAGTTACCCAGAAATACAGTTCATAATGGAAAGGCAGAATTCTTTCCTCTCAATTCCTAATATATACTTAATTGTTTATCTTTTGACAAAGAAGCTGTAAGACACATTTGCTTAATGCTAACACATTAGGACCTTTGAATGTTGAGCAGAAATATAAAAAAGAATCAATGCTTTTATATTTTAAATCAACAGGAAAATAGCATTTAATTTACCGATTATGAATAGTTGCAACATTTTTAAAAGACGTGACTACTGGTACATCTATAGCAGGAATATGCGAAGATGTAGTCCAAAGAAAAATACAGAAAGAAATATTGTGTATTTCTCTAAGTATCCTTGGCCTAGTGGCTGGAAGCTAAGAGAAAAGGTAGCTTGGGCGTGTGGAGCAGAGAGTTAAGTGAATTCTTTCTCTTTATTTGTAGCCATCAGCCAGCACAGACCTCATCAGCGCCTTTAACTGCCACCTTTCTTCCTCGGCAGGACCTTTGCTTCCTATCCTCAAAAAAATATGAGGTACTTGGTTTTTTACATGGTTGGTGGGTGAATCCGTTAAATGTTAGAAAAAGTACTTTGCTACAAGTGTATGTGTTTGTCTGGATGAATGAATTGCTCCTGCAAAACTGTTAGATCAAGGTTGAAAGGCAGACATTGAATGGTTTTCTTTCCCACAGATCACCTAACTGCTCTAGGTGCGTCATTGTTCCCAGAGTTCAGCCACATACAATCTCATTTGGCTAGATCCTCACAACAACCATGTGAGATGGATATTGACATCTCTGTCTTACAGAGGAGAAAACTAGAACTTACAGAGTGAAAGTGACTTGTCTGTTAGTTACAATTAACAAGTTTCTACGGGCATCAAACTGCCTCACTTTGTTACCTAACCTAGTTGGAGCATGACTATTCCTAGATAGCTTAGCCTCCCCATGCTGGCTTTAGCTTTTGTGCAGGCTGGTCTGTTTGGACTGCCTGGGCATCACATTGGGAAGAGGTTACTGACTAAATCAGACTGCAGGGGACTTCCCTTTTCCTTAGGGAATAATGCTTTGATTGCTTTAAGTTGGCCTGGACAGACAGGCCTGCTGCCTCTCTGGTTCATTACAGCAATGAGTTGCCAGATGTGGGAACCCTCAGCCAGCTCATCCTACCTGCCATTAGAACCCTGGTAACGATACTTCACGGGCTAGGGGGCCACATATGCGGATGTAACATGCTTTAAATGTTTCCTGTTTCTCATTTATATATTTTTTAATTTTTTAAGGTGTCAGAGATCAATCACCCACATCCAGAATATGTCAAAGTAAGTGAGCATTTTAAAGCTTCCATGAAACATTTCAAGATTGAAAAGATAAAGAAGATCCAGAACCCAGAGCTCCTGGATTGTTTTACACGGTTGGTGGCCACGTTATTATGTTTCTTTTTTACATAAAACTGGAAAGGATTAGTTAACATCCATCCTTTAAGATTTATATTCACTGATTTATTTTAGTAGTCAACAGTTCCTTCAGGCTCTAGTTGTTTTTTTCATTGTATCAACTCCGGCTTCTCTCTCTCAGCCTCACTGATTTCATGTGTCTATCTTGTAAAAGTTTTCATAAGTTTATTATTGTACAGCTTCTGCCTTAAAGTTAGTAGCTCCATTGTGAAAGCTGATGGGATGAAATTTTCAGATGATTAGACTTTAGCTGGGATTCATGTAATGAACTGGAGTGAGAAGGGGATGTCTCGGTGTTAACTCTCACATTTCTTACATTAGGAAGAAGTCGCAGATGAAGGTAGAAGAAAACCTCCTATTTTATGCGACAAAACGTGCCTATGTGGAATCTATCTGTGCGAATAATTTTGACTGGACCATACATGAAACTCATGCAACCACATATGGAAAAGGTTTGTGCTGGGATAGAAAAGTATAACTGGTAGAGTTATAACTTGGGCTTTATATGTGCTTCTATGAGGAGGTATATGTAATTATTTTGTATTAACTAGAGTGTCCAGGCTTTAGTGGTCATGGAGAGAAAATAAGCTCGCGGTGATCTCAAATGCCCAAATGACAGTGGCTCCATCGACTTGGAGCATGAGTGCTGGAACTTAGTCTCACTCCTCCTTTCTGTTTTCTTTCTGGGAGTGACCAAAGTCCTTGTACATGCTTGTCAATTACTCCATCTGTTGGCCTGTTGTCTACCATCACTACTCACTTCTGGCCGTGCTCTTCCTGAACACATGTCCATGCCTCTGAAGCTGTTTGAAGCTTCAGTTGTCACACAGTGGTTTTAATTAAAGACGAGGAGAAGAGGATTCTCCCCATCTCTGGCCACACTGGGTTACCTGGACCTGTAGTGTCATAGGTCTGCTCCACACACAAAATCTTTATAGCTCTTTCTTTTTACTCCTAAACTCTTGCCTGCAATTTTTTTTTTTTTTGAGACAGGGTCTCACTTTGTCACCCAGTTTGGGTGACAATCTCAGCTCACTGCAGCCTCCACCTCCTAGGCTCAAGTGATCCTACCACCTCAGCCCCTCAAATAGTTGCGACAGCAGGTGTGTGCCACCACATCCAGCTAATTTTTTTTTTTTTTTTTTTTTTTGTATTTTTTATAGAGACAGGGTTTCACCATGTTACCAAGGCTGGTCTCATCTCCTGAGCTCAAGCAATCCGCCTACCTCGCCTCCCAAAGTGCTGGGATTCGAGGCGTGTGCCACCACTCCTGGATGCATGCAACTGTTAAAACCAAACAAACCAAATTAAGAATTACTCATCTTTAGGAAATAAGTAATAGTTTATCACAGATTCAAAGTGAGTTCAACTCATACAACTAGGATTAAATTCAATTGCTCCAAAAGGCAAGAAGTCAGTCAGCAAATACTTTTGAGTGTCTTCTGTACACTAGATGCTGGGTACACAGTGGTGAACAAGTTAGACATGGCCCCATATAAATCATTTTGCATAATTATCTTACATAATTAATTAAATGATTATGGCCAGGCATGGCGGCTTACACCTGTAATTCCAGTACTTTGAGAGGCTGAGGTAGGAGTATCACTTGAGCCCAGGAGTTGGAGACCAGCTTAGGCAACATGGTGAGACCCTGTCTAATTTTTTGTTTTAATTACAAAAAAAATTTTTTAATTACCTGGGCATGGTGGCACATGCCTGTAGTCCCAGCTACTCAGGAGGCTCAGGTGGGAGGATTGCTTGAGCCCAGAGGTTTAAGGCTGCAGTGAGCCCTGGTTGTGCCACTGCACTCCAGCCTAAGTGATAGAGCAAGACTTTGTTTAAAAAAAAAAAAAAATTAAATGATTGCAAATGTCAGACTGCTATAGAAGAAAAGAACAGGTCCAGACTGGGCACGGTGGCTCACGCCTGTAATCCCAGCCCTTTGGGAGGCTGAGGCACGAAGATCACTTGAGGTCAGGAGTTCAAGACCAGCCTGGCCAACATGGTGAAACCCCGTCTCTACTAAAAATACAAAAACTTAGCCAGGCATGGTGGCACATGCCTGTAGTCCCAGCTACTCAGGAGGCTCAGGTGGGAGGATTGCTTGAGCCCAGAGGTTTAAGGCTGCAGTGAGCCTTGATTGTGCCACTGCACTCCAGCCTAAGTGATAGAGTAAGACTTTGTTTAAAAAAAAAAAAAAAATTAAATGATTGCAAATGTCAGACTGCTATAGAAGAAAAGAACAGGTCCAGGCTGCGCACGGTGGCTCACGCCTGTAATCCCAGCCCTTTGGGAGGCTGAAGCACGAAGATCACTTGAGGTCAGGAGTTCAAGACCAGCCTGGCCAACATGGTGAAACCCCATCTCTACTAAAAATACAAAAACTTAGCCAGGCATGGTGGCATGTGCCTGTAATCCCAGCTACTCGGGAGTCTGAGGCAGGAGAATCGCTTGAACCCAGGAGGCAGAGGTTGCAGTGAGCTGAGATCGCACCACTGCACTCCAGCCTGGGCAACAGAGAGAGATGCTGTCTGAAAAAAAAAAAAAAAGAGTCCAGACCAGAAATGAGGGTCGTTTTGACCCAGGTGGTGGAGAAGAAAGGATGAAAAGGATATTGCAGTTCAAGGGATCTATTCCCTAAGAGGGATGTGTGCAACAAGACAGAGTCTAGGTCTTAGGAGAGTGGGCTGCAAGGTTGAGTCTTTGGGTTGGATCATTTAAGAAAATATAGGCTGGGCATGGTGGCTCATGCCTATAATCCCAGCACTTTGGGAGGTCAAGGTGGGTGGATTGCTTGAGGCCAGGAGTTCAAGACCATCCTGGCCAACATGGAAAAGCCCTGTCTCTACTAAAATTACAAAAATTAGCTGGGTGTGGTGGCACATGCCTATAGTCCCAGCTACTCGAGAGGCTGAGGCACGAGAATTGCTTGAACCTGAGAGGGGGAGGCTACAGTGAGCTGAGATCCTATCACTGCGCTCCAGCCTCAGTGATAGAGCAAGACTCTGTCTCAAAAAAAGAAAAAAAGAAAGCACTCAGAAATGCAGGAGTAGAAGTTAACTTTCTTAACACAATAAAGGGAATTTAAAAAAAGAAAATATAGATCCCAGATTATATAAGTATGTTATAAAAACAGCTGATGCTTGGCAACAAAAACAAAAATGGACAAATGAGATTGCGTCAAACTAAAAAGCTTCTCCACAGCAAAGGAAACAATGAACAAAGTGAACAGACAAACCCACAGAGTGGGAGAAAATATTTGCAAGCCATACATCTGATAAGGAGTTAATATCCAAAATATATAAGGAACTCAAACAGTTCAACAGCAAGAGAACAAATAACCTGATTTAAAAATGAGCAAGCTGTTTCCGTAAGTGGCCTGTGGTGATCTGTAGGAATGGTTTGCTATTCACTTGACCCAGAAATCTACACAAAATCATGCAAATAAAGAAGTTCAAATCTTCATACTCACTTTAAGAATACCCATGAAACTGCCCAGGCCATCAAGGGTATGCATATATATGAAAAGCCAGCAAGTGTCTGAAAGATGTCACTGTGTAGAAACAATGTGTACCATTCTAACGTTATGAGGGTGGAGCTGGTAGGAGTGTTCAGGCCATACAGAAGGGCTGGGCACATGGTTGGTGACACAGAAAGAGTTGAATTTTTGCTGTACACACTTAAAAATGCAGAGTGTATGCCGAACTTAAGGATTGAGCTGTAGATTATCTGGTCATTGAGAATATTCAGATGAACAAAACACCTAAGACATGCCTTACAGAGCTCATGGTTGGATTAATTCATGCGTGAGCTCCCCCTGCCATGTAGAGACAGTCTTCACTGAAAAAGAACTCAGTGTTCCTAAACCAGAAGAGGAGATACCCAGAAGAGAAAGATATCCCAGAAGAAACTGAAGAAGCAAAAACTTACGGCACAGGAATAAATTTAGCATAAAATACATGCAAGTAGGAGTTTCAAAAATGGGCAAAAGACTTGAATAGACATTTCTCAAAAGAAATACAAATGGCCAATGAATTCATGAAAAAATGTTCAACATCACTAATCATTGGGGAATTGCAAATTATGCAAATTAAAACCACAGTGAGCCCAGGAGGTCCAAGGCTGCCGTGAGCCAAGATTGAACCATTGACCACTGCACTCCAGCCTGGGTGACAGAGACCCTGTTTCACACGAGGTGGGTGGTGGGGCCGGGGGGGGAGTAGATGTACTGACAGCAAGATTTCTAGGACTAAAGTGGAAAAAAAAAGTTGTAGAACAGATCATATATTATGACCCTATTTATGAACAAATAAACACCATAAAACTATATGAGACCACATCAGACTACAAGAGCATGCCATATACTATACATACATACATGTATGTGAAGGCATAGAAATAGGTGTGAAAGAATTCTCACCAAGCCATTAACTGTTTTGGGAAAGGGGGTGGGACTGGACATGGTAGGTCAGAATAGGTGGACTTTCATATTTTACTTTAATAGTGGAACATCATTTGCCCAGAATATCTAGTGTCCAACCTATTGAGGATAAGCAATGTTTCTGGAATTCAACCATTTAACTATAAAATGATAAAAATAACAAAAACAAAGTAAATGGAAAGTATATTAAACATTTGTTACCACAAGTAAATTCATTTTACTTATTGATTCTTGCATGGAAATCAGAGTTTGCAATATCTACTCATTCTCTTTAAAATGGCAGAGTAGCTTTCTTAAAAAATATTATTAGTATTTTTTTGATGCAGAGTTTCACTCTGTTGTCCAGGCGGGAGTGCAGTGGTGCGATCCTAGCTTACTGCAGCCTCAACTTACTGGGCTCAATCAATCTGCCTCACCTTCCTGAGTAGCTGGGACTACAAGTGCGTGCCACCATGCCTGGCTAATTTTTAATTTTTTTGTAGAGATGGAGTCTCCCCATGTTGCCCAGGCTGGTCTAGAATTCCTGGGCTCACCAGGTCCACCCACCTCAGCCTCCCATAATACTGGGATTACAGACATGAGCCACTGCACCCACCCAGAGTAGCAGTTGACAATGATAAAAAAATTTTAACTTGGCAGGAAATTGTTGGTCTGCTGTGTATGGAAGCAGCAATCATTATCTGAGGTTGTTTTAGAGTTGAGAACGAAGCATGGACTGACTCATCAATTCCAACTCTGCTCATTCAGCTCACCTTGGGTGAATTGCATGAATTGGTCCACGGTGTCGTCGTCATTTGGTCATTGCACCCAATGGTTCACACTATCAGCATGAGCTCTGCACTGTAGCAAACATTCCTCAGTCATGTCTATAGGGTTATATACTGTATTTAAGTTTGCCTGCCTAATAAATATGTTTTTTTTTTTTTGAGATGGAGTTTCACTCGGTCGCCCAGGCTGGAGTGCAGTGGTTTGATCTTGGCTCACTGCAACCTCTACCTCCTGGGTTCAGGCAATTCTTCTGCCTCAGCCTCCCGAGTAGCTGGGACTACAGGTGCATGCCAACACGCCTGGCTAATTTTCTTTTTATTTTTTAGTAGAGATGGGGTTTCACCATCTTGGACAGGCTGGTCTCAAACTCCTGATCTCATGATCCACCCACCTCAGCCTCCCAAAGTGCTGGGATTACAGGCGTGAGCCACCATGCCCATAAACATGTTTACAAGTGCAAAGGAAAGTTGATAAGTATCAGTAAGGTATTATTGATATATGCTTAAGTACAAGCCCATTTGATTGTGTATAACTAATCTTATAAACTATAATACCTTCTTTTATCATCACTCTTAACCTTTCTTTCTGATTCCTTCTAGGAAGTTACTTTGCAAAAGATGCCATCTATTCCCATAAAAATTGCCCGTATGATGCCAAAAACATCATGTTTGTAGCCCGAGTCCTGGTTGGAAATTTTACGGAAGGAAATAGGACGTACACGAGCCCTCCTCCCCTGTTCAACAGCTGTGTGGATACTAGGTTGAATCCCTCCGTTTTTGTCATCTTTCAGAAAGATCAGATTTACCCACAATATGTGATTGAATATACTGAAACAGACAAAGCCTGCGTGATTAGTTAGAACCGTTGAATACAGCGTCAGAAGGATGCCGTAACTATTCTGTTGCCTTGCAGAATAAATTGCCCCAGAAAGTACAGTTTTATATTTTAATGTCTTCGATCAGTGGTCCCCAAACTTTGCTACACATTTGAATCATCTGGAAAGTTTTAAACAAATTCTGATGCTCAGGTTGCACCCCTTAAATCATTTCTGGGCGTGAGTGCCAGGCAGTTGTATTTTTTAAAGCCCTTCTGATGATTCTAATGTGTTGGAAAGTTTACCTTGTCTCACATGTACCTGGCAAAGCTGATTTAAAAATTTTCTGTAATTGCAGCAACCTTTCTCTCCTGTCTACTCTTTTAGTTTACTGTATGCCATGGTTTTGTTTTGGCTATATTGAAAGAAAATTAATTTGGGAAATTTGGGAGAAATCTAGTCATGCCTATTGAAACAAGGATATAAGACATTAACAGCCTTAGAAGAAGGATTGTGAAAAGCTGGGGAGAAAATGCTTAAGGACATGCTAGGAAAAAAGGAAAATTGAAATGCTATTGCAGACATAGCTGCCATACTGTACCTTATCATTTTGATGAAACTGATTTGGAGCACCCATTTATTTATTGCTACATTTATTTAGGGGACAAACTCCATTCAGGTTGACTGTCTCTGGAATGTGGTAATAAGAGCTGCCACATATGGCTCAGAGAGAAGCAACCAACTGGAGTTAATTGCCCATTTGGGCTCTTTGTATAATGATGGCAAAGTAGACATTTATGTTCTAATTAATGTGATTATAGAGAAGGCCTTTTCTCAGGTCAGGCTTTTCATGAAAGTATTTTGAGAACAATGGATTGCAGTAACCAGCTTCACACAAGCATGACTGATAAATGCGAGTGCTATTGTAGTCTTGGCAAATAAGCCAAGAACCTAGGAGCGGGGTCATTCCTACCCAAGGGCCGGCCCTCTACGGAGACGAAATTGTTTCCTGGTGAGCACGGAATCAGAACGAAGAACAATATCCCAAAGAGGCCCTTTGCCTACCAGGAGCTTCTTTTTCTAAATATAATGGATTAGGTGGAATTGTAGTACCATCGGTTTTTATTTAGAGCAGGTAGAGTGCTTGGACCAATATTTCCTTCCTTCTTATGAACCAGGGTTTTCCTTCCAATTTTCTCTTTTCAACATTCCTTACCAGTCATCAGAGTTTCCTGTTTTCTTCTAGCAGACATGTTCAAGTCAGATTTAATTAGCATCAGAGTTGATTTTATATTAGTCAGATTTTGGATCATCACAGAGATTTCCACAACTCTGGCTTAAACGAGTCCACCAGTAAAAAATATAGAGATTTTTTTTTTTAGAGTAAGTTTGTGGGAGGGGGACCACAAATGCTTATTCTCATTCACTTATGTTTTTTCATGGTAGCTTTCATTTTGGAGTGTTCATTTTCTGAACTTGACCCTCACATTGTAGGGGTACAGTGTGTCCAACTCTTTCCAACAGCCCATTAGACACCACTAGCTGGATATTTCACAGGCATCTTTGATTCAACATATCCAAAGTGGAACTCTCCATCCTCCCCCCTCACATGAATCCTGTTTCTCACAGGATGCTGTGTGTAAGTGAACAGTATCATCATCTACCGATTGGCTCAAGCAGAAGTCATCTTTGACTTCTTGCTCTGCCTCCTGATAAATGTCTAAGCAGTTTCTAATCTAGTTTAACCTCTTAACTATCTCTGTTCCCAAGTTGTTTGATGTGTTTTCTTCACAGCAAGAAGCTTATCTTTTTTAAAATGTACTTAGTAATGCATATTCAAAGCACAAGTCCGATCAAGTCTTCAGGATAAAGTTCAAAACCACTATCATAGCCCCACGTGACCTCTCCCTCCCCTCCCCTCTGTGATTTCGTTTCTTCTGCACCAGCCACTCTGGCTTTCTTTCAGTTTTGTGGTTCCCATTTTCAGCTAGTTCAGTGGTTCTCATTGAGCACTTCTGCCTTTTTTTTTTTTTTTGACAAATACAAATGCATCTTCTCTATTATCCTCAAAATCTAATTCAGAGGTAATATGCTCCACCTACACACAATTTTAGAAATAAATTAAGAATTAAATAAAACTAATATTAACATAAAAAGGAAATAAAGGATACCTAACTTGGGAACAACTATAATTGAAGACCTAATGAAGTAGTCAGATGCTTACAACTATTTATAATGAATCAGTTTGAACTTAGAAGGTAGGAGATCAGACCATCTGTGGAAAAATGCAAACGAAGAGATACGAGTGGACATTACAGTAAAAACTAGGGATACAATAACTTCTTTGCATATGACAGTACTTATTTGTATATGATAAGAGAAAGAACGAATTAACCTTAACTGAAATAAAGATACTATGCAAGAAAATGTACAGATTGTCGATGTGGAGAAAATGAGGATATATTCTTACAGACGAGCTATAGATCATACATGAATGTCTAGTGAGACATTCAAAATTCGTATAGGGTGCAGAATAATTTCTTATTGTGAGGAACTGTCCAGTGTATTGCAAGATATTCTTCGTACTTGGCTCTCACAAACTAAATGCTAGTAGCGCCCCACTCTCACGCCCAGTCATGGTGACAACCACGAACCCCAACGGATCCGTTCACCCTTTTCAGAGCAGATATTTTGTAACATCCTCTTTCCTGTCCTGAAACAACTCATAGATAATAAAATTTACTTACCCACATGAATTTCTTAAAAAATCAATTTAATGCCCTAACTCTCTTATAAAGGAGAAACAGAAATTTGGAATGAAATGAAGATGAATTTTAAATGCTCAGGTATGACTATGCTGTATGTAACAGACAGATGTTTACTCTTCATTACAATTAGTAGGTTTGGATTTAAGAGCCGTTAGAGGCTACTTCCTGTAAACAAGTACAGGAAAATGAAACTAGAGGTATGGGGGACACTAGAATGAAAACCAGTGTTAGGGTAAGTCAAAACAGACCATATACATCATGTGTATATGGGAAAAAAAGCGAAATTACCTTACTTAAGGATAATAGGACAAGACAAATTACAGGTTGTCTCAGAGAAAACAAACGAGTTTTCTCTGAGCGTCCTACATACATGTCCAGCAGGACATTAGACAGTCGTACAGGGTACAGAGTAATTCCTCGTTGTGTGACATAACCCACACTGCAGGATGTCTGTCAGCCCTGGCTGCACCCACTCAGTACCGGTAGTAGTCCTCAATTGTGAAACCACCAACAACACATTGACCATAGTGAGAACCACTTTTTTTTCCGGTGACCTAGTGAATATCTAGCATCCTTAGATCGTCCCATCTGTTACTTCCCTAGAGTCAGATCCTTGCCTCCCAAACTCCTTATTTTTAAAATACTTTGCGCCTTGCTTTATTAATTTGTATTATGTATCCAAACTGAAATTATCTGCTTTCTGTATTAGAATGTAAGCCTCTGAGGGTTGGGTCAGTCTTGTTTGCTGTGCTATGCCTAATGCCCAGCCAAGCTGGGTGCTTTGTACACTGATATACTGGATAAATTTTGTTGAATAAATTAAGCTCAACTATTTATATTTCAATAGTTGAGTTGTATTGCTTCTGGTTCTTCAAGCATAATTTGAACTATCTAATAAAAATAAGTAATTAATTTGGTCTACTGCCTTTATTTGATCTATTTCTAGGTATCTCCAAAAAGATCATCAACTGCAGATTCCAATTATTCAATGGGGGAGAGATGATGTGTTTTGCCCCTTCCAGCTTTATCATTCCAGGGCTCAATAAGCAAGTCACCTGTGCAAGGTGCAATGGTAGTGATGGTCCCACATCTTTTGTCTGGGGACTTAGGGAAGGGCTGAAAGCTGCTAACACATCTTTCTTCCTTTGGTTTCAGGGTGTGGACAGGGCCAGGCTGAGCACAAAAGTTAAAAATATAAATGGTGATCAGCAGAATCACCCCATCAGCCATTCCTCCTTCAAAAGCCCTTCTCTACTATTTATTTATTATTTTTATTTTTGAGACAGTCTCGCTCTGTCGCCCAGGAAGGAGTGCAGTGGCACAATCTCAGCTCACTGCAACCTCCACCTCCCAGATTCAAGCAATTCTCCTGTCTCAGCCTCTTGAGGAGCTGGGATTACAGGTGCAAGCCATCACACCTTGTTTATTTTTGTATTTTTAGTAGAGACGGGGGTTCACCATATTGGCCAGGCTGGTCTTGAACTCCTGACCTCAGGTGATCTGCCTGGCTCAGCCTCCCAAAGTGCTGGGATTACAGGAGTGAACCACCACGCCCAGCCTCCAGCCTCCAGCCTCATTATCTTTTTTAATCACAAAGCTTTCAGTGGAGTGGAAGCAAGGGAGTGAGGGAAATAGGTAAGAAGAGCAAGTTCTATGGCAACAGAGATTTGATAAAGTGACATTTGACTTGGACGTCAATATAAATTAAAGCAAGGCGTGGCAAAGTCATTGCTGTCAAAGCACCCGGATTCAAACACACAAAAATGCTATCAAACCAAGCATGAGCAGATCTTGTTATTTTCTTTGTCAGAGTGCTCCCAAGAAAACCTTCCATTATCTAGTTTCTGGTGGACTCCTCAGTCCAGTCTTTAGTAGAAATGAAGTTATGGCCCAGCACGGTGCCTCACGCCGGTAATCCCAGCACTTTGGGAGGCTGAGGTGGGCCGATCACCTGAGGTCAGGAGTTTGAGACCAGCCTGGCCAAAATGGTGAAACCCTGTCTCTACTAAAAATACAAAAATAAGCCGGGCATGGTGGCTGGCACCTATAATCCCAGCTACTCAGGAGGTTGAGGCAGGAGAATCACTTGCACCCAGGAGGGCACCTGTAATCCCAGCTACTCAGGAGGTTGAGGCAGGTGAATCACTTAAACCCGGGAGGTGGAGGTTGCAATGAGTCAAGAAAGTGCCACTGCACTCCAGCCTGGATGACAAAGCGAGACTGTGTCTCAAAAAAAAAAAGGAAAAAAGCTAAATAGCAACCACTTTCCATTGTAAAGAGAAGTGCCATAAAAGGCAATACTTGGTTGAGTGCTAAGTGTGTGTGGCTGGGCCACGGGGGCCATGTTCCAGGATGTGTCTTGGAAAGAGTGCAGGGGATATCAGGCAGGTTTCATTTGGAATGTTAAGACCAGAGTGGATGATTTATAACAGTGATATCAATGCATGTCCCTGGAGTGAATTGGTTCTACTGCCTTTATTTGATCTCGTGCTACAGATGTGTGCCTGAGTGACCATCAGCTTGAAAATGAGCTTCAGAATCAGAGTGGGAGGAGACATCAGAAGTTTCCAGGATGGGGCCGGGCGTGGTGGCTCATGCCTGTAATCTAAGCACTTTGGAGGCCAAGGCGGGCCTTGGTTGGGAGTTCAAGATCAGCCTGACCAACATGGTGAAACCCCGTCTTAAAAAAAAAAAAAGTTTCCAGGATGTGCTTAAGCCTTAAAAGCTCCAATCTGAAAATACTACCTTCAATCAACCTCCTGTTTCTCTTTTCCATTCCCCTGTGAATCTGCCTGGCATCTGATGTCACCCTCTTCTCCCTGAAAACGCCATATTCGTCAATAAACAGTCTGCTCTGGGATCTTTCCTTTTTACCCCTCTATGCACTTCCCCATGAATGGTTTTAATTATTCCCAGACTTCAGGTGTCTGTCACACGCTCTGACTCCAGGATCTATGCCTCTGCTGAGATATATCTATATGTATCTATCTATAGATATATCTCTATGTATCTATCTATAGATATATAGATCTATACCTGAGCAGATCTATATATCCGCTGAGGAGTCAGATAACCTGTGCATGGTGTCACAGCTACTGAGTAACAGAACCAAGATTCTAAACCCGGAAGTTCTGCAGAGACAGTCTCTACCTCTTCCCTCTCACCTCCCCACCCTTCCCCCATTAACTCCTGCATTTACTCCTGGAGTTTTCTCCACACTCTGGCTCAGAGTCTTCCTCTCCACTTAAAATCCCCCCTTTTCCTTCAGTGTTCACTGTGGTCAACCCATGCAACACCCCTAGCCTTAGATGTCATTAACGCCTGTCTTCCCTATTCAGAGAGTCAACATCCATCACCCCATTGTCATCAGTCAGAATTACTGTAGAACTGCTGATCTTTTTTTTTTTTTTTTTTTATGGAGTCTTACTCTGTCACCCAGGCTGGAGTGCAATGGCTTGATCTCAGCTCACTGCAACCTCTGGGTTCAAGCGATTCTCCTGTCTCAGCCTCCTGAGTAGCTGGAATTACAGGCACCTGACACCATACCCAGCTAATTTTTAGTAGAGATGGGGTTTTGACACGTTGGCCAGGCTGGTCTTGAACTCCTGACCTCAGCTGAAGTTCAGCCTCCTGTCTCGGCCTCCCAAAGTGCTGGGATTACAGGCATGAGCCACTGCGTCTGGCCTAGAACTGATCTTTCTGAAATCCCAAACCTCTATATTCTACCTCTGACCCCAGCCTGGTTTTTAGCCCTCTTTCTCTACTACATTCTGTACATCGTCTTTCTCTTTTCACATACAGCCCCTTGCTGTCTTCACTCCTCCCTTACCCAGCCTCCAGCCGATTGTTCAGCCCCTGACTCCTCTTTTCTTTCCTTTCTTCCTTCCTCCCTCCCTTTCTCTTCCTTCCTTCCTTTGCTGCCTCCATCCTTTCTTCTCTTCCCTCCTCCCTCCCTCTCTTCCTTCCTTCTCTCTTTTTTTTGAGACAGGGTCTCACTCTGTCTCCCAGGCTGGAGTGCAGTGGCACAATGTCAGCTCACTGCAGCTTCTGCCTCCCAGGTTCAAGTGATTCTCCCATCTCGGCCTTCTGAGTTGCTGGGATTATAGGCATGTGCCACCATGCCTGGCTAATTTTTGTAATTTTGGGTAGAGACAGGGTTTTACCATGTTGCCAAGGCTGGTCTTGAACCCCTGATCTCAGGTGATCCACCTGCCTCGGCCTCCCAAAGTGGTGGGATTACAGGTGTGAGCCACTGCACCTGGTCCCCTGACCACTCTTTCAATTCATACTTTCAATCACCCAGAACCTTGGACCTTTAAGTCTCATCCACTGGCAAAACCTAGAGTGGATCAATTAAATTCTGTTCTTATACCTTGAAAGGTTTTTTTTTGTTGTTGTTGTGAGACAGTCTTGTTCCGTCACCAGGCTGGAGTGCACGGCGTGATCTCAGCTCAGTGCAACCTCGGCCTCTGGGGTTCAAGCAATTCTCCTGCCTCAGCCTCCCGAGTAGCTGGGACAGGTGCGTGCCACCACATCCAGCAGATTTTTGCATTTTTAGTAGAGATGGGGTTTCACTGTGTTAGCCAGGATGGTCTTGATCTCCTGACCTCATGATCCACTCGCCTTGGCCTACCAAAGTGCTGAGATTACAGGTGTGAGCCACTGCACCCGGCCCAGAGAGCTTTTAGGAGAATTGCAGCGTCGTTTGGATCAATGCCACTACTAATCTGTGGCCTTGGCGAGGCCCTCCCCACTGGTCCTACCTGTCAGTCTTTTCCCCGCTTCAAGTCAGTTTCATTAAGCCTTTATGGTCTCAAGTGACTCTCCACCACCCATTCTTGGTCTTGCCTTAAACTTAAAAAGACAAAACAAAACAAAGCTTACAAACTTATCTTCAGATGCTCTAGTTCCACACTGATCATCTCCTCCTTGAAACTCTCCTCTGTGTGTCCATGAATGACTCTTATTTTCCTCTGGCCTCTCCTTATCAGTTTATGTGTTAGGCTATGTTCCCTCAGGAGCAATCAGACAAGGATTGAATGCAAGCACTTTGCTTGGGAGGTGATCCTAAGAAACGCTGGCAGGGGAATGGGGACGTGGGACAGGGAGAGGAAGGAAGACTGTATGGGGAGTGCTGATGAGGAGGTGTGGCTGTGGACAACTGGGGCTCACTTCCACTGAGGAAACCCCGGGAGACCATGGAATGTACACCTCCAAGTGGTTCCACATGGGGAATAATGAGTTGGGTTGTTTGAACCATTACTGGGGAGGAACAACTTTCCTGCACCCTCTTTTTTTTTTTTAACAGTCCAGAGGTCTTTTATTTTTTTTAACACCTATTATGCCATGAATTCATATGGAATAGGTTCCAGCAGCTCAGGCTCCTTCCCATTGGTTCTCACACAGTGCACTTCTCTGGGTGGAGCAGGCTGGTGCTTCAGTTGAACCCAGGTACCTTTCTCTTTGGCTTCTTTCTTTTTCTGATCATTTTCCTTCACACGTTTTAGGAAGCTATCTCGGCTCTTAGAGTGCTTGATGTGCTCAATATGCACATTAATTCTCTTGGCAAGAATCTTGTCCTTAACTTGTTTGTTTACAACAATGCCAACAGCATGCTGGGGAATACTGCAGACTCTTCCAGTTTTGCCATGATAACACCTGTGAGGCATTCCTTTTTGAACAGTACCCGTTCCCTTGATGTCTACAATATCACCTTTCATACAGATTCTCATATACGTGGACAAAGGAACAACTCCATGTTTTCTAAAAGGTCTAGAGAACATATATCGAGTGCCTCTCTTCTTTCCCTTTGTGTTTGTCATTTTGGCGAATTACTGGAAGATGGTGGTTCCGGCCGAAAGGCCCTGCACCTTCTTAAGTTCAGTTCTGAGGGGCTGCAAATTTAACTGACAAGAGAAAAAATATATATGTAAATGGCAGTGCACAAAAGAAGTGATGATGATTTATATGCCTAAATTAATAGAGGAGAGAGGGGGGCAAAAGGCTCCTATAGGAAGAACAAAGGGGTTTCTAGGGGAACAAACAGGAGAAAAGGAAGTTTGTGATCATGTGAACACTTATATCACATCTCAATTCTAGCCACCTTCCAAAAGAGCTCAGCAAGGCCCCGTGGGGTGGCTCACACCTGTAATTCCAGTGCTCCGGGAGGCGGAGGCAGGTGGATTGCTTGAGAAGTTCAAGACCAGCCTGGGCAACATGGGGAGACCCCGTTTCTGCAAAACAAAACAAACAAACAAACAAAAATCATGGTGCGAACCTTCGGCCGCAGCTACTCAGGAGGCTGAGGTGGGAGGATGGCTTGAGCCTAGTTACACGCTACAGCGAACTACGATCGCGCCACTGCATTCCAGCTGGGCGACAGAGCGAGACCTTATCTCCGAAAACAAAACAAAAAATAACATAAAATAAAATCCAACAACAACAACAACAAAAATCCCAGAAGTGCTCAGCAGCCACATGTGGGTAGAGGCCACCTTCCCTGAAGCAGCCCAGCCATTCACCTCCTACCGCCTTTTACCCATTCTGCCTTCACCGCAGGTCTCCCTAACACTACTAGTTGTCTTACTTGGTAGCGAGTCCTTTGTGACTCCCACTGTACAAGCCCCTCAAGGCCAGGCCCGGGCAGAGCAGACGCTCTATCAACGCTGTCCCGGGCAGGGGATCCGCAGGCGCCGTACACTACTTCCACGCGCCGGGGCCGCCCCTCGCCCGGCCTCCCGCAGGCCCACCCCTCGCCAGGCCCAGGCCCACCCCCGGGATGTTCGCTGGAAATCGTGGACGTGACTGGGAGGAGCCTGCCCGCCCCGGCTCTCCGCGCGGCGCGTACAGGGCCCGCGCCAGCGACTATGGCGGAGCCCACCGTGTGCTCCTTCCTCACCAAGGTGCTGTGCGCCCACGGCGGCCGCATGTTCCTGCGGGACCTGCGCGGCCACGTGGAGCTGTCGGAGGCCAGGCTCCAGGACGTGCTGCAGCGCGCCGGGCCCGAGCGCTTCCTGCTGCAGGAGGTGGAGACGCAGGAGGGCCTCGGGGACCCGGAGGCCGAGGCGGCGGCCGGCGCGGTGGGCGGCGGCGGCGGCGGCGGCGCCTCCGCCTGGAGGGTTGTGGCTGTGTCCTCCGTGCGCCTCTGCGCGCGCTACCAGCGCGGCGAGTGCCAGGCCTGCGACCAGCTGCACTTCTGCCGCCGCCACATGCTGGGCAAGTGCCCCAACCGGGACTGCTGGTGAGAGGGCGGCAGCGGCGGCCCGGGTGGGCGGGCGGGGACTGTGGGCGCAGGCCGCGGGCCTGGCCATCCGGCCGGAAGCGGCAGCGACTGGAAGGGGGCTTCGTCCCGAGCGGGGCCGTGACTGGATCACCCCCTCCCGCAGGCCCTTCCCCGGGCGGCCTCCCCTGCGCTCCCAGCCGCGGGGCGGAAAGGCGCGAAGGTCCGCTCAGTGGAGACCTCTCAGCCGCCCCCGCCAGAAAAGTTGCGGCCCCGCCCCCCGGATTCTGCACGGCGCAGCCGGGTTCAATCCTGACTGATTTTGGAGTTCGCTTACTCCGGTGATCTTTGGCGGGAGGTGGGGGACGGGGGCATCCGAGGATCCCATGAGATCCCTGGACTCTTTAACCGGAAATCGCCCGTTCCCCCGTATTCACACACTTTTGCAGAAGCGGGTCTGCGCCCTCTAGGTTTAACAGCGCGGAGCCAGCCTCACCCAAGAAGCAGGGCTGGATGGCTTGGGTGAGGCCGTGTGGTTCTTGACTGCCAGAGCTGGGGTTCCTGGCCGCCTCCTGACTCCAGACTCTGCTTCACATCCCTGAATTTTCCTTGGTTGTTCCCCTCCCCCTCAACCCCAAAGTGGTGCTGGGGATAGGGACGCTTTCTTTTTCACGTTGGTGGACTGTGGGGGTGGGCAGCTGTCGCCGGGGAGAAGGTCAAGTGCAGTGGCCTACGGAGCAGATGCGCACCCTCGGGCGAGGTGGGCTACACGGGAGAGGGGTGCCCTCGGCTTCAGAGCATCCCGACTAAAAATTCACATGACCTTGGGAGAAGAGTTGCTTCAACCCAACTTCCTTATTTTCTTTCCATCAGTGCTTATTAGATACTCTCCATGGTTTCATGACAATTACTCAGCTTCACATGTATTAAATAAATTGAAAGCTGCTCAAGGCAAGGAATTTGACAGACTGGTCCTTCTTCACCTGGGCATCTGACCGAGGTCTCTGTTCTCCTAGGTCTACCTGTACCCTTTCCCATGATATCCACACACCTGTCAACATGCAGGTCCTGAAAAACCATGGACTTTTTGGCCTCAATGAAGCCCAGCTTCGGATCCTGCTTTTGCAGAATGACCCCTGTCTTTTACCAGAGGTGAGTCACCAAAGAGTCACCCTCAGGTCACATCTGTTACAAGTACTTTCCCCATTTTCTTTTGGCTTTAGATATTAGTTTTAATTGCTTTGAAGCAACATGATTCCGTTTCAAATGTGTTAAAGGTACCCACTACAATTGCTATCGTGGCAAAATAGTATGTTTTGGTTTAGCCATACAGAAGTTTTAAAAACAAAATAGTACAAATCCCAAGAGCGATTTGGAACATCAATGAAGACCACCAATTAAACTCAAGGTTTTCTAATCTAGCACAATGATGCTATCATAGACACCTCCACTTTGCCAGAAGAGGAGTGGGAAGAAGGGAAGATGTTGAGAAAACAGAGGACAGTTCATACATGTGGCCTGATTTTAACTCTAAGGCATTTCAGAGTCTAGAAGGGAAGAAAGCCACAAGGCTAGAGGGAGGAGCCGGAGCCTTTGGTGCAGGTGGCAGAGGCTGCCCTCAAGGCAGCAGAATGTGTACGAGAAGGCAGTCCTGGAGGTGATCTTTGGAATCAGTAGGTTTCCTCCTGACGTGCATGATATTGTTTCATTTCTTTGAGCACTGAAACCAAGTCTAGTACGTCATGGTTGTGAGCCAGATGCATTCCAGCCAACCGTGTTGCCCAAAGTAGATCCAAGCAGTAGCTGGAGCAGGTTATTGGCAGGAAGGGCGAGGAGGGTGGCCGCAGCCGTGAGGCTGGGTCCAGTCCTTCCTCTCTCCGAGAGAAGGGGTGGTGCCACTGCTATTTGCCTTTTAATTTTTTTTTTTTTTTTTTTTTTTTTTGAGATGTAGTTTCGCTCTTGTTGCCCAGCTGGATTGCAATGGCGCGATCTTGGCTCGCCTCAATCTCTGCCTCCTGGGTTCAAGCAATTCTCCTACCTCAGCCTCCCAAGTAGCTGGGATTACAGGCATGTACCACCATGCCTGGCTAATTTTGTATTTTTAGTAGAGATGGGGTTTCTCCACGTTGGTCTGGCTGGTCTTGAACTCCTGACCTCAGGTGATCCGCCCTCCTCAGCCTCCCAAAGAGCTGAGATTATAGGAGTGACCCTCACGCCCAGCCTGCCTTTTAATTTTATAGTACTTTTTGATACATGGAAGTTTAATATTTTTATTTTGTCAAATCTATTGAATCTTTTTTTGGTGTGCCCTTTTTTGGGGTGTATCCTGGGCCCAGTCTTACATTTTCATGTTAGACTCCTTCAGTGTTTTGTGAGCAGCTGATGGGTTGGCGGAACATACACCAGGAGCCTCCCTTCCCCCCCTACCTCCACCTGTCCTCATCACCTGGGACTGGAAGTAGGTGATGTGGTACAAAAGGTGACTGTGTGGACAGCAGGGACCATGGAAAAAAACAGTGCATGAGGCAAGAATGGTGCCTCACATGTGTATGAAATGCCTGATGATTGCTTTTACCACTCTCTCAGTAAAAAAAGACAGTAGACAAATATGTAAGTTTCATGCTGGTGCATTAATGGACAAATTTCTAGAAAAATGGAGCTCATCAAAATAAATTCAAGAAGCAATGGAAAGCCAAAATAGTCTTGTAAAAAACTTTAAAATAAAAGCATTAAACAAACCCCAGAGCATTAGTTAAAAGGCTTGCACAAGAAAACATCAGGCTTATATAGGTTTTTGTTTTGTTTTGTTTTGTTTTGAGACAGTGTTTCACTCTGTCACACAGGCTGGAGTACCTCAGCTCACTGTAGCCTCTGCCTCTCGGGTTCAAGTGACTCTCCCACCTCAGCCTCCTGATTAGCTGGGACTACAGGCATGTACCACCATGCCCAGCTAATTTTTGTACTTTTTGGTAGAGACAGTGTTTTGCTGTGTTGGCCAGGCTGGTCTTAAACGCCCAATCTGAAGTGAACACCCTGCCTTGGCCTCCCAAAGTGTTGGGATTACAGGCACGAGCCACTGTGCCTGGCCAGGCTTATATAGCTTTATAGTTGAATTCTATCAAAATTTTTCCTTATTGAAGTATAGCTGATAAATAAACATTTTATATTTATAGTGTATAATGTGATGTTTTAATATATTTACATTGTGAATTGATTGCAATGATTAAACTAATTAACATATCATTACATAGCTATTATTTTTTGGTGTGGTAAGGACAGCAACTTTCAGGTATACAGTAGGTTATTGTTAACTACAGTCATCATGCTGTACAGATTTCCAGAAGTTTATCCTAATTGAAACTTTGTTCCCTACGACCTACATCTGCCCATTCTCCTGAATTCTAACAAATTTATATGGAACAGGCAGTTCTAATGTTTGGAGTAGGTCTAGGATCTATTTTCCATGATCTCTAATACATTCTTGAACCACTATCATACTAATTAGTTTATATTTCATTTTTAAGGTTTATGTATTAACTCTTTTGGAGACGTGGTCTCGCTCTGTCATCCAGGCTGGAGTGCAGAGACAGGGTTTCGCCATGTTGCCCAGGCTGGTCATAGCTCACTGCAACCTTGACCTCCTGGACTCAAGCATTCCTTTTGCTTCAGCCTCTCGAGTAGCTGGGACTACAGGTGTGCACCACCACACCCAGCTACTTTTGTTTTGTTTTGTTTTGTTTTTTGAGATAGAATCTTGCTCCTTTGCCTAGGCTGGAGTGCAGTGGCGTGATCTTGGCTCACTGCAACCTCTGCCTCCCTCCCTGGTTCAAGTGATTCTTCTGCCTCAGCCTCCCGAGTAGCTGGAATTGCAGGTGCTTGCTACTATGCCCAGCTAATTTTTGCATTTTGAGTAGAGATGGGATTTTGGCATTTTGGCCAGGCTGGTCTCAAACTCCTGACCTCAGGTGATCTGCCCACCCCAGCCTTACAAAGTGCTGGGATAATAGGCGTGAGCCACTGCACCTGGCCCCCAGCTACTTCTTTTGTTTTGTTTTGTAGATAGAGTCTTGCTCTGTTGCCCAGACTGGAGTGTAGTAGTGTGATCTCAGCTCACTGCAACCTCTGCCTCCCAGGTTCAAGCAATTCTCATGCCTCGGCCTCCTGAGTAGCTGGGACTAAAGGCACGTGCCACCATGACCAGCTACTTTGTTGTATTTTTAGTAGAGATGGGGTTTTGCCATGTTGCCTATGTTTGCACATGTTGCCCTGGTCTCAAACTCCTGAGCTCAGGCAATCCGCCTGCTTGGCCTCCCAAAGTGTTAGGATTTATAGCTGTGAGCCACCATGCCTGACCTACTTTAAAAATTTTTTTGTGGAGACAAGATTTTGCTGTGTTGCCTAGGCTGGTTTCGAACTCCTGGATTCAAGCAGTTTGCCATCCTTGGTCTCCCAAAGTGCTAGGAGTATAGCCGTGAGCCACTGTGCCTGGCTAATTTTGTTTGTTTCATCAATTCATGTTTCCTTTTCCAAATAAGCTTTAGAATCACTTATTGTTATGCATCGCTAACCAACAACAACAACAAAAAAAATAGAATCACTTAAATTCCTAAAACTATTTTACAGGAATTCTTTGAGAGGGGTAGAATTTGCATTAAAGTTATGAATTTATTTTAGAAAGTTGACATCACAATTATAAATAGGATGCTGTTTCGTTTGAAACCAGGTCATCTGTGTCTTGTAGGATTTCCTACATTTTAGATTTGACTGATTACATTCCTGTAGTACTATTTAACATGTTCCTGTATCCCTCAAATTTTGATCAGATTTAGGATTTATTTTATATATATATAAAATTTTATTTTTAAGACGGAGTCTCGCTGTATTGCCCAGGCTGGAGTGCAGTGGCGCGATCTTGGCTCACTGCAACCCTCACCTCCGGAGTTCAAGTGATTCTCCTGCCTCAGCCTCCCCAGTGGTGGCGATTACAGGTGCGCACCACTGCTCCTGGCTAATTTTTGTGTTTTTAGTAGAAACGGCGTTTCACCATGTTGGCCAGGCTGCTCTTGAACTCCTAACCTCAGGTGATCCTCCTGCCTTGGCCTCCCAAAGTGCTGGGATTACAAGTGTGAGCCACCATGCTCAGCCAGGATTTATTTTATACCAAGAATTTTTTTACATGTGAAGCATTGTTAATGGTGACTCACCATCCCATTTGCCTGGGGCTAAGGAGTTTCCGGGATGTCAGACTTTCATGGCAAAACCTGGACAGTTCTATTTCCTGTTGTGTCACATCAGGAGGCATATAATGTCAATATAATGTCATCTTCATGTGTGAGGTTAAGACTGGTGTGTGGTTTCAGGGTCAACAGCCATCATGATCCATCATTATGAAGTTCCCCATCAGCATGGTCTTGGTTTGTCTGGGATAGACCCAGTTTATATTAGTTGTCCCAGTGCGATTATTAATAGTGCTTCCTTGCACCCAAAAAAGCCCTTATCTGGATCATAAATTATATCTTTGTGCCACCCCTTGAAATTGGTTTCCCTGGAAGCAGAGCCTGAGATAGGGACCCAGGTCCATGTGATTTTTTGGGGGGCCAGCTTTTCAGGAAAACCCAGTATGGGAGTGAGAGAAGCAGGATCTAAGGAAGGAAAAGCTACAAGCAAGTAAGGTCTGGCCCTGACTTGATTCAAGGGGAACTGTGGAATTAACATCACACTGAGTCTGGCTTTGAGGCACTCCAGCATTTTTTTTTTTAGCTCCATCTAAGTCATTCATTGGCTACAGGCTTTGGAGGCAGGGAGTAGGTTAGTTGAGAGTGCAAGGTAAGAGAGGGGCAGCTGTGAGTCATGAGCACCCAGCGCCTACAGCACCTGGAGTGTGGCTAGTACCACTACACTATCATCAGGCTTTCACCCAAAGATTTTAACAGCCACTGGTGATCAGAAGATGTCATTTAGTCTTCACTTTAGCTAGAGAAGCTATAGTCTATTGGCTTAAAAGATAAAGTGAAAACTAATATTGCCTGGGTGTGGTGGCTCATACCTGTAATCCCAGCACTTTGGAAGGCTGAGGTGGGCAGGTCACCTGAAGTCAGGAGTTCGAGACCAGCTTGGCCAACATGGCTAAACCTCATCTCTACTGAAAATACAAAAATTAGCTGGGTGTGGTGGTGAACGCCTGTAGTCCCAGCTACTCAAGAGGCTGAGGCAGGAGAATCGCCTGAACCAGGAGCTGCAGGATGCAGTGAGCCAAGATTGTGCCACTGCACTCCAGCCTGGGCGTCAGAGAGAGACTCCATCTCCCCCCAACCCCCAACAACAACAACAAAAAAGAAAACTAATATTTCAGATGTTGCCTCATTTCTGTACCAGGTCTGTTTGCTCTACAACAAAGGGGAAGCCCTTTATGGCTACTGCAACCTCAAGGATAAATGCAACAAGTTTCACGTATGCAAATCCTTTGTGAAGGGAGAGTGTAAACTTCAGACCTGCAAAAGGTCCCATCAGCTTATCCATGCCGCATCCTTGAAGCTGCTGCAGGACCAAGGATTGAATATTCCAAGTGTTGTGAATTTTCAGATAATATCCACCTACAAGCATATGAAGCTGCACAAGATGCTTGAAAATACAGGTAGGAATATCCAAGGAGGAAGGAGAACTATCAACGATAGAATTTTGGGATGCTTCACTGTAAAGAAGTAAGAACAGTAAGGTGAAAGTGAGTCTGGGGGTGAAGCAGTTCCTATGTTAATTTCAGCTTTAGTCTTGGGAAAGTTTATAATAGTCAACATTTTATTGTATAGAATAGTGACCCTAACCAAAGGAGGGAAGAGATGGAGTTTATCTTTAGCGCTGTTACTGCCAGCCACTAGAATCTGCCCGAGCCATTGAAGAGTAGCTTGTTGGTAGGTTGGAGGTCAGGAAGTAGGTAGAACAGTTTTAACAGCGTGATTAGAAAAAAGAGGAAGGAGATGGGCCAGTGACTGGAAAAGTAAGATTAATGTAGGATGGCTTTCTTTTCATAAATAGAATTTTTTGCTTTGTTAGTTTTTTTTTTTTTTTTTTTTTT
>NW_016107575.1:235542-243025 GCF_001604975.1 Cebus imitator | reverse complement strand
AATTGCTTTTTAGGTTTTGGGGTACATGTGAAAAACATGCAAGATTGTTGCATAGGTACACACATGGCAGTGTGTACATGGGGTTTTCATGTGTTGGGGTGTTACTGTCAGACATAGTGAGAACAGGTAGAGAGGGTTCTGCATATACAGTGTCAGAGGCTGTTTAGGGCGGCAGGTACCACCCTATACACCTGGTGGCAGGTTCCTTCTACCCTCAGCTATGTCTAGGGCCTGTCATTGTCTTCATCTGGTTTTGTTTGGTGAGTCTCTCCTGCTACATAGTGACTTTCCGCTTACTCTCTATTTTTTATACACACACACGTGTGCACACACACACTTTTTTTTTTTTTGAGACAGAGTTTCGCTCTTGTTACCCAGGCTGGAGTGCAATGGCGCGATCTCGGCTCACTGCAACCTCGCCTCATGGGTTCAAGCAATTCTCCTGCCTCAGCCTCCTGAGTAGCTGGGACTATAGGCGAACGCCACCATGCCCAGCTAATTTTTGCATTTTTAGTACAGACAGGGGTTTCACCCTGTTGACCAGGATGGTCTTGATCTCTTGACCTCGTGATCCACCCGCCTTGGCCTCCCAAAGTGCTGGGATTATAGGCGTGAATCCCCGTGCCCGGCCCACACACACTTTTTTAAAATCCAGAAGACATGAACTCTCCAAATCCAGGTGTTGGGAGTCTTGTCTGATGTCTGGTTAGCTGGGCTGTTGCTCACAACATAAAATGAAACTTGGGGGGTATCTTAGGAAAACTTATCCCTTTCCTCTTCGTAGGTAATTCATCATCTTCTACTGAGCGTTCACAAGGCCTTGAGAAGCAAGGAGTGCACGCAGCTAGAGCTGCAGAAGCTGGTCCTCTGACTTCTGTCCCTGCTCAGTTGGCCAAGAAGCCCTGCCCAGGTAAACCTTAAAGGAGGTCAGTGAACTAAGAAGAAGCTTGTTCAGCTTGGAAGATCAGAAAACAAGGCTTCTGTTTAGCTTTAATTTGTAACCATTCATTCACTTAATCGTTGATTGGTAATGGTCATAATATCTACCTCACCGTGTGTTGTGAGAAGTAAAGAAGATGGAAAAGGAGAAAATCTCCTTTTGGAAGGATATAGTCAGGCATGGGTGGTTGGGGATGGGGCTGGGCATTGAGCAGGCAGAGAGGTTAAAATTGAGTGCAGGTGGGGCCAGTCCAGGGCGAGTGCTGAAGGTGGCAACTTCTGCCTGTGGTGCCTAGTGCTTTCCTCAGGCCGGGTGGATGGAGCTCTGCTGACTTCTGTGGTCCACCTTTGTTTTTCTCATTTTATATTGTGGCAATCATAGAGTACTTTGCACACTTTTTTTTTTTTTTACTTAATATGGCTTCATAATTATCTTTCTATATTTGTTCACATCATACATAATCATGTTTTTGCACAGATACATTAATACGTCATAGTTTATTTAACTACTTTCCTTTTTCTAACAATTTTTGTTTTTTAGACGGTCTTGCCCTGTTGCCCAGGCTGGAGTGCAGTGACATGATCTCGGCTCACTGCAGCCTTGACTTCCTGGGCTCAGGTGATCCTCCCACCTCAGCCTCCTGAGTAGCTGGGACTAAAGGTATGCACCACCATGACTGGCTAATATTTTGTATTTTTTTTGTAGAGAGGGGATTTTGCCGTGTTGCCCAGACTAGTCTTGAACTCCTGGGCTCAAGCGATCTGCCTGCCTTAGCCTCCCAGAGTGCCAGGATTACTGGCATGAACCACTGCACCCAGCCTAACAAATTTTTAATATAACTCTTGTCTTAAAATCTGCAGAATATTGAATTTTTCAAGCTCTTTTTTTACTTTTGCTTAGCTTATAGGTGCTAAAGGATACTGTCATTTGCATTTTTACACTATTTGTATGAGTGAATGGTTTTCTGGTGCCTGCTTTCTGATTGTCCTTATTTTGTCATTTTATATTTGGCCTTTTATTAATGGGGCCCTCCTTTACGCCGATGTGGGGCAGCCTTTAATGAAGCTCCGCAGTTTTCATAAAAGGATGTCAACAGTGCTGTGCTTGGATGATACTCAATTTCTATAGGTCCATCCTCAGCCAGTACTACAGAGTATGTAACCTTTGTGTTCTCTCCAGAGACTTCTACCTCACTCTGTCTGCTCTTCATCTCTTACTGAACTTTTACCAAAGCCCAATTGCTATAGCTTGAAGGATGTGTAGTTCACCATTCCTTTAAATCGTATCCACTCTTTCTGTGGATCAGATGGACCATCAGAAGTCTGTATACCTCCCCCCTTTCATGATCACTTTCTCCTTTCTCCCTTCTTCCCTGCTCTCCACCTACCTAGCTGTGTTCATTGAGCTACATTTCAGTATTTAGTGGTTTATTTTCATCAAGGGGTACCACAAGAAGCAGCTTTATGAAATTAAATTTGTTCTGTTTATTGTAGTTATTCCCAAATGTCATTGTGTAAAGCATTGTTGTTGTTTTTTAAATTCAACTGTCCTGCAGTAACATAACATTTGAGAAACAGAGACAGTGTAATAAGTTTTCATAAAGCTAAATTAATGTAGAGAAGTTTTTGTCATGAAATGCTATCTTCCAATTGGGGAAAAAGCAAAGATGTCTTTTTTCAAGTGAGAACTTTCTGTGGTTTCTCCTAATGGATAGTAAAGAGTCGTGAACTTGTGTTGACCTTTTTACTTTCATTGTCAACAATATTCCTGAAAGCCCTTACATTCCACATATTTTGATTTTTCTCTAGTCCAGATTTCTTCTGGTGATAATTTTTTAAAAAATATTTTTACATTTAATTCTACGATTTACACTTACCATTTTACTATGTATATTTTTGTAGTAAGCTATCGTAAATCCTTAATGGAAACAGTGTAGGGGATAAATACATTTCCTTTACATTGAGAGACTTGGTGGCTTTTTACATGTTTATGTTCTGTTTTTATATCTTATCATGATGCTTTTATATGTGAAGTTATTGGTCCTCTGTAATCTTCGTTGCAGTATTTTACTCAATTCTGTAATAGTCTACTTTAATCTTAGTTTTGTTGGTATTCATTCTGTAAAATGTTTTATGTAATCATGCCTGTCTTTCTCTAATTTTCATCTCATGATTCAGCTGTTAATGTGTTACAGTTGGAGAAGTTTTCTTTGGTGATTTTTTGGGGTTTTTTATGTAAAGTCGCATGTCTATAGACTATAAATTCAATGTAGTCTAAATTGAATTACAAATTTTCCACTAGTCTTGTTCCTCCTTTTATTTTCTTATTTTTGAATGTCACCACTGTCTGCCTAATGCCATAGGCAAAAGCTGTAAATTGTCCTATACTTTTCTTTCTTTTTGTTCCCTGTGTCAAACCGGCAACCCAGTGTTAGAGAGTTTTTCCCCCTCAAAAGCCTCTCAAATATTTATCCTTCTCTGCCCCTTTCTTTCCACCCCTTACACACGGCCTTGTTTCAAACCCTCATCACCTCCCTGTGTATATTCCACAGATACATACCTCAGTAGTTTTCAAGTTATGTGTAATGGGAGTTTTTGGAAAAAGGTGCCCTGTTCCCACTGCAGTGTTGGTAACCCTATTTCAATGTTTAATAGAATAGGCTTTGTGGATTTCACTGGTCTCCTTACACTCTTTTCTTTCCCTGCCTTCCATCTGGCTGACTGATGTTTTGAAAGCAAACTAATCATACTGCTTTTTTCCTGCTGAAACTTTCCTTGGTCCTCAGCATGCAGGGTAGTAGTCATAAACTCACATGCCTGCAGGGACTAGGAAGGTGAGTTAAATGGATGAAGTGGACTGGATGCAAGAGAAATGGGGGAAGGGAGAAGTGCTATGGCAAACTGTCTCATCTAAAAGGGACACCTGCCTCTTGTATCCATGTGGGAATGTGGGCCCACTTTGTCATATTTCCCAGTGTTTTTAAACGAAGCCAGAAATTCAGATTGTTATGAGAAATTTTCTGATTTTTGAATATTGACTTTAGTTGAGTTTTAAAAATGCTGACCAACATTTTATGTACTTGATCTACTTGGAATTTCTGGAATGTGCTGTTTTGTCTTGTGATTCTCTGTAAATGATGTTCCTTTTCTTTTTTTTTTTTGACAGAGTCTTACTCTGTTGCCCAGGCTGGAGTGCAGTGGCATGATCTCAGCTTGCTGCAACCTCCGTTCCTGGGCTCAGGTGATTCTCCTGCCTCAGCCTCCCGGGTAGCTGAGATTATAGGCATGTGCCACCATACCTGGCTAATTTTTGTATTTTTAGTAGAGATGGAGTTTCACCGTGTTGGCCAGGCCGGTCTCGAACTCCTCAACTGAAGTGATCCGCCCACTTTGGCCTCCCAAAGTGCTGGGATTATAGGTGTGAGCCACTGTACCCAGCCTGATGTTCTCTCTTTTATAAGTGCCATTCCTTCTTCCTTCTTTCTACCTCACAGCCTGGCAAAACTGGATTCTTCAAAATGCCAGGTTGACCCTTGACTCCAAAAGAGGTGGCTCCTGCAGCATTCTCACAGGCCAAGCATAGCACTTACTTTATGCTGCAATGCTGTGTGTTTTTGCTCCCTAACTGTGAGCAGAAACATTATTTATTCTTGGTAATTGTAACACTAGTTAGTGAAGACATATTTTTTGCCATATAATGGATTATACTTTGTATTTGAATCCATGTGAATCACTATCATATTGGTCTTCATTGTTTTTCCTCCTTCCCCTACTTATTTTTTGAGACAAAGTCTTGCTCTGTTGCCCAGACCGGAGTGTAGTGGTACAATTATAGCTCCCTGCAGCCCTGATCTCCCGGGCTCAAGCCATTCTCTTGCCTCAGCTTCCCTAGTAGCTGGGACTATAGGTGCATGCTGCCACACTCAGCAAATATTTTTAGGTTTTTAGTAGAGATGAGGTCTCACTATGTTGCCTAGGCTGGTCTTGAACTCCCAAGCTCCAGCAATCCTCCTGCCTTGGCTTCTGAAAATGCTGGGATTACAGGCATGAACCACTATGCCTAGCCATATTTTTTCCAATATTAGAAAATATTTTCCCCTAAGGAATGTGTTACATAAGGTCAACATCTTTTTAGTGCTTCAATTTGACTTGTCTACATCTAAAGTTAATTTTTTAAGACTTATATTTATGATAGTAATTTTTTCCATTAAGGGATTTAATGTCCATTATTGTCATGCTTCTTGATTTTTTTCATTATACCTGGTTCTTCTTTTTTTCTAGGTTTTATATATGCCTTATTAAATTGATTCTTGGCTGTTCTATATCTGTGTTGCTATCAGCATGGGAATCTATCATTAGAAAGCTATTAACTTTTAAAATATGTATCTTTTGGTGATTGTCTTTAACAGTTTTACATGGTCTGTTTGCTATTTCTAAATATAAAATCTCATAGGTATTTCTGTTTTGTTTTTGTGTTTCATAAAATTATACTTTTTTTTATATTTCTTCATTACATATGAAGTCAATTGTTGGTTTTAAACAAAGGTTCTTTGTTAGGATAACAGAAATAACATCTTCTATTCTTGTTTGTTGGAAGCTAAAAGCTTGATAAAAGGAATTGGTACAATCATATTTTTATCACTTAAATTGCCTAATACGATTATATTAAGCATTTTTGTAATATCAAAACATCCTTAAATTGCTGAGATAAAACTCTACCTGGTTATAGTAGATGATATTTTAATGTATTATCTTTCCTATTTGCTATACATCTATACATTCACAAATAAAATTCATTTATCTTTTATGTGTGTATGTAGTAATTTCCTTTTTATTTTTACTGGCATATGGTCAGAATATAAATCTTATTCTAAGTACTGTCTGGAGTTTTTGTAAGTTGATTTGTAATGCCATTTTTATTTAAAAAATAATGTATTTTGGAATTACTCTGTTATTATTTAGAAATATTCTTCTAAAATTATTTTTCGAAAATATATCATTGTGGAAAATGTGGACAGTCTAGGAATATATGAAGGAGGACATAATAATCACCTCTTAATACCACTGTATAATCATTCTTAATGCTGTATTTTTTTCAGTCTTTTTTTTTTTTTTTCTTGAGACAGGGTTTCTCCCTGTCACCCAGGCTGGAGTGCAGTGATGCAATCAGAGCTCTCTGCAGCCTCTGCCTCCCAGGCTCAAGTGATCCTCCCACTTCAGCCTCCTGAGTAGCTGGGACTACATGCATGTGCCACCATGCTCCGCTAATTTTTTTGTATTGTCTTGTGGAGACAGGGTCTTGTCATTTGTCCAGGCTGGTCTTCAACTCGCGAACTCAAGCGATCCACCTGCCTTCCAGGTGGAGTCCCAGCTTCCCAAAGTCCTGGGGCTGCAGGTGTGAGCCACCAGGCCCAGCCTTTATTCAATCTTTTTTGTGCATGTGTCCTTAAATATTGAATACAATTTTACACCATTTGGGATTGATACTATTTTGTAAGCATTTCCCTGTGTAATTGAAAGCATTTACAATTACATGCAATGGTTTCATTATATTTTTAAAGTATTATTTAATAATAGTTCTATTGTTGGATATTTGTTGTTTGTAACATTTTATTATAGTATATGAATCTTTGTCTGAATTTCTGATTTTTTTTTTTTTTTTAGATGGCATTTTGCTCTTGTTGCCCAGGCTGGAGTGCAATGGTGCGATCTCAGCTCACTGCAACCTCTGCCTCCCAGGTTCAAGTGATTCTTCTGCCTCAGCCTCCCAAGTAGCTGAGATTACAGGCATGCACCACCACACCCAGCTAATTTTTTGTATTTAGTAGAGACAGGGTTTCACCATGTTAGTCAGGCTGTTCTCAAACTCCTGACCTCAGGTGATCCGCCCACCTCAGCCTCCCAAAGTACTGGGATTACAGGCATGCGCCACTGTGCTTGGCCAATTTCTGATTATTTTTTGGAACAGATTTTTAGATGTGATTATACTGTGCCGGAAGATATGAATAGCATAAAGACTCAAAAAGAGTTTCAAAACTGTCTTCCAGAATAGCTGTACCAGATTACACTCATTGTCAGCATAGGAATTGCCTATCTCAGTACACTCAATAGCTTGTGTTAGAAAGCACATTCCCAGGAAAGGCACAGAATATATTTTGTTTCCTAAAGGGTTCTTCTGGACAGATATTTAGAAAAATACATTTGTATTGATTTTGACTTGCTTATACAACCCAGTGCTATATTTTAATGTTTATTATACAATAACATGATTAAATTATGTACATTTTCTGATGTTTTTTCTTTACTGAGATTTCCTTTTGGATTTACATTTGCATTGTCACTTTTGTTGGTGAACTGATCACGCATTTATCTTCTAAAGGTAATATTTTATTCTCGTGATGCCTCATAGGTGCTCACTCTCAGATATGTATCTCCTAGATACATCTTCAATTTACTCAGAAGAGATACTGCCTTGTCTGGCTTATATAGCAAGTTCTCAGTTTAATGAAGGAATGCCTGCTAATTTGAGTTGACTCTACCTGCT
>NW_016107575.1:232500-235142 GCF_001604975.1 Cebus imitator | reverse complement strand
CCTGAGTAGCTGGGATTACAGGCACGTGCCACCATGCCCAGCTAATTTTTTGTATTTTTAGTAGAGACGGGGTTTCACCATGTTGACCAGGATGGTCTCGATCTCTTGACCTCGTGACCCACCCGCCTTGGCCTCCCAAAGTGCTGGGATTACAGGTGTGAGCCACCGCGCCCAGCCGTGTCTAGGACTTTCTAAGTCAAAGATACAGGGACAATCAGGACTCACACAGAGGGTAATTACAGACCAAGGTAGGTTAGGTTATTTGCAGCAATGAGCAACTCCCAAGTCTCATGGTTTACAACAACAAAGATTTATTTCTTACTTGTGTTGATGATGGTCAGCTTCAGCTTTGTTCCATGTCATTTTCACTTGAGACCCAGGTTGACTGAACATCCCCCACCTGGACCAGTGCTGATGTCCTGGCAGGGGAAGACCACAAGCTGGTTTTTCAAGTGTCTATTCTCATTGCATTGGCCAAAGCAAGTATTATGGCTACCCTGTGTTTGACAGGGTGGGGATGAATAATCCTACATGGAAGGCCACTGCAAGTTACATGACCAAACTTAATGTTGATGGACAAGGACAGTAACATGCCCTCAGGAAGGGGCAGTGAATATTTTTAACATAATGCAGTCACCAAGGAGGAAGCTCAGGCAGGTGGCCTTTCTTGTGCTGCCTTGGGGAGGCAGAGTTCCCTTTAAGGATGCTGTAGAATTTCTGATGGTTTACTTTTATTGTCTCAACCAAAAAGCGGAAAACATTGCCAATGTGTTGACAACAGAGGTCAACCAAGACACCACAGAGTTCTAGTTTCTGGCCAGAGGGACCCAGACCAGCACTGAGCTCCTAATTTAGGAAGAGTGTGGGTGAAGGGCACAGCCAACAATCCTTCAGATTGGGGTATGGCTTAGGCCAGGGTGACCAACTATCCCCACAGGCCCAGGATGGAGGGGGGTTCCTGGAACAGTGTGAGGCACAGCTGAGGCATTCTTTGTGCTGCCTCATTTCTGCAGTAATGCAGACTTCCTTTGAAGCAGAGTTGAGGAGGTGAGCTGATGCACCGTGGCAAGGCTTTACAATCCCTGATTGAATTAGCAAAGCCTGAGAAGTGGTTGTGTGTGTGTGTGTGTGTGTGTGTGTGTGTGTGTGTGTTGCGTATTAGAAAAGGAAAAGCTTTATTTTATTTGAGACAGAATCTGGCTCTGTCACTCAGGCTGGAGTGCAGTGGTGCGATCTTGGCTCTATGCAACCTCCACCTCCTGGGTTCAAGAGATTCTTGTGCCTCGGTTTCCCTGGTAGCTGGGGTTACAGGCATGTGCCACACCTGGCTAATTTTCGTATTTTAGTATAGGTGGGGTTTTTACATGTTGGCCAGGCTGGTTTTGAATTCCTGACCTCAAATGATCTGTCTGCCTCGGCCTCCCAAAGTGCTGGGATTACAAGTGTGAGCCACTGTGCCTGGCCAGAGAAGAATTTTTCAGATGTTCATTTGGCTCTGATAACTAGAAATATATGTGTAAGAATGCACTTGATGACCTTAAGGATAATTTAAAACGGGGTGCCGCTGCCTACCTGATTACAAAAAATCAAATCACATTTGTCTAATAAAAGATAGAATAAGCAAGCAAACAACAACAAAACAGAGCATCCAAAACAAAGTAACAGAAATAGGACTAAACATACCAATTATATACTTTCTCAGTCAATGCTTGTAGTTGCAGGCTGTAGAAAACAATTCTGGTTTAAGTAAGCCAAGGAATTTGTTAAAAGAATATTGGGTAGCTCACAGACTCTGAAGAGCTGTAGAGGAAAGCTCAGAGGCTGTGCTGCTGGAACCAAGTTGTGCATAAGAAGTGGGTCCATTAAGACACTGAGTGGGGGGCCAGGCGCGGTGGCTCTTGCCTGTAATCCCAGCACTTTGGGAGGCCGAGGCGGGCAGATCACAAGGTCAGGAGTTCAAGATCAGACTGGCCAACATGGTGAGATTCCCATCTCTACGAAAAAATACAAAAATTATCTGGGCATGGTGGCTTGTGCCTGTAATCCCAGCTACTTGGGAGGATGAAGCAGGAGAATTGCTTGAACCGGCACCCGGGAGGCAGAGGTTGCAGTGAGCTGAGATCATGCCATTGCACTCCAGCCTGGGCTACAGAGACAGAATCCATCTCAAAAAAAAAAAAAAAAAAAACACCAAACGGGATGCCGTGGGTGGCATTGCCAGCAACAGGGATGTTGCATCCTGAAAGCTGAACTGCTGCCACCCAGTGTCCAAACGATTCTGTACAGTCTTTGTTTCTCTGGGTTACCAGCTTCTGATTCAAAGTGAGACAGTTTGGAGTACAGCATTGTGGGGTACAGCATTGAGGGGTAGAATCTGTATCATGTCACTCTGCCCCAGCTTCGAGGGAGGATGAGAAAGTACTGGAATTTCCAGCTTCTACAGTGGGAGATGGGCTCCGCTTCAGAGGAGGTGAACTTGTTCAACACATGAGGGTTTAAGAATGACAAATGTGGCCGGGCGCGGTGGCTCACGCTTGTAATTCCAGCACTTTGGGAGGCGAGACGGGTGGATCACGAGGTCAAGAGATCGAGACCATCCTGGTCAACATAGTGAAACCCCGTCTCTACTAAAAATACAAAAA